>NC_143440.1:29194848-29497878 GCF_987193195.1 Phasianus colchicus
TGTCACAAACTGTCATGAGAATCTTGGGTCCTGTCTTACACATACTTGTGCTGCAGGTTTGAAACATCATCTTTGTCACTCCTTAACTGTGCTCAGAGCAGATCTTTCATCCCGTCTGACACTCCAGCTTGATCCTTAAAACAACTCTGCTGCTACTGATTATAATGTACCCTCAGCTGGCTGTTGCCATCTGTTGGTGGGCACTTTTTCTCAGGTTGGATGGGGCCCTGGGCAGCCTGGTCTAATATTAAATGTGGAGATTGGCCCTGCATGTGGCAGAGGGGTTGAAAATTCATGATGCTTGAGGTCCCTTCCAACCCAAGCCATTCTGTGATTCTTTGATAATCCCTAGAATTTAGGTTCATTTAACTCTCATTGCTTGGGTTGTTTTTTTGTTTTATTATTTTGGGGTAGGAAGAAGAGTTGAAATGAGAGGAAAAGGAGAGGTGTTTAAGTACTTAAGACTGTCAAAATGCAGTCGGCATCCTTTTCTATTGTACTTCACTTCTCTGGCATGATTATTTGAAGGAATAGAAATTTTTATCTTCTATCAGTGTCTGTTAAATGTACAGTTAGACTTATTTTCGGATATTATCAGACCAGAGCATTTCACTGCCTCTCTGTTAGCAAAATTTTTAAACTGCATATCAGTGCCTTAATTGTTTTTAAGGATATGTATATGGTGGAAACTTCCTTTCCTTTAATGATGTGTTAAAACCATAGCACCCCTTAGAAGGGAAAAGGGTAAGAGGAAGAGGACATTACCAAGCTTGAGATAGTGTCAAATTCCAGGGATGAAATGATTCAGATATATTGGAAGTTGAGGTAGAGAGGACCCCAATAGTGTTGAATACTGATATCTGTCTTATGATTCTTGAGACTGGTTTTTTTTGTGAGAAACAGCAGTCAGCGCCATCCTCGAATGCGTTTTTGTTTGAGGCCTGCAGTTATTCCAGTGAAATATTGCTAGAGGCAGTTTTATTTTAGTTTGAATTTAGACAAACGAAATCTTATGTGAATATTCAAGAGATTAACTGGCAGATGAACTGTGATAAATCTTGCTGGAGCAACTGTGATGATACTTTTCCATTTCTAAGTCAACCCTCTCTCCACTGGCCCAAGCTGTCAGATACCATTACCACAGCAGTTAACACCTGTAGTTATAGATTTGTATAATTGATTACAGTATATTATTGCTACGATGCCAAATTAGATGAGCTGTGACAACTGAGGCACAGACAAACTGGCTGTTCTTGTCTCTTTCTGCTTCTCCACATACACACGCTCCACCTCTGCCAGAAATTATTTCCATTGGAGGAGTTGGGAACTCTTTCAGCTGCTCCATCAAAATTCACAGAGATCATCTGCCAGGGCTGCAAGTCTGACTCTTGGATCCTCTGTAAAGAGTTGCTTTGCATGGCCTACATGTACCATCTGTTATCTCTCTGTCAGTAAAATGGGGCTGACTCTATTTATTCACTCAAAAATGTTGATTTTTTTTTAAAAGGCCTGAAAGAAGCACAGGTCCTAAAATCTGTTGATTTTCCCCCCTTTTCTATAAGTTGCTGAAGTTGGAGTTGGAATATAACTTCCATAATTTGACTACTACAAAAAAAATTAGAAATTAAAGTATAGAAACTAGCATGAAGGGCACGTAACTTCATTCATTCTGTAAATAATGTTGCCAACAACTAATAGCTTAGAATCTGAGGACTTTTCTGTCAAAAAAACCTCTTGACAGTGAAGGAGAAAAGATTTTTGACTTCAGTATAAATTGAATTGCATCCAAGGAATTTCAAACATCCTTCCTTTGAAGGAATGGCTGTGTAGCAGGCACCATATTAAGTTGCTTCAAAAATGGATGGCTGGAACTGAGTGGATAGTAGTTGCGTGTAATCTCAGGAGAAAAAGATACCAAGGAAATTCCTGTCTCTTCTTGATCCGTGAACATTGGGAGCAATGAAACACAAGAAGTTGAAGATCTCCTCTTAAACAACTTGGGATTTATTTTTTTTTAAATTCTAGGTATACGCAAAATTGAAATTACAGGAAAATCAATTTTTCTCTGCAAACCTATTATGACAGCTTAGGACACCTTAACTGTGCTCCTCTGTATGTAGGCTGCACTATTTCATCCTCATAAGTATAACTGGAAGGAATGGCAGATACTTTCTGTCTTTTCAATCATTTTAACTGCTGTTATCAAGAGCAGAGATAATATATACTAAGCTGCATATAAAATTACAAGGGAAACTTCTTAACTGGAGAAACTAGCCTACGTTTTTAATTGATGAAATACATAGACATTAGTGTATTTTTACCAGGAGTAAATTTTGCCTCTAACATATAATGGACAGATTCCATTGCAATTAATGGTTAAAGGACACTTATCCATAAGTGACTCGTTTTTTTGGTTTTTTTTTTTATACCATAGAAAAGATGAGCTGCTGCAGTAATCCACGACTAGTACAGTTTAATCAGGGCTTGTACAGAGAAGAAGTAGGTATAGAGAAGTCTGATGCCTCATTAGTCAGAGAGAAACTTTCTTGTATTTATTCTATTGGGACAAATGAATTGAAAGATATATGGGATGAATGGAAATTTTGTCATATGAACACTTGAAAATCATAATAGATAAAGTCTTGCTCCTGAACTTCTGGCTTTAATGTACACTGGAAAAGCTTCACAGCTTGATATCACAACTACAAAGATATACTGAGCATAAAAACGTTTGGTTTTTTTGTTGTTGTTGTTTGGTTGGTTTTGTTTTTATTCATTTGAATAAAATGTGTGTTTCCTTGAATATTTTTAAACAGTTGGTGCCAAATTAGGTAAATTAATATTCAGTGCAGAAACTGGGGGGAAAAAAAAGTACTTTTCTGTCCCTTGAAAAGCACAGCAGAAGCCAGTGGAATTACTTTGTAGCTGTGATCTTATTCTGCATGCATGTGATTAGTTTCCATTGTATTCAATGGATGCAATCAAAGAAAAATGACATGATTGTCTGCATACTTGGCTTGGTTTTTGTTAATACAAAAGAAATTACAATTCATGCTGTCACATTTGTGCCTTCTCAAAGGTTGCCAAACTCTGAAGGCTGGCAGCATGAGCTGGCATCGTTTGACATGTGAGCCCAATGCATTTTGCTTTGGCACCTTTTTGCACCCTCCATTACCTTCTTAGGAAGCATTCTCTGAGCAGCGAGAAAGGTGCATTCAAAGGTGAGAGCTAAAGGTGTTCTGCTGCCTTGCAGTATATTCTTCTCTTTTCTACAGATGTCCTGCTCAAGCTCAAACTGAATGAAGGATGAACAGTAGCACAATTCAGTAGAAGTATTTGTTAAGCAGTAGAAAATGGAATGCATTGGTGCATTAGGTTGTGACTGGAAATGTCGCATGGAGCTTTTCATGAAACTGAGTGCAGGACTGACCACTTGGCAACAACACTGATCTTTTCACTGTTTTGGTTTTAATTTCAAAATAGAAAAAAAATTAAAATTCCCATTAAAAAAATTTTTCTCACCCTGGTGTTTTTTAACCGCTAAAACATCATATTAACTGTTTGTATTTATCTTTATAGGCAATGATGAGCAAGTTATACTCCATGATGTTGAAAGGTAAGCAGTATACACAATTCTTGTTCTTACTGCTTCATGAGCTCCACGTTGGATGAATTTATTTGGTGGTTGTTCTAATTTAACGGTCTGAGAGAAGACCATAGTTTTGATTTAACCCTGAAATGTGCATTTTATTTATCTAAATTCATATCTGGAATAAAGTGTTCCTCTCCTCATTAATTTAAGTACTTGGTTTCCGCATCATTTTGACCTTGGTAAGAGAGTGATTATTGAATACACATGCCCTTCTACTGGCACCATAGCAGGTTTTATGTAGATTTAGAGTCAGATTATTCTGGCACGTATACAAAACACACCTATGTGTCATAATATTTGTTTGTTTGTTCTGTGCTGTGTTGTTTTGTTTGTTTTGTCCTTTCCCCCCATAAAAAGCAAAAACCCACAAAAAACCTCAATCAACCAAAAACAGTTGAAAATTGAGCCTTGATTACTCAAGACTAGGTTTATTTTTTGAAGTAGAAAATCTGTAAATTAAAACTTTGATCTGTACTCATAGCTTCTATAGATTGAAGCATAACCACTGAAATAACATGAACTCAAGAAAATCAAGTATAAAGAAAAAGAACAGGAAGAGAGAAATGAAAGAGCAGAGAAATATAAAACCTTAAACCTTTTTAAATTTCTTAAATCCTGGTTGATGTAATCTGGACATACTTCCTGCTAGGTTAGTCCCAATTCACTGTACATCTATGTTCCATCATACATAGTATCTACTTCTCTTTAAATCTTGGGTGAGAGTTGGACAAAAGTAACTTTGCCTTGCTCTTCTAATGCTTTCTAATAATGCTGTTTTGTCTACTTGTCAGTAGGTGGCTGTGCTTGTTTTAATTAAATCTAGAAATGTCAGAATTTTAGATGCTGGTGTTTGTTGTGATTTTTCAAGCTTCTATAAGAACTTTGTTGCTGACAATTTGCTGTATAAAATATTTGTTCTACTCTTGCTTAGATGTTAAAACAAGTCGTCTTTCTTTAATTCTGATGTATTTTTAATGTGCTTTTGTTTTCAATTTGTTGTCATTGTGTTTTTTTGTTTTGTTTTCTCTAACTGTGCTAAGTCTAGTTTTAATCTTCTATATAATTCTTCCCTATAAAGCTGTTTGCTTCTGAAATGGAAGGAACCTGTATTAATCTGCCGCTAATTCTAATTGAATTTTCCAGAAAGCTGCTCTATTGTCTTGCTTTATAACAGTGTATATACTTAATCCATCAACTGTTTTTTCGTTCTTTAAAATGGCTGTTATTGTTTTTCTGGGCTTTTTGTTAACTGTCCATGGAACAAAATTAGATCTCTCACCAAGAGGAGCAATTTACCATATTGGCAAAACACTGATTTTGTATGGTGTCATTTTGGTGGAGTATCCAACAGATGTAGAGATTCTATACGAAGTATATTCCCTAAAGAATATTCCCCTGTGCCATGGCTGAAACTCAGACACTTGTTTGACTTATTTTTTTTGTATTTCTTTCTGCTTTTTCTATATGAGATGGGTCTGATTTATCCTGGAGACCCAAGTAAACCTATCTGAAGAGTCAGCAGGAAAGTTGTTCTTTTGTGAACTTTGGCTGAACTTTTGGGTGATACAGAAGCCTGCATTAATGAATCAGCTTCTGTATTGTTTTCCTTACCAGTCTAAGCACTATAACTTGGTCCACAGGTCCTCAGACCTCTTTCCCATTACCTCCTCCCAAGAATAGTTGTTGCATGACCTCTTGGTCACTCTACATGGCTTTTCATTGTGTAATTGTTTTTGTTTGTTTGTTTGGCTTACCCCAATTAAACACGAGAATCTTTATATATAAATGTACCTTATCACTATTACCGAATAGGTAAAACTGTGTCTTTCTTCCAGCACCGAGACCTTGGATGTGTTTGCCCATGAAGATGCGGTGTACGGCCTTTCAGTGAGCCCAGTTAATGATAACATCTTTGCCAGTTCATCAGATGATGGCCGTGTTCTTATCTGGGATATCCGAGAGTCTTCTCATGGAGGTGAGATATTCAGAGAAAACGATCGTGGATGTGGAAAGAACTTGGTATATGGACAAGGCAGGGAAAGCAAAAGCTATTTTTATCTGGATTATCAAAGAAGAGAATGTTGGAGAAGGGTGAAAATAATGCATAATTCTTGTGATTCGTTTTAGGTAAACTGTAGTTTTTACAGTTCATTGTTACTGTCCTAAATGACTTCATAAAGAACCTGCATATAGCAAAGGGTAGCATAGAACTTGGTATGGAATAGGTTTTAACTTGAGTTAATGAAGCAGTGTTTCTTCAATAAAAAACATCTTGCGAAACTTGAAATCAATTAGGAAAGTGGGTCAGGTGTTTGTTTTAGAACACTGTTTTTGTATATAGCCTGGGATAAAAATTTTTTGGAAGTTTAGGAAGCTATTATTTTCATTTGAAAAACTTTCCAAAGCTAATTCTAGTTTTCCCCATTACACTAGTGATTGCTTTTGTGTGTTTTTCCGGTTTTCTTGTGATGTGTAGATAAAAATTGGCAGAGCAAAATCAGTTTATCTGGGGAAAAAAATGTTTTTGCATTTATGTAGAAACTTAGAGCCCTTATGACATAACTAAGAAGCTTAATTTCTATGCTTCAACCTTAATTTTCTAAAACAAAACCGAGTGCTGTTGGTTTACATAGCAAACCTGCAGCTTCTCAAAACGCTTAACAATCTGGGTGTTAGTGGTTTGCTATTTTTTTTGTTTTGTTTTAGTTTTTCTCCTGGAGAATCTCAATTTAGCTCTCTATTTACGTAATTCTGAAGTGAAATACTTCAGTATATGAATATGTCAGTAAATTGTTATGTATTCACCCCTTCCTAAAGAACACAAAGCTGATAATTTAAAACTGAGGAGTCTGCAGGCAGACAGAATCTGGTTCCCTTCCATCATAGTTAAAGTGGCATTTCTTCTGTAACATGACTAAATAAAATTGCCTCAGTCTGTAGATTCTGTTGGTCTTGCAAGAAAGTTGTTTGTGGCAATTTGTTTACATTTTTTAATGAGTCAAACTTGCTGTTTAGCTGAACTAGGTTTTTTTGGTGTTTTTTTTTTTTTTTTTTTCCCCAGAGCTAGTGAGTTTGCTAACATATTGAGATTACAATTCTTTTCCTTTTTGCCTAGGAAGTGAAAGCTGAAACTTTCTAGTCTTGTATCAGTCTTCTAGCCCCTGTGACATGACTAGCTCTTTAATGAGCAAGCACAAGCAGAACAAGGTCTTCCTTAATAACCCTCACCAGAATACTCACAATAGATTGCTTACTGATGCTCTCCCTATGCTGGATGTATTGCCTTAAATGCGTTACATCTAATTTTCTGAGTCTTACTGTGAATTCTGATTGTGTTGTGCAGTTGCTATACCCTTTTATCTCTGTCCCATATGATAATTTTATTAATACTTCTGAAAAACAGAATACACACTCAGGTGTGGGACATTTAATAACAACATCCACAATGTTTCTTCTCTGGATCATTCTCTGAAACTTACTAGTAACTTACCTCTTGCTCAGAAATCCCTTACTATTGCAGTGAAGTGATGTATCTTCTCTTCAGCCAGTTGCTTAGCCACCATAGAACTCCCTTTGCCAATCCCAACTGCCTGTAGCTAAACTTATACCACATGTGAAATGTAGTCCTGATTAGAACTGCCGTATTTTCCCTAAGTAAAAGGTCACTTGCTTTTTCAAAGAAAGAGCTAAATTGGTCTGATGTGGCTGTTCTAACTTTGATAAATCCACGCTTCTCGTTTCAGCCCCAATTTTCTATTTTTATAATATCCAAGTGATTAGACCACCAGGCACTTAATGTGGCTTCCAAGTTAGAAATGGCAAAATGTTACTTACTGCATTTTCCTGAGCTCTGCATTATAAAGATCTGTTAGGAGAGCTGCCTATGGTTGACAATTGGTGGAAGTGAACACTGCTTGAATTCATCTGTATGAAACTGTTCAGTATTATAAGCTAATGCCTGATCTCATCTAAGTTTTTGAAAATGTATAGAATAACGTTTGCCCTTCTTTCTTACAATTAAACCTTTCTACTGCTTTACTGTTGCTGAGACTTTTAATGCAAATTCTGCACAGGTGGACAATAGTGTGAAATAAATTTAGCTGTAGTATGTCTGGGGTTCTTTGAAGTAGTGTCTTAGGTTCTTTGAACCCCCCTATTTTTCATTAAAGTGACTTAGTGCCTTGTTAGTTTGGCTGCTGTAATATCTCTTTAATTTGTCAGGCTGAAAGGCATCTTTTGATATGTGGTTCCAGGCTATTTGAAATACAGGTGTGAAGGTGTAGCAGGGCATAAGAGGAGGATACAAATGGGGGCTGGACTGTCTCAGTTGTTTGCTATGCAGTAGATTCAGGTATTAGGGTATTTGGGAGGATTGTCTGAAACATGTCTTAATGAGAAATGTGAGTGAAGATGATGTGCCTTTGGAGGTGCTTGTAGGGCTAAATGTGCCTGCAAACAGTGACCTAAATAAGGGTAGTTAGTCTCCTAAGCACATGAACAACACAGTGATTGCATCAAACAGTGAAGTGGTGAAGACTGGCATAGTCTTGTTTCTTAGTTGAGTGAAAGCATGGCAGCATGCCACAAAAGAGGTACACAACAGAGACTTAAGCTATGCCTAAAGCTATAAAGCTAGCAGAAAGAGACAGAGAAGGATGACAAAGTCAAGGCTTTTTCCCACTCTTTGTAGAGGCAACATTTAGATGGAATGAATACAGCAGAGTAGCAAGCCAAGCACAGTCTTGTTATTCCTACCCAAGCTGAGAGGAAGAATCTGGATAAGCATGTTTTTAACTCTATATGTGAACAGCAATCCCAACTATTAATATTTTCATATTAGAGGAGCTCCCTCTCTTGCATACTTGTACAGTTGCTGAATAGTACTTTAAAGAAGCCTCTCTTTCCCCAGGGATAGCAACTTGCTTTTAGAGTGCTGTTCCATACAACTTATCTCACTTTTTGTGGTATTGTACTCCAGTGTAAGCAATTGCTGCTATATTTATAGTTTGGGTAATCATCAATGGCTGTGGAGGCTTCCAGACATACGTGGTCTTTGCTGGGAAACTTTGAGAACTCCCCCATATGATCCTTCTTAGATGACCACGTGATCATGAACCTTAAGAAGACTCAAATGCTTTATTTTTGTATGTGGCTATTTTTAAACTCAAAATTTATAAACAAAACAATGCCTTGAAATCCAGTATGAACCTTTCTGTAATCATACAAAGTTAATGCATATGTGGGTGGATTTTAAAACCTCAATTTTTATATTGCTTTGGATTTGCCAGCTTTAGAAATTGTTTGAACATGTCTCTGTATCTTCAGATCTTGTTATGCTGTTTCCATGCTGAGCTGCCAAACTCATTGCATCAAACAGTTGTATGCTTTGTTTGTTCTTATGTCTGAAATCACAACTTTTTCAACAGAGCCCTTCTGCTTGGCACACTACCCATCAGCCTTTCACAGCGTGATGTTTAATCCAGTAGAACCCAGATTACTGGCTACTGCCAACTCTAAGGAAGGTGTGGGTCTCTGGGATATTCGTAGGCCTCAGAGGTAAGTTTTGGCTGTCCTGCTTTTAGGCCACTTAATCTTTTTCTCTTAAGAAGTGATGCCACTATTTTTAAGTTGGGGCATATGGTAGTAAGAAAAAGATGCAGAATGTATTTAATAGCAATGTTAGTAATGCTGAATTAAATTATTTTACATAATTACCCTTTCCAAACATACTATCTAGTATGGATTCCAAGTGGGGCTAGATCTTCAATGATAAGTGATGTTTTGGAAAGCTACCTGGCCTTGTCATTGCAGGATTAACTCAGGCTGTTGTCAAGTTCTTGTCATTACATATATTATGTATAGCATTGGCTTGCTAAGAATAGAAGAAACCGTGGTGGGGTGCTACATGGCTTACAGTTTTGTTTGTTTGTTTCTACCCAACAATATTTGCAGTGGCTAGAACTAGGGTCAGCTTTTTGCACAACGTCTAAGAGTTATATATGACTTCCTAGACACCTGGATAATCAGTTTAGCTTCATAGGATTTTGAACAAATTTACATCTAAACAGAATAAGTTTACAGTATGAAGTGTGGTTAGACTGGGTTCTAAAATGTACTTTGCAATGTCTGATACCGGAGTTAGGTATGTATTTTAAGCAAATGGTGCTCTTTTCTTCTCCTTAAAAAAAAAAATATATATATATATTGTTACAACTTTTATGTTTGTAAATTCCCAGTTACAAATGGAAACAGATTAATTACAATGAAGTGAAAAGAAAGGAAATCTGTAGTGTTTTACAATACAGTAGGCTCAACTATTTAAAATCTTCCATAGAATACACTGGACTTTCTGTTTATCAGCAAACTTTATGGAATATCTAGAAGATGTGTATCACTAAAAATAATTGTTGAGTTTGTTCTGTACAGAGAGAAAAAGCAATATCATATGGAATTACTTATAACTGGCGTAGAAATAATCCAAAATGTCTAGGCATCCATTACAACAGCAATCAATTAATGGTTTCAGGGGACTTTATTATTCCTAAACTATAAACATTAATGGTTTGAGTTGAGTTTTGTTTGTAAACTGGAATCAAAACTTGATTGCTGATGCTGGTGACTTTAAAACTCTTTCATCTGTAAATTTTGCAAGTGTTCCTGGTACCAGCTGTTGTGCATTCTGCTATTGCATTAAGTTTGATTAAATTAACTAAAGGAAGGTGCTATATCAAGCCAAATATAATTATAATGTAATTGTATTGGTAATGCTTATTGGCAAGCAGTTTGTATTTCTTCAAGTTTAGCACATGTATGAAAGACTTGTTAACCTCTGATAAATCTGAATTCTACTGTCTTTTCTTTGAATGATGAAGGGGGCGATGAAAGTTTACCTTAAGCCTTCAGCCTGAGGTTATAACTTTGAATAAATTAAATGGGTGGAAGTTTGTATGCGCATGTTTGATGAACAAGAACTATTTTCTTCTGAGTCTTAATCTGATCAAAGTAAATCCTTCCAATTAAAAATCTAAGTGTTGGTAGTGAAACACTGTGCTGAAGTTCCTGGGTGGGTAGGTCATGCTGCTTTTTCCATGTTTAGGGAATGTTTGCAACACCTCACTTTACAGGTGGATGTACACAACATGTAGCACGCAGCTGATTCTTAACACTGAATTGACAGCACTTGTACCTGCTAAGTATGTATAGTCTCTTGTGACTAATAGGCATCATGCCTGCAGCCTTTTCCCTTCTGGTCTGAGAAACTGCAAAAAGAATAGTAAGTGCCCTTCTTCCATTAAGTGATGTTTGGAGTCTCGGACTGAGCAAGCTGTAAATTAATGCAGGTGAAAACAGTTTACTTTTAGCTGTCATCTTCTGGGATGGGCATCAGCTTTCCTCCTTTGCCTGACCAGAGAGATGCCCAAAACATGTTGAAAATCTTTTGGTGTTGGTATCTTTTGGTGATAGAAAAGAAAATGGTCTATGGTGCTGTGCTGTCGTTAAAATTTGATTCCAAGAAACTCTTAAGAAGGAGAAATCTTTGATGGGCTGTCCATGTTATGCTGGTTTGCTGCCAAAGCCAAGTCCTCAGATTTAACTAAATTGAATTATCTGCTGATGTAGTTTACTGATCATGGAACTTTGACTTGTAACATATTTGGAGCAATTCACCTTGTCTTATAAGGAAACAATTTTAAAATGTGTAGATCAGTTAAGATACAATCCTCATTCCAAACATAATGTCAAATGAAAGCCAAAATTCAGATTTTTGTTGTTGGCTCTTAATTTATTACCATCTCTTCTGGAGAAAATATACTGTGAACTTAATTATATTTAGAAATAAATTTAAAAAAACTATCAAGAGTGAAGTAACCCACATGGTGCTGTAAGTACTTGAGATAAACTTTACATAGAACTGGAGTTGCTATGTGAGTCAATTTTCATCTGTTTTCTCTTTAAGTGGTAATACTGAAAGATACAAAATCTAATTTCAGGTAAGATAAATTCCAAAAGCCTTTTGACGGCTAAGAAATTTTATAGGGCTAAGGGGCTAAACAGCCCTGAAGTTCTCCATGATCCCAGGAAGCTGCTTGTGTAAGTGCATGCCAGAATACCAGCACAGCAAGAGGGGTTACTGCATCAGCTGCTTTTCTTGTTGTCAAGAGTTTGCTAATGGTAGAAATTCTCTACTTTGTTGTTGCTGTTTTATAGAAGTATCTAAGAAAATGTAATGCTATGTAAGGTGTGGGAAGGAAGAGAGGAATACAGACTTTGTTGATGCATGATGTAGAAGCAGTAACTTGCTGGGATTGTTGTAGTACTATGTAATTATAGTTATAAAATTGCTAGATATAGTTATGGGAAGGCATAGATCTCTTTTTTATTTCCATTTCTGTGCATGAAGAGTATTTGTGAGGACTATTTTACACTCTAAGCAGTTAAGGGAACTTCTCTTGTTGATATTGTGGGAATTTTTCAGTCCTGTCATTCTACCTGTGGTTCTAGCAGAAGTGACTTGGTCAGATAAACTTTAGATGTTTTGTCATAATGTGTAGCAGTGGGGGTTATGATCTGAGGCTGAAGATAGAAAGGGGAAGTAGTGCATGTGCTTGTAGAGATTTGCTGTATATTGCCAAAATAGTGATTTCCAGAGGGTTATACATTTGTACAGCATTCTGCTACAGGAAAAGTGAAACCACTGTAAGTAATTAATAATTTTGTGCCAGTAAAGCAGTCTGTGTAAACTGATGATGCAGCTCTGGTTTCCCAAAACTATTGCTCCGTTTTCTGTCAAATATCAGATGGAAGCAGAGTCCAATTGAAATGTGCCCTACCTGTTTTTTTCCTAACTGGAGACTGTTCCGGGGAATCCTGCTGTTTCTACCCTGCAAGATTCAGAAAGCTAATGAAAAGCCTAGAATTCTGAGTAACTTGTAATACTCTTCACCTAACATGTACTACAGCTGACAGCAGCAGTGCAGTAATATTCTTTGCAGATACAGGTGAGGTTTGATACTCCCATGGGATTCAGCTACCTTGGCTCATCTGAATGGGATCAGGCTTAATGTAAAACTTCTGTTTTTAATCAGCAGAGGTCCTCAAGTGATTATAGTCTAACTTTGATATGATGCACTGTCAAAAAAAAAAAAAAAAGGATGATTTGCTGTTATCTTTATAACTTAAGGTGGTGGTTGGTAAAATACAGCTACTTGACTGTGCAGTTTTAAACTCTGAATTTTTAGAGATACTGAATTTAGTTGTTTCCAAATGTCATCTTTTCTGGAGGTTTAGTTTGGTCAAAATGTTTCACCATCTTACTCTAATTAGTGCTTTTGAAACTAAGACTTAGTGTGTCTTAATACATATTTAACTTTTTTTTTGTCCTCAATCTAGAGAAGTAAAAGTCCTCTTAAGATGTTTGAGCTCATAATTTCTTGTAGTTTGTAGAACCAGGCATCCATACTGATCACTCAGTTTATATGATCACATTCTAATGACTTTCTGCAGCTGCAGCAATAGGGTTATGCACCTGGAGGTGGTGAGTTCTCTTCTCCACTTACTGTAACCAAACTTAAATAACACCCACAAATAATCCCTTGATGCCATATGGATGAAACTGCAATATATAGAGGTCACTCTGAAAGAAATGCCTCTTATATATTTCCGTAGAAAATATAACAGCTACAAAGAGTACAATAATGCTGTTTGATAGAGCAAATTCTCAGCTACAAAACACTGATCTTGCTGTCTTGCTGCCATAAGAAGGCTAACTTTGCATTTTTCAAAGCTCACTCACAGCTTGGTGTCTCTTCTGTCTCAGGTAATCTTAGTGCAACAGCTGAGAGTCTTTACCATCCCTGCTCCAGCATTAATAGAATCTGAATGTGGTGGGCTGGCTTATCAAAGACAGTACGTGATGCATCTTAAAATGGAACTCATGGAATTCCAGTATGATTTTGAATTGACTGATTCTTCAAATACTCTTTTCTTTTTTTTTTAAAGTATGCTAGTATTGCTGTTTTATTTACGTGCATGTTAAACTACAACCAATTGTTTTGTTTCATCTTTTAAAATCAAGCCGAAGAGCTTAAAGATGTTCTTAATTAGTGAAGCTGTTGTAAGGCACTCTCACCACTAGATAGCGCCTAGAAGCTGTGCAAGAAAGCCACTTCTGTGTATCACAAAAAAATACATTGTGGGTATGTATTGTTACAGAATTGCTGAGGTCAACTCAGCAAATCAGTTTACGTGTGTATTTCAAGCGGTAATGTTACTCAAGGTATTTCTTGTTACTCCCATATTCTTTTTTTTCCCTCCTTCACATGGCTCCATGACCTTTTGACTTTTTTTTTTTTTTTTTTTCTGGAGTCAAAGCTGTGTGGGTTTTTTTGTCCCTCCTTTGGAATGGCCCAGTGATTAGCAGAGATGATGGGAAAGAGTATTCTTTCTTCTGTGCTAATAGCTTTATTAAGTTAAAATGCAAGAATCTCTCTACTCATATTAGTCTAGGGAAGTAGAAGTCTTGCAAGGGTTGTTGTTGGATTGACATACTGATGTGTAACTGGAAAAGGTAGGTGAACTTTAGGGATCACAGTCCTTTGTTAGGTATGGAAAAGAAGCAGTAGCTCTTGGAACTATGTAAATTATAGAATAGTTCTTCAGAGTTTAGTCAGATGCACATCAAGCAGATCATCTTTGCAAAAGAGGGCTGGGTAATAAAGGCTTGTGGTGGTGGTGGGTGGGAGTACAAGAAGGAGGGAAGAAATGCAGATGATGGGTATTAGTTGTTCTGCCTGTGCCACAGGTGGTATATTTCACTTGTGGAACAGAAAAGAGTGTTGAGAACTTGTGTAGTGGCAGGGAAGATATTAAAGGTTGTAAAACCATCATTGTAATTGACTCCTTAGGTATAGATCTCCAGCAGTTGTCAGTTTTAGTTTCCAGACTCATACCTGGTCCTGGTATTATTTGACTCTTTAAAGATGATGTCAGAAGAACAAAGCACATACATAAATGTTCCTCAGAAAATAGCTGCTAGGTGTTGTTAGCCTTTCTAGCTTACTTTCTGGATCTCACTCTAGCGAGTAGCTGTCACCTAGTTTGATCTGTGTGCTGCTAAGATGTCTGGTATATTGACTGAAATATACTTAGCTCCTGGAATTGCAAATGTGGGATCCAGTTGTTGATGGTTGTGCTACAGGAGATGTTAGTCCAGGGGTAGCCATGAGCATTGCTTCTGACAGCCAGGTTTGGAGTTGTTAGGAGGATAAAATTGATGGAGTGGGAATCTTTGTTCAAAGCAACGTCTTTGGTTGTATTTGTTTTATCCTTACAGATTTTTAATCTTTGGGATGACAGAAATTTGTGGTGGTTTAAGGTTTTTCTTTGACAATTTTGCATTTTGACCCTGCATGTAAAGGAAGGAAGCCTGTGATGCTACTGATCAATTGTAATACCATTGTAAATGCATGCGCATTACCAAAGTTCCTGTGGATGGAGGAGGAGTCCTCTCTCTACTGCTGAATCTCCAGCTACCTGTTTGAATTATTTCAGTGCAGCAATAACATGCTGTGTATTGCTGTTTTGAGACCTCTGCCAGTCCTGTTCTGAGCAGAGCACTATAGCAATGAGTGGAGAAAAAATGTGTGTTTCTTGGCAACCGTTTTTCCTTGTCAAGCTTAACAGTTCATTTCTTTCCCTTCTCAGTTGAAAAATTTTTTTTACGAATTTTGATTAATTTTGTACTGCCTGAAGTAACTGATTTAGCTAGGTTAGAACATCAATTTTAAATTCTCTTTAGGCACTTACTGGTATAGATCAACCATACCACCTCAAATAGTTAAATAGTTATTTATCCTCTCTCACAGTTCAGGAAATAGAACTTGCCTGCAATTGTAGAATCCTGGTCTGATTTGCTTTTGTGTAACTGAGTCAGTTCAACTGATTTTTTTGTGTCCCAGCCTGGAATTTGAAGATTTCCTGACCAGTTCCAATTTAGTGTACTTTCCCCAATGACACAGAAAGTAAACATAGATTTCCCCCCCCACCTCTCCCTCCATTTGTTTTCTATTATTTCTTTAACACTTTATTTTATTATACAAAGTGAATTTATCACTGAAATTTGTGAAGAATTATTCTTTTATGGAAATCTTTGGAATGTGTTGAAGGAACTGTTGAATGGTTATGGTACGGTATTTTAGTGGGATGCTTTTTGGATTTGTTTTCCTCACTGCAATCATAAAGAAATCTCCAAACTGTTTGCCACAGATTTTAGGCAAAATCAAATGACAAATTTCCCTTTTTAGAAGTGGGGCAGTGAAGGAAAAAGGGAGAACTTTCAAATATACCTTTCTGAATTTGCACAAAGAGAAATGTTTACAATTATTAAAGCTTTATGTGAGTGATATCTCTGCTGAGCAGATCACTTTCCTGCACTTGCACTCTTCGTGGTTGCCACTTTGAGCCAGTAGAGTTTTGACTACCATTTAATGTCCCCAAATGATTTGTTGATCAACTTGAGTTTTGGAGTACTAATGATCTTTTTTTTTTTATGAGTAATTGTTGGTAGTTCAGCTTTAAATTCTTTGGTGTTGTTCTCAGACAGTTTCTCACACAATCTATACTCAGTTCTGCAAGGTGCTATTTCTGGCCAGGGTGAGTAATAGCCTGTAGAATTCAGAGATCAGAAAAAGAGAATAATTATGAGATGATATAAATGGTTTGCTTGTGATATTGGACAGTTGATCTTTACTTTGTGTTGTCTATTTTCTTGTTTTTAAACTGGCCAAATGTTTTTTTTATTTTCTTGCAAAACTATTTCTCTACTAGATCTTATTTCTTACTTAAATTATAGTAACACATAGAGAATTCAAGTGGAATGAGAATAGGGCACTTTTGTGCCTGCTGACTCACATCTGCAGTGAGGGCAAGGGTAGGCTGGTGAGAATGTTTGCGAACAAGTCTTTAATAAGACTAAAACACTAAGGAGAGCTGTAGGAGGATGGGAAACAAACAAACAGGTTGTTGTTGTCATATCCTAATGAAAGCTTAATTGCTATAGTAGCCTTAGGCCCTGAAAGGATAAAAGTAATACAGATGAGGGGGAGAGTACGCTTTATGCCTGTGCTCTGTCATCCTACTGAAAATAATGAAATTCTGCAGGTTGTGGGTTTTTGTTTCTTTGTTTTTATGAATGAAGGTAGAATAAAGAAAAACAATGCTTTCTGGAGAATTGCCAAAGACCACTGATAAAGCATGGTTAGTGTTCAGCTGCTCAACTAGATAATAAGGGTTAAACCACACAAGCATTTGCTGTTACAAGGTCTGGTTGTTCTGAATACGTAAATGTGTTTATATCTGACGTTCATAAAGTTCCAGATTCTGAAGTCAATTATCAGATAAGAATCTCCCTTATTTAAATAATAATTATTGCTCTCTTGGTTTGAAGGGAAAGATGAAGCTTTTGTTCACTTTACAGTTTGCCAAGCACAGAAGTTTATTAATATTGGAGATTTCTTTTTTTATATTAATTTACATGTTCCTGAGCCTAACAGTAAAGACTAGAAAGAATGACATGTTCTTGAACATACAGGATCTACCCTAAATTCCCTACTTTTCCAATCTTGGTGGATGCATGTGATTTTACATATGTATACTTTCTGAAGATAGGCCCCTCCTTTGTCCACCAATGTGGTCACTCTATTGTAGATGTCCATCAGATGGGTCAGGCACGATCTGCACCTGGTGAAGCTGTGCTGGCTGCCTTAGATTGGGCTCTTCCTAAGTGTTTGCCCCAGATTAAGTAAGAACTGTGTGGCTTTCTATACATGCACAGAATTTCTTTCTTCCAAATAAAAGCCCAAACCTTCCTGCATTTTTCCAACACTGTATGCCAAGATTTTTTTTTTTAAGTTCCTCAATGTAGTGGTTACAGAAATGCTGACAAACACAGTTGTATGCAATCATATGTATTAGTTACAAGCATTCAACACATTTTTTTCCTTTTAAGGTCATTCTTTCATTAAGTTAGCTTCACACACTGCTGTTTATGATACCAACACTTTCTCACTTCCTTCCTTCCTTCTCCCTCTTAAATGACTTTTATTTCCCAAGTACAGTGTCTGTACTGCAGTTCATTGTTGCATTTGTAGCCTATCAAGAAAAACTACTCAATCATTGTATTTAATGGTGCTATTTAATTCTGTCATGCATACATCTTTTAATTCTACCTGGACACTGATTTTTCAATTCTGTCAAACTAACTCTTGAATAGTCTGGATTAAACTTATGTTGCCAGTCAGGCAACTGACCTTCCAAAAAAGGATTAAATTATTTATTTTAAGGTGAGGTAGGGGAGAAGAGGAGAGGGAAACTCTTGTTTCAGATATAGTCTTTTCCTGCAGAAGAAATGTTTAAGTGATGCAAATTCTGACTGCGGTGAGACTGCTGCTTCCCTTGCCCCACAAGCTGCCAGTAGAAATGGATTTATTTACACTAGTAGCGCTACTCTTGGATTGAAAGCCTTCCATTGTTTGGCTGAGCTGCTGTTTAGTTAACACTTGAGTGCTGTCTGCATCCAGCATATCCAACTGTGGAAATGGACAGTTGTATGCACTATGGTCATTCTCTCTCTCCTCAGCGTCCCTCCAGCACCAACACGTGTTTGGATTGTAATGTTCCATCTGTGGACTAAACATTTCTCTTTATCACACAAGACGGCTTTTTAAAAATTCGGAGGTGTGCTCGTCTCTTTCCATGCTGATTCCTGAGCTGGTAGGCAAACATTAACATTCCACAGCTACCTGGACGAACCAAATTTGGAAGAAGTCTAATGCCAGGAGAAGCCAGGGAGTGGTGTGTGAAGGTGTTGCCTGTGGCACAGAGTGGGTGCTGCCCATCTTGCTCAGACATGCCCTTTTAAGATTGCCCTCTGACTTCTCAGCAGCTGTCCCGGTCTGGGTCTTTAGGATGAGTGTATTGCTTTTAGTCTGACATATCAGATGTGCTTTTTGTAACTGCAAGAAGGTGCTGATTTCTTTGTTGGGACATGAAATAAAGAGCAGGCAGAAGTGGTAGTTCTAACATGAAAAATGTATCCAAGCACGTCTACAGTGGCCCACCTAGTCCTGACAGAAAAAAATCCTGAAGTAGCACTGACTAAAGGTATGAAGCAGCATCGTGATGCCATCCAAAAAGTGCGGGTGGTTGTTTTACCACTGAACATCAGCTGAAGTACAGGTTTTTCCTCCTCTCCCTACTGCTTCCTCGACAAAGGGCTGCCTTGGTTCTGGTTTTGATTAATTGCAGACTATAGAGAATCTTGACCAAGGCATCCTCTTGAGTATTAATAAGTATTAGTAACAGTTTTAATACTGTAAAAATAATATAACTTGCCTCAGCTTCTTTCCTTGCAGTTTCTTTCTTTCTTTCTTTATTCCTACAGTTTTAACAGAGACAAAATATGCTAGAAGATGTCTTAGGAATTTTTTTTTTCTGAAGCCAGTACAGTTGTTCTGTAATCAACTATATTTATAATGGAAGATCATTAGCACCTCCATTCTAGATATCTAATGTGTGCTGCCCAGAGTAAAATACAGAGGCAGAGAGATGTCATAAGGTGAACTCTGTGAGCTGGGCTCCTAGCTCTTTCACCAGTAAGGACCCGTGAGTTGTTTTCTCCATCTTACTTCTAACCACATTTCTCAGACATTCTCTCTTAAGATTAGAGATTGAACAAATTCTTCTGCTATGTTTGGTCAGGAAATTATTTTGGGGGGGGAGGTTAGTGTCATTTTTTTTCTTTCATCTTCACTTAACTACATACTACCTCTTTTTCACAGCTTGTTAAAAGCAAACACTTTAATGAGCTCTGGTTGAAAACTTTAGTTACAGAGAGGCAGACAGGAGCAAGAACACAGCAGGTTGGGAAAAACAGAGAACTCTTGTTTTGTGCTTAGTGCAGGAAAAAAATGTCTGATTCTGGAGACAGAATTGAGGCAAGTGGAGGAAGCATGTTGCTCTTGTTTGTGAGTGCTAAATGCCTATTTTAGCATTTCTTTAGCAGCCATACTTTGCTCATGGTCTCTTTTTAATCTGTGTTTCTTATTTATTTTTTTTCTTTAAGGCAAATATTGCCAAGGACAGCACAAATGATTTCCATTACATGTTTGGCTGAACTGTGTGAAGTAGGCAAAACTATCAGCCTTTTGAGGGGTCTTAACTATGTAACTTCATAATACTAGGGTTCTCATATTTGTACATGATCATAATTTCTAAAGTTCTGCTCTTTTTCACTTCAGTTAATTTCAGTAGTATAATGTTCTTTTAGAGCTTTATTTCACAGAAGTTACTGAAACATGATACAAAATTCTACTTCAAGAACTGTTTTATTTGATAGCTTAGGCTGCTGTAGGAGCCTAATAAAAATATCTATGTGCAGAATGGAAGCTAGTTTAATATTACACTGCTATTACTATAAAATATAATCTCAAAATATTTCAGACCAGAAATAATAATAGTAACCATGGCAATTTTGCTTAGAGGTTTGGAAGGATGGGATATCTGGTAGTCTTGCTCGTCTACGTGAGCTGCAATTAGAGCTGAGAAAGAGAATTGGTGATGAGGAAGAGGGCTTGGGTTTGGTCTTAAGATGCAGGTCAGTGTTGCACCAACTCTGGTGCATGTACGTTATGGTGTTCTACTGTGATGGATAACTTTTTTTTTTTAATAGAAAACCTGATGCTTGTTTACCAAAAGTGTATGGGCTTATTTCTTCTGCTGTTCTGCTGCATCTTTTGTGATGCTGTGAACTTTTTTTTTTTAAGAAACTAGAAATGTCTTGACAAAACTTCTCTGGGTTAAGAGAAGAAAAAGCAAAAAACAAGCCAATTGTATTTTTTCTTTTTGGTTTATGTATTTTGAGTTGCTGAGTATTTTTTTTTTATCTTGATGAATGTAAAGTAGGGCTGACTGGGGCGTGGGAGGGCAGAAATCCTAAATCTTTTTCTGTAAGATTGCAATTCATACCATTTTCAATTATTTTCTAATATTATTCTATTTTTTAATTACTTTTTCATGTTTTCATTAAAATCCATAAATGTAATTAAGAGAAGCTCAGCAGCTTTACCTAGGAGAAGGGGAATGCACAAGTGAGAGGGAAGGACTCTTCCTGATGATGCAGACATTCACAATAGATCCTCTTGATATATATATATATTATTTCCACATCTGTACCTAAATGGCAAAGCTAATTGCAATTGAGAATCGTTTCTGTACGTACTAACTAAAACTAACAGGTAAGTATCACTTAAAGCAGTTAACTTGTGACATTTCCCTGTGCATTGGCAGCTGTTTGGGAATGCTGTCAGAACTGCACCAAGTTGATTTAAATCTGCTGCCACCAGTGAGGTATTCTCAGCTCATCTTTTGCTGGTACTCGTGATCATAGGGCCATAGGGAAAGCTTGTACAGAGGTTGTGTCTGGCTGTACCTTCCATCTCCCTAGAATTAGTGTGACCAGATTGAAGCATAAGTGCATGAGAGAGAATCAGTGCATGAGAGAGAAGGAGACACAAGGGAGATGCTCATAGGTCATTTCTGCCCCAGCGGGCACAGGTGTGCTTAGCTCAAGTCTAAGTGAGCACATTTCCCCTGGTGTGACTGCCCTGTGTAACAGGCCTACTTGCTCTCATCTCAGCTTGTTCTGGCTTTCTATGACTTCTGCCCTATAGCGACATCAGATTTTGTGTGCTCAGCAGGAAAGGGGAAATGAGTAGGATCAAAACTTAACTCTGTTTCTTTGTATGCTTGCTTTCTATTTCTTTCTACTTAAGCCAGTTTCTTGGTGTGGTTTGCTCCACACCAAGGAGGTGAAGGTGTCATTTGCTCTATCAACAGCAGGCTGGTTTATGCTGATGTGAAGTGGTGATGAAACTGCAGGTGAAGATAGGTGAGCTGATCGATGGGATGGGATGGGATAACTTGCTGTTACCAAGTGAGGGTCGTCTTTCCCTGCTAATGAACAACGGGCTTTGTCCCATTTCTTACCCACCTACTCAGATACTCATTAGGCTCTTTAACGAGCTGGCACAAACCAGCTGTCCAACAGGAAAGCTGTGTTCTTTTTTCCCCATGTTGCTGAGCTGACCTGGCTCATGGAACTGTCCAGTGGCACAGATAAGTCATAGGAGCAAGTGATTGTGATTAGGGCCTAAGAGGAAGGGAGTGAAATGAGCAGATAAATCAGCACAACTGTCCTATGTTTTGTTCTTTTACATTTTATTTGAACCAAGTTTCCATGTAGCCCAAATCTATATTCATCAAAAGTTAAACCATATGTCTCACTGCTCAAAGCAAAACAGTAAA
Organism: Phasianus colchicus; assembly: GCF_987193195.1. NCBI lineage: Eukaryota > Metazoa > Chordata > Aves > Galliformes > Phasianidae > Phasianus > Phasianus colchicus. The sequence goes on from NC_143440.1 coordinate 29,216,861, forward strand.
ACATGTTAAAGATTTTTGTTGCCTAGCTTTTGAAACACTCTTATTTGGCTTTGAAAAGGCGATTTCTTGTTCTTTTGTAGCACCATGGCTTTGACTGTTGAGTTAAAAAAGCATGTGTGCAGGAGCAGTGTGCTTCTAGTGCCTTTATTAGGTGGAGTCTAGCCTCCTGTTTTGTTTAACTATGGTTTATTATGAACAATAGTTTAACTTTACAGTATCTCATGTAATGATGCATGCTTCAACCTGTGTGGAATGTGTCTTCTCATACAAGCAGAGTGACTCATTTTTCACAAATGCTGAGGCAGAAGGCTACATCAGAAAACATTATGTATTAAAACCAGTGAATGACCTCCCTTCTAGAATTTGCAGCTAATGTTCTGGTATGCACTATCTGGTCTCGAAGGTGTGTAAAAGTCACAGCTCCTAATATGCAAGATTTGATAGAGATTGCTCAGACCCTGTTAACAAAAAATCCAGATTCAGTACTTCTTAAGGTAGTTTCAGTGATCTATGAAGGAAAAAAAAAACAAACCACAAACTGACAAGGAAAATATCTTCTTTCTTTGTCTCCCTCTCCATACACATAATGATTTTGAGTAAAAGAATTGAATGTGTCTTTAAGAAGAGAGTCTGTGCAATGCAAGTTGAATTTCAGACATACTATGATTATTGTGAAGTTTCTGGATGGGACAAATTCCATATTCTGTTATGGTTTTAAAGAGAGAGATTAGAAAATTGTGATTCTTAGTTTTTGTATTGTATATGTCACTAAGAACTGGAACAGATAGTCTAGCTCTGATCATGTAGCCTTATATGGAATAAGGAAACCAGCCATTTCAACCTTGTGAGATTTTTAGGTAATAGTGTCATGTGTTAGCGTAATTGTCCTGCCTATTTGTTCATGAAGCAAGACTCAAATTAGCTAAGTGTCTTATTTTAGCATTTTTTGTAATAACTTGTTAGTAATGTGGCTTTTTTCAGCTGGAACTGATTTTATAATTCAAACATCTTCTGATGCTCTGTAGAGATGTAAATAGAAGTGGAAGTGAGATAATAGTCAGAGAATCTGCAGTTGGAGGAAATACCATCTAGTGTCTGAGTAGAGGGAGAAAGGGTAGTTTGACTTGGCTGGATTGGCACCATCTGAACACAAAGAGCAGGGCCAGACATCCCAGAAATACAAGAATGGCTGTTTAAGGCCTATGGTTACTCTGTGAGACTTTGCTCCCATGCAGGAAATGTATTGGTACTATTCACATCATTCAACTTCAGTCTTCTGGAAACTTAGCATTTTGAAAGTTTGTCATTCAGATTTTGAATTAAATTTGTTCAGGAATTGATGCTTTGTAGCAGAAGCTACACAAGATTAGAGTTTATGGGGCCTGTTTGTTTGAAATGACTCAGGAAAGTTTGAGATTTCTGTTTATAAGCAGCTCAGTTTGTATGTGCAGCACATCTCATTCGTTCCCTCCGTTTTTTCCCCAGTTCATTGCTGCGCTATGGTGGAAACCTCTCTCTTCAGAGTGCCATGAGTGTCCGGTTCAACAGCAATGGAACTCAACTGCTGGCACTGCGCCGGCGCCTGCCCCCTGTCCTCTATGACATCCACTGCCGACTGCCTGTCTTCCAGTTTGATAACCAGGGGTACTTTAACTCGTGTACCATGAAGAGCTGCTGCTTTGCAGGTGATCGTGATCAGGTAATAAGCAATGCTCTCTGGAGTCTACAGAGCTTCTGGGAGTGGATGAAAACACGTTTGTAGGGGTTGTTTGGTGGTTTTTTGTTTGTTTGCTTGTTTCAGTTGGTAAAACAGGAGACAGAACATATGTAGGGTTACTTCAGAACTGTTTTGCAACATAAACTCTGAATGAAGAAAAATGTATATTAAAGCATATGATAAATTTTACCTCTTGGTCAACAGAAGGTTGTATTCATAAAAGAAATACTTGCTAAGCCTTTTTAGGTCCTCTGATTATGATTTTAGAACCATGACTGGACAATAGCATTCACATATGATAAGGAAGTGTATTACTTTCATTTCAGTATTGCTTTTGAGTGTAGTAGAGACAATCCCACCTAAATGTAAATATTGTGAATTTTAAAAATCCTTAATTCTTCTTCCAATTTCCCTTATTTTCCATACTGATGGAAATTGAGATATTGCTCAGTGTTCTGCAAGTGGTGATGGTGTGGGGTTATGAAGGAATGGTTTGTTCCTCTACTGAGTATGGCAGGACTATGTCCCTACTAATAGGTCATTCATAAAGTGACTAACAGCAGTTTACATATTTCTAGAGCTGAACATTGTCCTTGGACAGCTGTATTTGATTACCAATAACAATGTTCGGGGACAAAAGATTTATTTTCAAAACACAATACTGCAAAACTGAAATCTGAAAATTTCTTTGCTGTCATCAATAAAGGTCCTGCAGTCAGAATTCAGTCATTAATTCTATTGCTGCTACAGGAAGCAGAGTTGAGCTTTTTTCACATAACAAGTAGAAAACACATTTGCGTCACTGAGCTTAACATTGTGACAAATGAAAATGGGAAGTCTTTGTGTTGCATGCTGTTTTTAAGTTTTACATGGATTTTGGCAGGAGAATGATAATTCAATATGAAATCATCTTGAAAAAATAGAGATATTTGCTGTAAAGAATGATAAACACATGTATTGTTGAAGGAATAAAAAAAGAGCTGATGATTTGGGGTCCACTGTTTAGTAAGCCTAAAGATGGCACAGATTTCTCTTTTAGAAATCAGAGTTAAGCCTGCGTACGCTCTGACAAACAATCTAGCTACCTGCCTGTTACTGAAGGTCTAGAGAGAAGCCTTAGCGTCTGTTTCGTTTAAGCAATTTTCTCATGGGTACGGGGTTATTTATTTTTAATGGGAAGAATACAGCTGTTTTGTATTGGGCTGATGCTGTGCTTGGGAAGCCTGCTTTTTTTTTTTTTTTTGAAAGCTTGATGTTCTTTTGGCTGGGTGGATCTTTAATTTGGATAAGTACCAGTACACAATGGTACTAGTGAGTGGGAAATCAGAGCAAAAGGAGATCTATTCTCTTACAAGTGCTATAAGAAGCTATTAGGAAAGATGAGATTTAATATGGAACATGAGAGAGCTGTGATCTGATATTTAGGTACAGACTTGTATCTATCGTTCAATGGGAGCGAAAGAAAGATAATGAATCTGCAGGAAATTCCAACACATGAGCCAGTTGTATATGTCTAAACCTGGCCAGCGTGCTCAAATTCATCTGGTTATGTTTATCAGCAGTGTAGAAGGTCCTTAGATACTGTCCTTTACAGAGAACCCAATTCCATTTCCAGGTTTGCCTAGGTAAGAAAGTTAGGGCTGGAACCTACTGAAGATAGACAAATTGAATAAGAAAAGAAACCAAAACAATATTTTTTGAGATCAGTCCTTCTATACAACTAGCGTGCCTCTACTTTTTGGTCTATTTTGTGAAAATGAAATAATGCATATAAGAACTGTCCCCAAAATTGGAACTACCAATAACAACAAAAAATCTGTTTTCAATTTAGTCTGGTTCCAGCCCCTGCCCCCCTTTAATATTGCTGTCTTTTGCCTTAATAAAGAAAGTCTTTCATTCAAGATCCGTATGAAGTCCCTACTGAGTTTCATAGAATTCCTTGCTTGTATTTCCATGTAGAATCAAAACTGTGTAGGCTAAGGTTCTTTGCACAGGGGTTGAGTGGATGTAGGAATAAAAAAAGTTCTGTTCAGATTATGAGTATCACTTGTGGTAGGAAAGATTCCTCAGAAGTTTTCTTTTGTTGCACCTCCCATATTATCTGTCTCTGACTTTTCTTTTCATCTTCATTAAACTGATAATTCAATTTTTTTTTTTTAAGTGTCTTAAATACTTAGGTTTTAATATTTCATACGTTGTCTCTAGTAAATTAAAAAATGTGACTCTTGTTCAGGAACAATCATGTGTTCTCTGAACAGTTAGTTCATCTGATAAAGTTACACTTTTACTCTATTTTAACCTTAGTGAGAGAAGGTATATCCTTAATTCACCATTGCTTGGTGGTCATAACAGGTACTCAGTAGTTTGAATCAAGCTCTCCTGGCTTGCCACTCAAATGGGGAGCCTGCATCTAGCAGATTTGCAATGATTTGCATACCACCTGCATAGCACCTGCGATGCAAGTAGAATTGAAACCTCTTAACAATGAAATACTCTTAATACTTTAAGGAGCAAAAGCCATAAAGATCCACCTGTTAATCCCAGTGATTTATTTTATTTTGTTATTATTTAAGTCTAAAGCAATACAATCTGAGGTGCTTTAAATGGTTTTGAGTTTTTACAGAAATGGGGGAAGAGGTACAGCACAAGCAAGGTAACAAAGATCTCTGAAGATGAAGAGAGGATGAACAGCCTTGCTGCTTTTTGTGTTTTTAATGGTGGTGTTTTCCTCCAAAAGCACTGTTGCCCTTGTCAAGTTGATTTGAAAACCAGTGAATAATATATGCAAACATTTTCCTTAGAAATGCCTCAGTCTTGTTTATTCCTACTGCCAAACCATGAGAGGCGGTGTTTAGTTGGTGCTTTGTTTGCACCCATTTATAATTGCCTTCATTTGTTTCTCTCTGAACTCTGTCTTTTGTCTGAGTGAAATGACCTCATTCACGTGCCACTATTTTTTTCTCTTTTTGTAGGAGAGCTCTGATGTTGGCAGATAAATATGTTCAAAATTGTATGCTGTTGCTGTATCCAGGAGCTCACTTGAGTCATACAGCCGTTAAAGGATAAGAAGGATAAGATAGGCTAGATGGATCATGTGTGATGACCAGAGTGTAATCTGACCATCCTTCTGGTACAGGCATCCAGGACCAGATTCTTAAAACCATTTCTTATTTGTCTAACTCCCACTGATTATACAGTACACAAATGTTAGTTTACATACAAAGCATAAACCATGTGAGAATCTCAAGTTGTGTCAGTAGGACTGGTGGGGAACTTCCATTCTACTTGTCAGCATCAGAATTTGGGAAATGTTATTTAAATAGTAAGGATTTTTTGATAGACAAGTATAGAAATCCTCTTCCTGGGTCTGAGAATACAGGAAGTATTATGGAGCTTCAGGTACTCGTGTGTATTTAAACATAGGAGCTTTGTAATGACGATGGGGGGGGGGGGGAAGAGAAAACCCCTCAGAACAAAAATAGACTAGAAGCTTTTCTTGCTCAATAGCTGTTGTCTGTGTCACAGTGACAAATGCTATCATTTCATTGTGGTTTGTTTTTTTGTTTTGTTTCTTACCTATGCGTTAATGTGGGACTCTGTAACACTTGTAGCTGTAAAACTGCCTGCCTCAAAAAAAGTGGAGAGAAATAACTTATGCCCTGTGAATCAAACGCAGTCTTAACTCTGGCATGCCCTCAGACATTACATCACCACTCAGCCTTTTCTTTTGGCATTACACTGGTATAGGAGAGTTTCAGGAATGTACCACTCACAGCACTGCAGTCTGCTGCAAGCCCTATAAAGTTACTTCCTTCGTTATGTTCAAATTTGTGTACTAAATAGCCCTAGGTAGAGACAACAGAGTTTTGACACAGCAGAACTATTACGTGAACATAAAACTTTTAAGATTAGAATTGGCAGCATAGGTGCCAGATGTCTTACATAGCTGTACACTGCTTTTCTAAAGAAATAGAACTTTTTGTATTCCTCTGTCATCTGATTTAAGGACCATTTATCTTTGGAAGTAATACTTATCAATGTCTAGCTTGAAAAAGGAAAAAGACAAATCCTTTTTCTAAAAAGTGCATTTTGTTTTCTTTGCATAGAAGACTTCTTAATGAAGAGTAGCTTCCTGCAGTCATTATTACTTAATATATATGCAAAGCAGTCTGTGCAAATATTTTGCTATCCTTGGATAAAAAGAAAATTAGTATCTTTGTCTGTCTGAAGTTGGCATCTTTGAAGAATTAGTGATGAGGTGATATTTTGTTTTTACTGTATCTGATTGGCACGTTAAATCACAGGTATATGCATAAAGTCACATGCGTATAAAATACATACATGAATAATGCATCCGGCTATGGATTTAGTTATTCCCCATTGCTTTGGGTGATTGACATTTGGGAGGCTCTTCAGAGTCTGGGCTTTGGCAGGATGGGCTGGGACTTTCCTCTAGCCCTTCTGGTTCTGAACACCTCTTCTTCTGTTCCTTGGGGCATCCTCCCAGCCCTACTTCTTCTCCCTCTTCTCTTCTGAATTCCCACAAGCCCTTGGTGGGTGTAGTTAGACCTCTGGAAAGTATGGCATGAACTCAAAGGGAACCATTTTGAAACTGAATTTTAGAGCCCTAACAAGAAAAACTGAGGTCTGCACGCATAGGCGCATCACGGGAAACATGCAGCTTAGTAGTATAACTCCCAGGAAAGGGGAGAGGAAAGGGAAAGAAGAGTGCACAGAGTGCATGTTTAAATATGATGAGCAATACACTGACAACATTTCTTAGTGAACTATGAAACAAGACCACTCAGCCTTTTCTAGGTACTGAAAAAGTGACTGTGAATTCTGGATCATCCTGATGAGTAGAATATTTGATTTAGCATGTCTTTAAAAAAGGAATGTAGCAGATGGCTGGGAAGAGCAAAACAGCAACTGGGGGGCGTGCAGTTTCAGCCACCTATAAGAGGAGTCCCCTTCATATGTTCAGATAATGTTGCTTTCTTTGGAATGTAATAAGAATATTTTCCTTACCCTAAAAATCTGCAGTGAAAGTTTTGAAGGAAGTTGCTTTTGTTCATTAATAAAATCACTGTTATGGCCTTTCTGCATAGCAAAAAAGGTAGCTGTAAAAATGTTGATGGATTGTTTCCAATGATGCTTCTGTAAGCGTTTAGAGCTGCCCCTGACAGAGTTGGCTGCTCCTGAGGCTAAGGATTAGAGACTGGGAATACAACGTTTTGGCTTTGAACTTTATGTACTAGAAGCAATTTGTATTTCTCCACTCTCCTGTGTCATGGCTTTTCTTTTTCCAGTTCATGAGATAGGCATGCTTCGTGCTGAGGAACAAAGCTACTGTTGTAAAATGCTTTTGAATGTACCTGCCTGACTCTCAGGCCAAGATGGAAATCTCTTAAGCTCTTGTTTGTGCCAGTTTGAACCCTCTTGAACAACAGCCTTCAGAAATGAAGGTTTCAAGCTGCTCCCCTGACTTGCATGAAAGAATACGGCTGTTCTCAAAGCAGATGTGTTCCTTAACACCACGGTGTTATGAGAGCTAATTGTAAGGTGAATCTTTCGTAGTGTCAGACACTGCACAAAGGATAGGATTCAGGACCCAGGATTTAATGCGAGGAAGGATATGAAAAAAACATATGATTCAGAAAATAATTTATTAAAAAGGATAAGTTTTCTGAAACATTCTTTAGTAGTAACTTTCCCAGTTCTCTCTTCTACTTTTAGACCTTGCCATTGAGACAGCAGCAAGAGAGAACCACCTGCACAGGTGGGGCTGTTCTTTGCATCACACCACTCCCTCACCCTGCCCTCTTATTACCTCACCTGGAGGAAGAAATTTCTTAGCAGAGGGCAGTGAGAACTCCTGAGACAAGAAGAGGCAGCCACTCTGCTGGGCTGCAGTATGAGGGGACACACCAGGCAGTGTGGCATTGAGAAGAGAGGCCCTGTGTTATACTTAGGCTCTGCTGGCCCCTGCCTGTACCCTGTGCAAGCTGGCTAAAATAAAACCCAGGAATTGTACTGACCCAGGCTGCTACTGTGTTATGACAGCTACAAGGGTTGTAGGTGGGAGCATACCTATTGAGAGGGGTAGCAGATAATCATCAGAGCAGGTCTTCAAGCCATATTCAGTAGGAACTCTATACTGTAAGCTTAGATTCATCAGTATAAAAGAACAGCCTGACACAAAGATCAGAGCATGAAAAAAGACAGAAATGTTTAGCCAACTGGCTTTTGTTTACTTCTTGGTTGCTTGAGGAAAGGAAAAATGCAGTATGTCTGCTTTGTGGGAAATCTTTTTTTATACCTCTGGAATTGCCCATTCCAATTACACAAATTGCATTATCTTGCTGGTGTGTGTGTGTATGCACACATCTTGTTGCTTTTTGAATAGAAAAAAAAATGTTTTTTCTTTTCATAGAAACACTTAGGTTAGAAAAAACATTTCAGATCTTTAAGTATGACCGTCAACCATGTATATGTCCTTAACTTGTTTTGTTATTTCCCCGATCTGTGGGTGCTGTAAGCAGAAATATGATATGGAAATAAATCTGTGGACTTTTGACTTGCAGAAAAGAGCAGACATAGCACTAAACTCTATTCAAATTGTGAATTAAATATATATATCATTAAAAAAAAAAAAATCTAGTCCTGTTGAGATGCCTGTACTGCTCTATGCATCTTACTTATAAATGAGATTCTTCTGCCAAAGAGGCAGCTGTATTTGGAAAAAATAAAAGAAATTGATTATCTTTCATCAAACGTTTTTCATCTAAATGTGTAATGCATAGTGAGACCTTTATTTTTGGTCAAGATCTGTAATACGTATACACACAGTCATGAATTGGTCCTTTTATTTCTTGTAGTTTGCTTTCTAATCTCCTTTGAAATAGTTTCATAAAAAGTAGATCATAGTGATTTTGCAGGCATTTTGTTTAGTCTGTAACCTATTCTAGGGAACCTGATTTAGTAGGGGTTTGGACTAGATGATCTCCAGAGGTCTCTTCAAATGCCTACAGTTCAGTGGGTCTCCATTTGGGCTTCCTGTTGCTCAGTGGGGGTGTGATTATGGTACTGTCTTTTGCTCAGTGCCTGCATACAAGTCTTCACCTGCGTGACTGCTTAAAATAAGTTGATAATTCTGGGGCCCTGTGGTCTTCTATTAGAATTGAAACTGGCCCCCAGTCTTTAAGGTTCTTTAAGTCAGATTGGTGCCACAGAGCACAAAATAACCTAAGTCTTATTTCTTTAGGAAACCTTTCTCCTTTGGAAAAAAATACTTCATTTTTATATTCTTCGAAGTGCAGATTGCAATGAATTTTCATCTCCTGGATAAACAGTTAACATTTTTTTCAGACTTTGTGTCAAGTTGGTGCAGAGAAGATGTCCAAGATATTCCTTGTGGTCAAGAGCAATTAAGACTTCAGCCTAGCAGACTTGCATTTCTGTCATTAATTATATTTAAGGCAATATATGGAAGTCTGTACTGCTTGCTTCTTAAAGGGGCTACGCAAAGCACCATCAGAACTCCTTTAAATTTTGGATGACTCAGTACTTCTTCCTTAGCATGTGAACCTTGATGTACTTAAAGAAAATAAGGAATGTCTCCCTAAAAGCCTGAGAAAAGTTTTATCTAATCTGATATTTTGTGTTGAAAGTTTTTTTTGCCTCATTGAAAAAGAGATAAATATGCTCAGGTGAGCGGGAATTGACATTTAATCTCTTTCAGAGCTGATTTGTTGGCGAAATGATAAGCAGCAGCATGGAATTTGTGTCTCTCAGACCTCTTGCTGTCTTTAGGAGGAGTGACCTTAAGTTGGGCATCTGTAGACACATGGCTTTTTCAGTTTGGCATTCCCTGTTAGTTACTTAAAAAGTTGTTATTTTCTCTGAACCGTTACCATTCTCTGAACCATTATATATGGAGGTCTTACTCATCCATATATAATGATGATATGATGATTGCATGTTTTTCTGTTGTGCATTTTAAGACAAGTTCTTCTAAGTTTTTCTTATTCTCTACATCAGCAAGCCCAACCCAAAGATCCACTCATATTTTTGGAAAAATGATCCATGTTTGCAGGTCCATTTGTAGGGCCAAAAGCTTAAAAATATCTCTGATCTTACTCATAAACAACGGGGAATTTTATGGAAACAGGAAACGTGGATGTTGCAAATTATAGAATGAGGCTAGATATAACTTTATTGAAATACTCCATATTCAGTAGTACCTGAGTAAATGTAGCCTGTGGGATTTCGAAAGCTTTCAGAACAGCAGTGGTAAGAATAAAAATAAATTCCCCAGAGTGCTAGTATTGCAAAATGCAATGCTAATGCTACTGTTAAGAGACTATAGCAGCAGCAGATTAGATCTCCGCTTATTTGTATCAACTGTTCCAGTCTCCTTGGGGAAAGAGAAAACGAGATGTATTGCAGTGGAATGAGTGGGAAGCACTAGTCCAGCATAATTCTGCCAGATTCCTGATGGCAGTTCATTTTAAGTAGTTCATGCGTACATGAAGCTCAGACTGAATTTGTCCTTTCTCTAGCAGCAGACTCTAATCACGCCTGAGAGTTTTCTTCCTTCTAAGGCAAACTTCTGAATCAGCAGCTTGTAGTCATCTGGAAGCCTTTTCCTGTCATTGTTACTAACAGCTAGACATGGAAGCTGATTCTTCTTAAAATAATAATAATTATTAGCAACTACTTTTTTCTCTAATCTTATGTATGTGTGAATATGCTGAATGTCCCAGTTAGATACAGCAGCAAAAATGCAGACAATGGAACAGGTGGTTTTAATATTGGTCTCTCCCCTCAGACATCTGAGCATCTGTAGTCCTGGCTCGGTGTCTAGTCTGATGCAGAATTCTGCATAACACTGGTTTTCTGGGTGCAGAAGTTTAGAGTTTGTCTTTTGAGGGGAGAGTAGAAGGGGAGTGCACTCTGTCTGTGCATTTACTCATCTTTGTGAGTGCATATACTTCTGCCTCTTCTTAGCTTGCCTCTGTGATTTGATTATCTGGGCTTCTGTTCTTGAAGCAAGTCAGAAAAAGGTATTCTCCTAGGAATTACTATTTGCACATTCCTTCAGGACCAAAAATCCTTGGACACAATTAAAGGGGAGTCTAAGCAGCATGATGTTTTTTTGTCTACTCCACTCCAAAGCCCTCTTTTTTCCTTTCTCTTCCTTTTAAAAAGTCTGCTCCCTTCCCTCAAGATTTCAGCCTTATTAACAAAGGCTTGGTGTACTTCACAGCAATTATTTCTTTGAATTCTCTCGTAGTGTCAACTGACTTTAATTTCTCAATCCTTATCCTATAGCTCTCAACTTGTGTGGGAAAATTATTGACTTATTGGTATATTAATACTGTATACATGAAATAAAGATTTATATAGATGATCATGTAAATGTTAGTCCAGCCGTGCCCTCCAGACGCCTTGGGTTTCTGCTGTCTTGTGCAGATACTACTCATTGGAACTGACTTTCTCTTTTAAGTGTCGTGGCTGTGTCTGGGTTTAACAGCTTGAATGTCTGCTCTTGAAGCTTCAGCTGGCCATAGCTATAAAGTTGTACTTCTGGCTGGCTCTTGGTCTCCAGCTGAAAAGCTGTGTTGTGCTTCTAGGAATTCAGTTCTATATTGTGAGAACATCAAGAGAACATGCATCCCAGTGGTATTGTTAACATGATAAGAGAATGGAAAGCCATGCTTGCTGCTTCAGAGGTGGCAGTGGAAGACCACAAAGTGTTGGACATTTTGCAGAACATGGTGTTTCTGGGGATTACTAGTCCAGCTAATTGTTGAAATAAAACTTCAATTTCTGTAAAAACTTCACAGTTGACTACAGTTTATAGTTTAAAAATAGTCTGTAGTTTAAAACATTAACCTTGTATATAAGACTGTATCAGTTAATTTTAATGGCACCTACTGAGGGCTATCTTAATTGCAAGGTTAGACACAGCAACTTGTTCAGAAGCTGAGCTACTTCTTTGATTTAGACATAAATTGTAATACTGATGCTGTATTCATTCATCCTCATTGCCTCCTAAAGCACTTCAAAATACGTTGGCCATATTTACATTTGGTTGTTGCAAATGTTATAAAGCTAGAAGGGCATGACTAACTGAAGAACCTTGTGGTGCTTTTAACAGAGATAGTTCATATCTACTTAGAGCTGGCTGTCTGAATGTAGTCCTGGGCAGCCAGATCTTAAGTGACCCTGCTTGAGCAGGAGCACTGCAAAAGATGACCTTTGGAGATTTCTATTGATCTCAGCTATTATGTGAATGTGTGAATTAGTTAAAATATTGTGCCAATTTTTTTTATTAAACTCTCCAAATTGTACACACCAGAGTTTATGCAAGTCCTTGTGCTGAACTACAACTTATGTCTCTGTCTGCGTGGCGAAGTTTGTCTTCCTGTTGGAATTTTCATGATGTTGTGATGTACTGTAAAAATTCAGATAGGCATTTTCCTGCCTCTGCCCTCTGCAACCAAACCAAGAGAAAAACACAAAAAACATTCTAAGATTTTTTTTTTTCATTGAATAAATTGCATCAGAAAAGAACTCAGGAAGCCAGGTTTTGTGAACGGGCAGCTGTTTTCAAAGTCAGATCATGTTGTTCAGGGAGTTGTCTGGTTAAATTTTGTATTTGAAAGGATGGAGATTCCCCTGCATTGCTGGGACATTTGTCACATTCCTGAACGTTTTGTTCCTTAGTGCTCAGCTGGAACTTCACTTGCTGTGACTTGTGACTGTTGCTTCCTAAGCAATTGCTGCACACCCTTGAGGAGAGTTATCCCTGACTGCTCTGTGCTCCTTTGGGCACTTAGAAGATTGTTGGGGTCTGCTCTGTCCCTTCACTTTCTCCTCTGGCTAAATAAGGCCAGTTCTCTTAGCTTTTCCTCATGGATTGTGTGTCTTCACAGCCCCAATTGTCCTTCTCCACTCTGTCCAACTTATTAGTGTTGCTCTTGTGTCCACTTGGGTCCCCCTGACCCAGTACTCAGATGTGGCTCCTCAAGGGACAGGTAGAGGGAATAATAATTTGTCTTGACCTCCTGGTTACATTCAAGATAATGCAGTCAAATTGACATTAGTCCCCATTGCTGGGAGAACACACTTATCTTTTTTCCTCTAAGGAGAGAATATCCTTAATCAGGAGTTTTCAAAAGGCAGTGAGTGGTATGCTAGATTTCCTAGAAAATTGCCCATTGAGTTTACAGGTCACACTGTTTTCATCTGCAAATCAAAGGATACTCTGTCATTTCTGGGCCTGTCATTGTTAGGCTCATTTGATTTATTGCATGAAGTGGTAAACTGCTCTCATATTAAGGAGTTGGAACTTTTAAAAAAAATATGCATGCATTATGGTCATAAGTTCAAGATATTTAGCATTTTAGAAGTTCTCATTTATCTTAACGTTTTGTAGGCAAAGTAGTCATTGCTTAAACTGCAGTGCTTTGGTAATAAATGCCAATGGTTGGCAATGTTTTCATAACTTTAAGCAAGAGTTGTTTTTTTGTTTTTTTTTCTTTAAAGCATTCATTTTCCGTATAACAAAATGTATGAGAGCTGCTTTCTTTCTGGTTGCTGGGAGGTTGCCTATGAGAGCCTTAATTTGTGTAGATCTGGCACCGCAGTTCAGCCTGCTGTAGTCTAACATTTACAAGTACTCAAATGAAAGGGGAAGCTTGTATTCCTGGCACTGTCAGGTCATTTTGGCAGAGGTTGGCTGCGTAAGTGCTTGAACATGTTGACTTGCAGAAATTGCTTTTTTGGCTTGGAAAGGAAAGGTCTATGAGTGATGCAGAACTAGTGCACACAAGTTTTTAATGGGACCAGTGTTTGATCAGTGCTTCTTACCTACCAGAAAACAAGCGGAATTGCATTCATAAATGCTTACTCACATCCTTAGTCTTTAAAAAATAAAAGAGAGAAGAATGGTTGGATTGTGATAGTTGGAGACCAGAGAAGGAACTTCAGTGGCTGGTAATTGCGTTTTTTTTGTGGCTGGAAACATCCAAACTCTGCAGGAATGTAATTAGCATTGCAAACAGAATATATGCAAATTTGTATCAGCTTTCTCCATGTTGGTATATATTTTTTTGTTTATTTGTTTCTCAGTCCTATGTTATTCTTGTCTTCTCACTGCTTGATGTTACTTTGCCTGATGAGTTTATATATCCCTGGAGAATGAAAGACAGAAACCAATTATATTTCAGCCAAAGAAAACAATTTTCTTTCTTATCAAAGATTAGAAAAAAGATGGTCTTGCTCCATTTGTTTCTTTTTCTTCCTTCCCTCTGTTCAAATAATTATAATAATAAAATAAAAAAGCATCTTTTTGATTGCATTGAATAAGCAGAAGTTGCAAGTCCATTGAGGATGGTAGATTTACTCTCTCTGTATAACTAGAATTGGTATCTGCCTGTGTTTCTATTATAGAATCATAGAAAGGGCTAGGTTGAAAAGGACCTCAATGATCATCGATGTCATCTCATCTGTAATTTGGGATTTACAGTTCACTGGAGAAGAGATATTTGAAGACATGGCACAGTTTATGGCCTCTTTGAACTGAGGCCCTTTTTTCCACGTGAGATGTCAGCTGTTATTCCAGTGCATGTTTGTAGTATATTATGTAGGGCTATTACAGATTGACTATTGCCTAAATCGTTCATCTGTCCATCTCTTCAGAGTAACAGTAATCAGGAAAAAAAAAAAAAAAAAAAAATCAGTGTGATTCACATGTTTTCTTTCAGACTGTTTGAGACTTGGTAAGAGTGTTCAACTTTGGTTTTGTTCAGTGTTCAAGAATATCACCATCACTGAGTGACCTTTGCTGGTCTCTAGCAGACTGCCACGAGCCATGCGCGTTGTGCTTGTGTGTAGCGGATGTGCTGGCTCTCTTTTTAGGAGCGTGTTTGAAGAAGTTTTCCTTTGTAGTTCAAGAGCTAAGGGGGAAAAAAGAACAAATGATTTAACATTAAAAAAAGACAAGTGTTGCAAACTGCAAGATCTAGGCCTGTATGCATTAAAGCCAGTCATTATCTATAGCCTTATTTAGCGAAGAAGCCATACTCTTTGGGCACTGAGTGTTAGATATGTGAAGAGTACTTTTGAACTTTGGTCCATTTACAAGTATGAAGCGTTTTTCTATTGCACTTTACCCCTATCTAAGGATAAGTGAGGTGCAACGAATGAGAAAATCATTTCATTTTCTTTCTTTTTACGTTTGGAGAAACCAGATTAAAAATAACTTAATTCGGGTGTTACCTTGTGGTAAACTGCTTTTATTTTTATTCTTAACAGTACATTCTTTCGGGTTCTGATGACTTCAATTTGTACATGTGGAGGATTCCTCCGGATCCAGAAGCAGGTAAGTTTTTTATTATTATTATTATTTCAGAAATTTGGGTTTAGTCAGGGAATGTGTCTGACATACTAGTTTGCATTTTCAACAATTGCTGTTTTCACTCAGCCACTATTCTAGAATTATTTGAGTGAAACTTGTAAGGATAGTCATAGGCTATACTACGTGAGTCTGTGATATAGTAATTTTCTTCTTATTTCTGTTCCAATATAACTATCATCTAAATCTTCTAGAGGAACTGGCTAAGGGAAGGAGCTATGGCTGGAGGCAGATTCTGTCTTTTCTCCCTCCTGTCTACCGACTTCGCTGATTCTAAGCTGAACTGAGCTCACTGAAAAACATAGGGTCTTGCTAAGAAATTTCATCCCAGGAAGAAGCTTGCAGTATAAAATGCTTCTGGGTTTCCAGACTGCTCCTTACAGTTCCAGTACGTTGGTCTGTTCTGTACAGTGCACCTGCCTTTTCTTTTCCTCCCACCCCAAGACCCTCACGCTGAATTCTACTACAGAGCAGTTATTCTCTTGGGCTTTCTGAGTGGGGGAGTGCTGCTGCTGGTAGAAATTACTGCTTTGGGCTATTTTTGACTGTTCTCAAGGTGAGGCAGAGGTGCGAAGAAAGTAACTGTAGCAAAATCTGTGTAAAAGAATTGAAGAGCTGATGTTGAGTAAAGAAAAGCAACAGGCTGGGATGTAACAATAGCGTTTGCAAATGCCACTCTTGGTCAGTGCCTGATGTTATATCATTCAGTAATATATAGAGTTTGGCAATACAGCATCATCCATTATTACCTCTGGGCCATACAATGTCAGCATCTCTAAAATGTTGGAGTGGTTTTGTATTTTCATTAAATCTCTGGGTAAATCTACTGTTTCTATTTTGAATGACTTTCACAATTTAAATCGTGCATCTTAATGGTATTAAGGACAACCAAGTGTTATTTCATGATTTTGAGGTACTCCAGCAATAGTGAGAACAAATTACAATCTGCCATGGAGTTGAAGTGAGAAGATCTTGTTTCATTTTAGAAGGCCATTCATCACCATTGTTTAATTGAAGCTAAGAGGATAGTTTGCCTCTAAAAGGTTTGGTTACCAGTAGAGTTTTGAGTAAAATGTCATTTGAATCTTGGATTGGTTATTCAGTGAACATTTGGTGTTGCAGTCCAGAAGTTCTGAAGATGGTCCTGTTAAAAATGCCAGTTCCTCATCCCAGTGTCCTTTGTTATATACCTTACAGAAACATCCCTCTGCTTAGCTTTTAATTTGTATGATTCTCTTTTTGTTTTATTATATTTTTGTTAATTATGGAATTTCCTTCTCTTTAATATTCAAATGCACGTAACATTTGTCTTATTTATCAGTAAGCTTTCATTTGAGCACTGTAGAATTACATTTTATGCATGTTACTGTACTTGTCCTGACTGTATAAAATTAAGGTTTTTGTGTTTGGCTGTAATACTCCTGAATTTTTTTTCTGGATAACTGCAGGTGACAAACTTTTTATCTGGGATCTTTGCACAGAGTGGTAACTAGAATTATTTCAAAACAATGTCATATGTGTTTCAGTCAGCTTTTTTGTTTCTGATTCTTCTAACTTGAGGAAGGGTGTCAGTAAACTTGCAACATTTCAGTTACAAAATTAATTACTTAATGTCAATTGCCTTCAGTACTTGCTTAATGGGATCAGAAGATCCTGCAGTAGGAACTCGTGTGTCTTAGAGAACTGCTCAATTTACACAAGATTTATTGGAAGATTTTGGAAAGGCTTAGTTTTGATAAACACAGAAATTCTGTTTCTGTGGCAAATAACACATTACCCATCCAAGTCACCTGTGATAGTCTTCTTGAAGCTTTTCTTCACTCAGCTCTTGAAGGGTTGTGCTTGTTCTGATTGATGAAACATCCTCTTTAAAATGCGATTCTGTGGTTCATAATAGTTCATCTGTAGAGTTTGCTCTGCTTCCTTCTTGAAAAAGAAGTCTTGTTATCATGTGTGGAGACCTTAAAAACCTTCTGCTCCTTATTTTCACATTCTAGTTTAACTGAGGAACATATTTGGGTCTGTGGTATTAAGGGATAGAATGTGGTTTTTCATTTAAATATTTCACAAACTAGACAGGATGATATAATGTCCTGTTGGTCACCGTTTTAAATAACAGCAGTGTCCTAACTGATGTCTGTTGAATTCAGACACTTGCTATAAATATTTATGGTACAACTCCCTTAAATTATATCATTTATTAGTAAATAACTTACTTGCAAGCATAAATCTTTTTAGAGATTGTCTCCTTAGGGACAGCTCTGAAACAGTTCCCTTTGGTTATGCTCAGGTATAGCTACTACTTGCTATCTAAAGGCTAGCAATGATACTAAAAAAAGATAAGGAATGGAAAGAAACACACCAGTCAAGCAACTGCAAGTTTATTTTATGTTGGAGGAATCCAGTTACCTGCTTTGAAAATTTGCCTGGAAAATTGAGCAAATTCTGGTATTTTTTTGCAAATAATCACAATTCAGAGATGTCCTACCAATAGGTTGCTTTGAGTTGTTTTCCTTCAGCTGGAGATTCCTCCAGTGGTTTTGTTCAGACTAGTTTTTTAAGACAGGATTTATGTGAAAACTGGGGAGGAGGAAAAGGTATTCCCTAAGCTGCTTAAGAGGCTCTTTGGTTGAAGAATCTTGCTGACTGTCTCTCTCTACAAGTTTAGATTGTTTAAAGCAGGCCGGGACTTCCAATGCCAAAAGAGTTGCTTTTGAATCACCTATTGTCCTTACTTGAAAATAGAATACTTTGTTGGTTATTCCACTTCCTTCTCCATCCAGCTTTCCACTATTGCTTCAGAAGTAATTGCCAGTTGTTTGGTAAGTCTGTTAGCCAACTTCCTCTTTGAAGCATTTATTCTATTTTCTTCAGAGGCAAAGTTTCTAGCAAAATATATACACTGGTCTGGTAGAAGAAAAGCAGCCCTGAGTTTCCATGACATTTATCTGACTTCAAGGCAAGCTAGAAGTGAGAAGTGACCTGTTCAGCAAGCCTGTTAAACAGCACAAACACTTCAGGCAGTATTAGAACAATCTCCCATAAACATGGTCTCTAGGTAAAGAATCTCTGTTCAAGACAGAACCTGGCATGTCTTGTGAAGTAATGGAGGGTTTGGTAGGGCTTTACATTCCTCTGAATCGCTACTCTGAATCATCTTTGTAATTCAGAGTCTTTTTTCTCTTGCTTTTGAAATACTCCTCTAAGATGCTGTGTGATGTGCGTGATATTTAGTTGTGACTGGAAAAAGGCAGTCTGCAATCCTTCAGTTTACATTGTCAGGCTCTTACCAGACTTTGCAAAAACTTTACTAAATCAGAACTGCAAACTGATTCAAAACCTCTTTTTAATTCTGTCTTTGACTGCAATTGCTAGCGAGAAAGGGTTTGATGTTGTGGTACAGTTACTAAACTAATTGCATGAATTTGCAGCAAAACTGATGCAATTTTTTCTTCCCTTTTTCTTGGTCACTGTAAATGCACTGCTCTTTAGATTGAAGGATTCAGCAGCAGATCTTTTAATAACAGCTGAACAGGGTTGTCTCATTGGAGACAACTTGTGGTTTCAGCTTCCTGAGTTGCAGGCTGACAGATGAAGATGAACAATCAATGATTAGTTGCTTCATAATGCCTAATTATTTTTGAACTTTTATGTATGTGCACACTTGGGGGTCAGTTTTCTGACTCCACTTACAGGGGAGAATGCCCTGGAAGCTTAATTTTTTTATTTTATTTTATTTTTTTTTTTTCAGTAAAAATGTGCTTGTTTGTAAGCAGTGGTCTTGGGATCATTTTGCTTTTAGGACTGTAGTTTGTCTCTTCCTTCAGGTCAGTGCTGGCAGCAGTGTGCTACAGGACGTTTGTGCAGTGATTGCAGCAAGTCTGCAGTGGGGCAGAGCCACAGGAGTCATCTCAGATCAAGAAAGGGATTAGAGTGGGAAGGGTGTGCCAAGGTTCATTTTTATAGTAAATTTGTCATTTGCTTTCACACTGTTGCTTGTCTCTACCAGTAACAATAGAAGGACGGTTGGCACAGACAAGGTATGGATACTGCAGGGATTTAGCAACAGCAAAAGTAGGGACAAAACAAATGTCCAAAAATAGCCTCTGCTACTACAGCTTTCCACATATTCTTTAGATGTTTAAGGGTGATTTTTTTTTTTTTCTTTGGCTTTTGGAAGCTTTACGGAGGTCTGAGATCACCACAGGGTTGGCTAGAGGCCAGTGAGGTGCAGTAGGGATTGCCTGGAAGGGCAGGTTGCCCAAGGCAGCTGCTGACACCAACCCACTACTCCATGTGCTTTCACTGGTCCTTTCACCTGGAGTGAGCGGTGCTGGGCTGGTGGGAAGATGATGGTGACAGCCTGCAGCTAGTGTTGGAGCTGCTTTCTTATGGAAGACACAGCCTTTTGCTTTCTCCTGGAGCAGCAGGAGTGCTAAGCCAGACTTCCCTGATGCCATCTCCCAAACCATCCCTTACCTTGCTGAGAGGAAACAGATTCTCAGCTAGCCCTTGCTGTTCTCACCTCGTCTTTGGTGTGACCAAAGGCAGTTTTGCTGCTGAGAAACCTCAAGTTTGCTCTGGCTGCTTCTACAGCTGGAATCAGGTCCTGGTCCTGCTAGTGGATATGTTGCAGAAACCTGTGCCTGGGCAGCAGTGTTTGTGTTTAAGTTTCACTATAGACAGGTCTCTGAGGAGCAAAACAAATGGGGGTGTGTGAGTGACCAGAGACTTTGTAAGGGCTTTAAACATAATCAGTTGTCCCAAAGGCAGAGGTCTTGTATGCTAGAAATATTTGTTTGCTTGACTGGTGCAAGAACATGAAGCAATGTCAAAGTTCTTTGGCATGCAGCAGTGCTGTTGCTCTCTCCCATGAGCACATTGTGACCTCATAGGATTCAAATGTGGGGTTGTGGCCTATGGTCTAAATGTGTCCTGTATTGTTATTAATGAAAACCAAATTATTTTTAAGTTAGATTTTTATTGCAGTGCCAAGTACTACAGTCAAATGGCATGCTGTGGCACACTGGCAGCAGCTGTATATATCTGGTTCTTCTCAGGAGCTTTCAGTGCTTTGAGTAATTCACAAGGCGTGTATGAAGTTATGCATTACTCTATGGAGCATCTTTCTACCTTATATGAACAACCAGCAGTGCTGCTTTTGCAGTGTCCTAGATAGGAAGGACTTCTTTTAATGAGGTCATTTAATTCCTCTGTTACAGTGAAGATTGTTCCTTATCCCAGGAAATTCTCCAGTGATTTGAATTGTTAAAAATATTTGTAACATAGCAGCTTTCGTTACTTTAAAGACTGTCTCATGTTCTTAGAGGATTTCTGCACTAGGGTGCTCTTTGTAATATTCACTTCCCTCTTTTCCTTATTCTCCAAATAATTTCTACCATTGTTTATTTGGTTTAAATACTGCTATGTGTTGTGAAACTTATGCATGGGAAGTCAGATTGCTGCCCACATAGCTTGCTCTCACTTTTGTTTTACTAGCATGTGCTTGTTTGTTTTTAATTTCTTGGTGTGTACCATCAAGCATGTTTCTTAAATTGAGAGCATCAACTTATTTTCATAAATATGCAAAGCTGCATAATTATTAGGGTTTCATTAGCATAAAATTTAAAACGCAAATAATAAAACAAGTCAATATGTAATCCCTTTGGTAACTTAGAAGATACCCACTACTTTCAAGGCACTGTACTGTTGTTTCCTTCTGTCTATATTGTAGCATGTGGATATGCCTTGGTGTTACCACCATCTTGTCAAATGTGTGTAGAAGAAGCAGCTTTTAAAAATGTATATTTAAAGATGTACACTTCAAATCTAAACTTTAACAAGTGGTTTGTTCCATCTGCTCAAATAGCAGAGTAGGACATTATTTAAAGAATTTTTTGAGACTTTGTATTGCTTCAGAGCACCTATTTGTAGGGTGTAGGAAAAGGGATTTTCCTGATGTTTTACTTTATGTACCACATAAAAACAAAAAAACACTGATTAGTACAGCTAGAACACTAAATAACTAATCAGAACTGTCTTTAAGCATAGTAATTTTTGGAAAATATTACAAGACCAGCTACTGTATTTCCATCCCCTCTCCTAGTGGTTAGGAAGTGAGAAACATTCTAAATTCTGTGTGAATAATCAGCTTGTGAAGAATTTTAAAGTAAATAAATTATTTAATAATAACATGTGTCAGCTCTATCTGTGGCTTCTGTATGAATACTGCATATACAAATGTGTAACTGGGAATATAAAAGCTGTCATGCTAACCCAGCTGCGCAACCTGTGCATGCCACTAAATTCAGAAGCTAGCCATTGCTCCACCCCCAACAAACTTCAAAAACAAAATCTGAGATTTGTTGGGATAACGGAGGTGAAATCAGGCAAATAAAAATATCATTTTAAGTGAAGATAGCAATACCAATTTGATTATTGCTGTTCCAGCGACTGGGCCACTAACCAGCTTGATTCACATGATGATTTGACCATAGCATGCTACTCATCATAGTCTTGCTTGAAAGCAGTTGAGATGTTGCTTTGCAGCATGAATAGGCAAGAATTTCTGAACTAATACTCTCAGAAGCGTGGTTTGCATTTTAGGTGGCTCTGTGGGAAGCTGGGAGTTGGACTTGATGATCCTTATGGATCTTTTCCAGCTCTGAATATGCTGTGATATTAGAATGGAAGATGGATGGCATCAGGAATTTGAGTGGCCAACCTCAACTTAATGTACAGTTGCATTTTATTTTCCCTTTTTTTTTCCCTTTTTTTTTCTTTTGCCAGCAGACATAAGCAGATCATATTCATGCTGTGAGATGGCTAGAAACTGTAAGGCTGCAGCTAAGTCTCTGCTGAGCCTGGATTCTTGAGAGACCGGGGCATTCCAGACAAGTCTGAACATGAGTCTGCTGCAGAGATGCTCATGTAATAGGATATCAGCTTTGCTGTGCTGCTATAATATATGGAGGGATATACTGAGAGGATAGAGAAGACTCTGCATTAAGCACTGACTTAGAGATATCACTGAAGTTTGTAGGAGTTGGTAGACTAAAATTGCATCAGGCAAAGGAATTCTCCAAAATGAGGTTCTGGGACAGCCTCTTACATTCAGCACTAAGATTATTGGGGCCTTGCTGGAGTCAGTGCTTTTTATTTTAAATAATTGAAACCTTTCACACTGCTGGAAAAGGCAGACTGCTAAGCTTTGTGATTCCACTAATCACGAAGTTCATGAGGACTTTTCCCGTAATTGGCAGTTAGTTGTTTTAAGGGGCTTTGTGGAGAAGTTCGATCAAGTTCACTGTGAAAGGAGTGAAGCATGTTCTAGGACTGTGCTTCATCTGGTTTTACTATTAACAGCTTGAAAGGTATGATCTTTAATTTATGGAACTTTAGTACTAAAAGCAGAAAGCTTTGGAGTTCAGTCACACTGACTGAATATGAAAAAGGCCCAGGGAGAGCTTGTTCTAGATGTGGCATGCTGTGTACTCTTCATCCAGTGCTCTTGATTTATTTATAAATATCTGAAGTTTCAGAAGATGGTTCTGGCATTAAATAACTGTTAATACTGTCCTACTAGGTAAATAATCATGGGTTAACTCAGTGCTTGATGGTCCCACAAGTGGCCAATGACTAACTTAGAAACGCAGCCCAAGTTATGATGCCCTGAATTTGTATATCATTTCTGTTATAATTCTTTCTTTGTTCATTGTTCCTCTAACTTCTGAGTTTTCTGTAAGTGTCTCATTGGGCATATTTGTTGTTTTCTACTGAATTCAGGCAGCTGGATCCTGTGGTTGATTACAACTTATTTTCAGCATTACTTACAGGCTTGGAAACATTTCCTAAGCAAATTGTCCCTTAGGTCCCAAGGCCTTCTTTCCTGGAACATTTGTCTGCTGGGTCAAGACAAACACATTGAGAACTGGACTTGATGTAACCATGTACAGTTGGCTTGATAGACACAATTGGATTGACAATTATGATTAGTCTGGAAAGAATGCTGTGGGAGTAGGGCAATTTGCCATCAGCCACAAATGTGGTCGTGAACGTCTGTTGGGATGAGTGGAATGAAAGGTTGTGAAGAATCTGAAAGAAAGGAAAAGAAAATTAAAAGAGCCCAATCGAACATTTAATGAACTATTGCAGGTAGCTCAGTCTCGCAGCAATTCTGATGAATGCATCTTGAAGATAACTGGAATGATCTTGCTTTCCAATTAGTTGAATTATAAATCAGCCTTAATTTTGTAGACAAATTTGATGCATAAAGTTTTATTTGCTTTTTTCTTGATTTGGTCATCATCTCTCTCCATCTTTCTTTCCTTTTCAGGTATGCTATCTTTCTGTCTCAAAGTGTTATGATACTGCAGTTTGATCTGCAAAAAATGATCTGAGCAAATAGATCTTTACAGCTTTTGGAAACTTTTCTGTTTGTAGACAGGCCTGAGATTATTAGGTGTTGGGTGACTCCCCATTTCTGAATCCTTATCACAGTTCGTACGCATCAGTCTGATATTTTGAGTTTAGTTATGGGTGGAAGGCATGGAGTACCTTTAAGGGGAGAGGAGGAAATGGATGTAAACTCCAGTTCTTTGTCATTTATGTAACTTAAGAAATAGAAGGTGATACAGGAACTTTTTTTTTTTTCCTCCATTTTGACAATTTTGTCTTGCTGTTATACTTCAGTGATAAAGCAAGCTTTTCCTCAGGAAGCTTGTTCTGTAGGAGAACTCCTGTTTCAGAAGACAGGCTGTTCAACACTGGGTTTAGGGCTCAAACCAGCAGCTATTTCAGCTGAAAGATCTCCTCTTTGAAGACAAAGGAGAAGAGCGAGCAACTTACAATGTCCTTACAACATTTGGATTTGTAAAGAGCAAGGTTGTTTTCCTCCGAAGTGGTTTTCAGCTTTTACTTCCTGTCTTCTATCAGTCTCGTTTTTTTCACTTACACTGTTAATCATAGCGTGTTTATTGAATCTTGTTTATTCAGATATGGAGATATGCTTTCCAACGTATCTATGGTTTGTTTATGTGAATATATATATTCGCAGATTACATTTTTAAAAACAGACAAAAAAATTGAAACCAGCTGTGTGATGAGTTTCTTTCTTCGGTGTATAAACTTAGTAAGAGTCAATAACCAGGAAGAAAAAGTTGTCTAACTTTCATTTTGAATTTTATAGTTGCTGCAATAGTATTGCACTTCAGCTAATTCCCTATCCTTTTGAAAAGAATTATACAACCCACTGGTCAGATTTGTTATTTCAGGTCCATCTTTAAGCTTGAACAGAAATATGAGCTGATATAGATCTTGATCTAGAGAAGGCTGCACTAAATCTAACTGTAATATGGTAATTAAGGCTAGTAGTCCTAAAATTGATTCCCCTAAATTCTTATCCATCGGACTAGGGTCAGTTATGACTGCAATGAATTGCTAATATAAAAAAATAGAGCTATTAAAAAGACAACTTCTTTATTTGTCTTCACATTCACAAGCTGAGTAGTGTCATGCCTTAGGCAGTAAAGTTTCACTGGTGATTTCATAAAGTATGTATGTTGTTCTTATTCACACACTTGTCATGTTGGGTCAAAAACCTTTAATGTTTGTTTAGATGGTTGAACTAAAGCTAACTTCCAAGTCCTAATTTACAGGAAGGATGCGTTTCATCAGACTTGCAGCTTTTCATAGGGGCATTACTCATAAAATTGGAATTCTGCAGCCAGCACATGCCTTAAGTATTGCAGAAAGCTGAAGCACATTGTCAAATATAATGACTTTATATGATTACAAATGAATGCAATATGGACACGTAATTATTAATTTCAGTTGTTTTTGTATTTCCCCTAGGTGGCATTGGCAGGGTTGTCAATGGTGCCTTTATGGTATTGAAAGGTCATCGGTCAATTGTAAACCAAGTCCGGTTTAATCCTCACACTTACATGATCTGTTCTTCTGGTGTTGAAAAGATTATAAAGGTAAGATTAGTTGTCAGAAAACACGTTCTTTTACTAATTCAGTAAGAAGTGTTTTGTTTTGTTCAAATCCTTCAGATAATTTTTTTCCTCACACCCTCTGTCTTCTCATTGTGTTCTTTTCTAAGAAGCTGTGTCTCATTTGCTTGGTTAAGATTATGCAAATGTTTTATTGGGTTTTTCAACTTTAAACTCCATTTCAGTTCTAAAGGTTTTAGAGGTAAGGGGTAAGATCAGGATTGCATGAGTTTGTACCTCAAGAAAGACTTTCTTGTTCCTAGCTTCATTCTTTGTTCCTGAAGTACCATACAAAGTTTGGTCGCAGCCATAGTATGTGGTCTTTTAAGACTTCTAATACTGTGTGTGAAAAGTTTAATACATCCTTTCTGAATGGTGTAGTTGAACCTTAACATAGCCTGACCTGAACTTAGTCCAGCTACTGCTTCAGGATACCTGTAATTTTTGTGCACGCCTGCATTAGATCACTTCAACATAAAGTTCTGTGGCTTCCAGACACTGTGTATGTTCTCTGAATTATATAACAATTTAATGTATTTTTTTGAAACTTGTCTTGTTATATGAAATGCAAAGAGATGGCATTGTTAAGCTCTGGATTTTTCTTTTTTCCTTAGAGAAAGACGGCCAGTATTGTGGGAGCAAGACAGATTTTTTTGTTGTTGTTTTTGACAGTAGGGGTTGAAGGTGGAGAGGCAGGGGATTATGATACAGTAATGCACTTTGCATTCTGCTGCTCTAGAGATTATGCTATAGAAATTATATAAATTATTTGTCTATCAATCATAGGAAAGAAACCAGAATGATTAATTTTTAAGTAGGATTATAACCAGTGCTGCTACTTCACATTTGTTCAGTATTTTCATAAAGATCTTACCTCATTTATAGCCATATGCAGGAAATTTACGTCTCAATAATAACAGATACTTTAAGCAGCTACAAATTAGCAGAATTAATTTGTCCTGAAAAGGAATACTTTAATGGTCTGCAGCATGCAGACCAGAAGTGGCCCTAATTCCTTAGGACCATGGCCCAGTGACTGCTACACCACTTGCTTTAAAGCCTTTGGTATCTGATCCTAGTTCAACTTCTCTGTCTTCTACTGATACTCTAGTTTGCTTTTCTTTATTTTCCTTCATCTGTCCCTCTGACAGGTTTGTATGCAAATATCTTGGTCATAAATCTATTGAATACAGGCTCTGAACAAAAGTGCACTGAATAAGTGTAGCAGCTCACTGACCTTTCAATTTCCAAGCAGCCAATCTGCCATTGTTTAAAAGCAGTTTGGCCAGAGGAATTTATTTGCTTTGGGAACTTGATTTGTGCAGTCTGAAGCCTTTCTTTTGGATTTTTAGATCTGCTGACCCTTCACCCTGTGGATCCTTCCTGCATGAGTGTGCTTAGACTATTGGATTAGCATTGGTATAAACATCCCCTGTGCTGCTTTTGTGTACTTCTGCCAGGGTTTTGTTTTTGGTGGGTTTTTTTTGCTTTGTTTTGTTGCTTTTTTTTTTTTCTGCCTAGTGATTAAAAGGCCAGTTTGAATGAGGATCCTGTCACAGGTTGTGTAACTCTTTGAAAGATATCTCTGGTTGAATGCCTCCTTAAAAGGGAATGCCTGTTCTGTCACGCTGTGAGCAATGAAACTTTTGTGACAACCTTCAGCAACTCAACTCCTTGGACAGTGCAAACTAGAGGAAAATCAAAGGAAAGGTGTACAAAGTTTGACAGAGCCAGAACTTCTTACCTTTTGTTGTATATTGTGCCCTCTTTGGTGATCAGATTGTTTTAAGGCTCCTGTCTTGTCTGATCTGCATGACTTTACTGCTTACAGCATTGTCTTAGTCAACTGCAAAATGCTCTTTACTAGGTGCTGGTGGTTTCTTCTCCATTTCAGCTCCTTCTACAAATAGATTGGAGGATAGTATCAGCCGCTAGCAGTAGAGAAAATCTAGATGACCTAATCTAGGTGTTCCTGCTCTGGCAGGGGCATTGGACTAGGTGATATTTTGAGGTCCTTTCCAATCCCTGATGTTCTGTGATTCTGGAAGGGGGGAGGGGGGAAAAGGAAAAATGGCACCGGCAGTTCTGAGAGACTTTTGGGTCTGTCTGGCACAGTAATGCAGGAGCAGCTTGAGGAGGGGAACCTTGAGGGAGCAGAGGAAAATGTGACTGAAAAATGTGGATGGACAGAGGAATGAGGGAGCAAGGAGAACACTTGAGAGGGGAAATAAATAAGTAAAGGTGGTGGTGACTGGCAGGAAGGTGGAGGAAGTGATGAACTGAACACCTGAGAAAGACAACTGGATAAGCAGTGGAAGAGGTTTACTGCAACCTGTGCTATTTACTGCATTGAAAACAGCTGAGCACACAAGTCCTTCCTGTCTATGGCTGTCTTTCCCCCGCACAGATGCTTGAAGTGCTTGCCTCTAGAAGTGGAGGAGATGAGAGGAGGAGCCATACATAAAAACTGCAGCTAATATTTCTTTGTTTTAATCAACTCCTTCAGAAGTGTCTGTCCTTCAGGTGTCTTCTAAAAATCTCTCCGGAATTAAATCATAAGAGAACTTCATAGTGATTGTCTGATCTTCCATTCCCTCTGTTGTAGAAACTGTGAGAATTAGAATATGGATGCAAGTGGTTGGTTTGTCTGAGCCCTTAATTTTTAGACTAGCTGGCCTAATTTTAGTACTTGTAGAAGCGAAGAACTGATAGCACCAGCATCAAGGCATGATACAGACAAGCCATTCAATAATGCCGTGTGCTTCTGCCAACACACTTGCTATTTTAATGCTGATTGCAAATGAGATACAAATTCATCTCAAGCCTAGTTTCACTGAAATTGATAGTATTAACAAGAATGATTTTGACCTTTTGGTAATGTTTTTTGCTTTATTTTAATCTTGTTTTAAGGCACCTGCAGGAATATAATTAACTCTGTAGCTTAAGATTTGATTTCTGCTAGTAATGAGAATACAGTGGTTAATTTGGAGTGTGTATGTGTTCAAATCAGACTTTAGAAACCTAAAATGAGATTTAGAAGCTTGTTAATAAAGGAGAATTAAGCCTCCACTCCAGATGTATGCTGGCTGCATTGACCCAGCTGAATTGTTCATTGTCCTCCATTTCAGAGACCTGAACCTCAGAAACACAGTATGAGAAAGCACAGCTGTGTACTAAAATTAACACCTTGCAGCAAGCATTTACCACTATGGCTAAGCAACACAAAATAGGAAAAAACACCTCTTTTTCCTCAGTTTAGTGTAAGACATTGGGATGTGCTGGCAAGAATGAATTTCATTACAGGAGGAATGAATGAGGCATTCCCTGTAATGTGTGGGGCTTAGAGGTGGGCCACAGAGAACTATGAAGTTAGAAGACAGTTCCAGAAAAGATAAAATGGATAAAGCTATAAGGATTTTTAGCAATAAATACTGTTTTGTGTTGGAAACGGAGTACTTTGTAACGGTAGTTTTGAGGACAACTGTTATAGGACCCATCTATTAAACAATCATCAGTATGTCAGAGATAGCAAAGTCTATTTGCCCTTGTTGCTATGGTGACAGATGAATGTCACTGTAGTTAACTGCCTTTGCCTAATCAGATAATCTAATATAACTGGCTTTAATTATTCTCATGCTAACAGCATAACTACTTCTTTTAAAAATTTGGGGTTTTGCCACCATGGAATACAAGAAATTAAAATATGCTTTCTGAAGCATCTTTGTTGAAGTAGAGAACTAGTTTTGTACTCTGTTATTGTTCCTATTTTTGTATCTGTACTTGGGGCATCAGTGACTAATGTTCAGCTCCTTAATCCTCTAACAAGGGAAGAACTTCATGATAGATAGTTGCTTCAGTGGGATGATTTGCCAACTTATTTTCTCTCACTTCCTCACATTCTTCTCTGATGTGGCATCGGTCAGAGGATAAGAAAAAGGTTCCATTTAAAGAAGCCCATTTCAGGTGCCACAGAGAGAGCTCTGGGCAAGTGCTACCAATTTAAAGGCTTCCCAGTTTTGCTGAGGAAAGACATTTAGCCTGAAGTCTTTCTGAGTCTCTGGCAGGTCCTTCAAATCTCTCACAGAAAAATGTCAAGAAAGTAGGGAGCTGAATCTCCAATGGCATCTGATTCTATACAAACAGGCATTCATGGGGATAAATTCTGAGTTCCCTGACTTCTCTTGAGAGGAGGGAAAAGCCCCACTGTGGACTCTTTTTTTTTTTTTTTTTAATCCATATTTTCAATATTTAGATTTATCTTTTCTGATGCTTGTCGACTGAGGAGGAAAATCTGGTGGCAATAACAAAGATATGAAACCTCTATGTTCACTTTTTTTTAATGATGAAGAGTATATAAGGTATATAAAATAGACCTTTCCCAGTGTAATTTCAGAGCAGACATCCTCTCTGGTTCGTACAGAACCTAAGAGTCTTGCTTAAAAAAACGTCTTGGCAAAATCTAGGAGCTAATTTGCATTGGTGTTGCATGCCCAAGAATACTTAAAACTTGACCTTTTCATTAAAAGTAAATACTGTCCAGGTAGAATTGTACCTGAAGGAAATCTGGGAATCCATCCTTGGAACAGGGACAAGAGAAACAGGAAGCCCTTCCCTTTATAAGCTAAAAACCAGCAATAATCATTATGGCAATTCTGCATTGAAGATGCAAAAACATACATGAGATGCTGAACTGGAAGGCAAAACATATTCAGAGCAATTGTTTTATAAAACCTAGAGATCAGTCTAGTACCACTAGGTCTGTCTGTTTGAGGAAGGGAAATGCCTGTCTGCTTGTCCAGGAATACAGCATAAAGCATACAAGAAGGCATATGGTTTCCTAAATACAAAAAGGCCCCATTTACTCGCTGAAATGCCTGAGTTTGGGAGAATTCTAAAATACAGGTTACCTTTACCTCTTAAATTTGACTGCACTGAACAATTGGCTACAAACTTATTTTGTTCTTTTGTCTTGCTGTTCTCTATTGAAAAACTGGATACAGAATTACTGGCAGTCTTGCAGCATCTTTTAGAGTGCTTGTCAGCTGATATGTGTTACAAATGTTAACTGTGCATCTTTGGAATGAGGGCGGTTATCCCATTTACAAAAGCAAAATAACTGCTTTTGTTAGTGGTTTTCTCTTTTTGAAACAAAAGTTGTCTGATTTCTGTTGGGAAAAGATTTGAATTTTTTTGCCAAGTTTTATTCTAAAAGACCAACCTGGTGTAGACAGCAGGCATGGAAAGTTTTCTCTGAATTTGTTAGCATATTAGCATGACTGAAATCAGATATTTTATCAGAACTCTAAAGCAGTTTTGAGGATAAGCTATGCCTACACTAACTGTTGTGGTCAGATTAGCAACGATCTAGAGGAGGGGTGGTAATAGTTGTCCAAACGAGTGTTTTTATCATATTTCCCTGAATCTCTGAATAAAATTAAGAAATGTAAGAAGAAACATTTTTGTGTTTGCTATAGATTAGCAGTTTCTTGAGGACATTGATGGGTTTTCTCTTAGGTCAAAAATGTTTCTCTTTTTTTCTTAACACTGAACATTGAGAGGAGGATAGGCTGGCAGTACAGTCAAGGCTGCTGATACAGGTGAAAGCATTTCATTTTGCAACCTCACTACCTCTCCCCACTTCAAAAATAGCTTTCATTAAAACTCTGCTCCTTCATCTTTCCCCACTAAACCTGCTGCTGCATCTTGAGAAGCTGTTGGAGGCTTTCTCCCCTTCACAACTGTTCTCTAAAGGGAATAGTGCAAGTCAACCTTCTACCTCCATGTATTCAGTTCCCTGCCTGTTTATCAGGTGTGACTGACTGTGGAGCTGGATGAAGTGTTGCTCTACATCACTGACACAAGCAACTCTAGTTTCCTGGGAAACAAGTGCCTTCATTAGTGCTAAGACTATATTGTAGGCAACAAACTATTCTTACAGTTAGTGAGTAAGCATCACCTATCACATAAAAATAGAGTTCTGCAGTTTGGAAGAAATTATTACATGCTGAAGTATTGAAATGGTGGATGCTGTGAGGTTTCTGGATGGGTAAATTAGATGCAGGAAAAACAAATTTGCAAAGGGAAAAAAAAAAACAACAAACCTCTGGAATACTTGCCAGCATGGGCTTAAGGGGTAAACATTAATAATAATAATAATAATAATAATAATAATAATAATAATAATAAAATATTCTGCAACCTGCAGTTGTTTGTAGTATTTGCACTACTGTCCTATTTCAAATACTTCAATAATTTATGAATTCAGAGCCATGTGTTTTGCTTTTTTTATTTTCTGTTACAGATCTGGAGTCCGTATAAACAGCCTGACTGCACAGGGGATCTAGATGGTAGAATTGAGGATGATTCGCGTTGCCTCTACACTCACGAAGAGTACATCAGTCTTGTGTTGAACAGTGGTAGTGGTTTGTCACATGATTATGCCAACCAGTCAGTGCAGGAGGACCCACGGATGATGGCCTTTTTTGACTCCTTGGTACGCCGAGAGATTGAGGGCTGGAGTTCTGACTCTGACAGCGACCTCAGTGAGAGCACCATCCTGCAGCTCCACGCGGGAGTAAGTGAACGCTCCGCTTACAGCGAGTCAGAGTCCTCCGCCTCTTTGCATCACTCCCCACCACACGTGGCTGAAGAGTCTGCTGAAACTGCCTACAACTTAAGGGCCTTAAGATCAGCTGAGTCCCCCTCGGGCAGAGAAGACATGGCTTCCCGTCAGCAGAGGCTCTCAGCACTGAGAAAGTATCAGGATAAGCGTCTGCTGGCCCTCTCCAATGAGTCTGATTCTGATGACAATACCCATGAGGCAGAATTGGACACGGACCTTTTCCCACGGCCACGATCCCCAAGTCCTGAGGAGAACGAGTCTAGCAGTTCCAGCAGCAGCAGCAGTACAGAAGATGAAGAGGAACTGAATGAACGACGTACATCTATGAGGCAACGCAATGCGCTGAGGCGCCGACAGAAGGTGCAAAAAGAAGAAAGGACTTGTACTAACACAGAGAATGTGACCCCCTACATAGGTGAGGATATATATGATTATCCCCAGATCAAAGTAGATGATCTTTCTTCTTCTCCAGCTTCTTCACCAGAAAGGAATTTAGCCAACAAAGAAGTTCTCAAAGAAAGGACCTCTCCTTGTTCAGACAATGAATCAGTGGAGAGAAAGATTTATAAAGCCTACAAATGGCTGCATTATTCTTACATATCATATTCAGCTAATAAAGATGGTGAATCCTCCAGAGGAGATGTGGTGAATGATGAAGGGAAACCAGGAACTAGTGGAAGGCACAATACAGCACACTCGTTAAATAAGGAAGATGCCAGGAACTTGAGTTCAGCAGTTCCTCAAGGTTCCCCAGTTCTTTCTACTGAAAACCACAACAAAGAAACTTTAAAAGAATGCGGTTTGGTGGAAAATTCTAGTAATGGTCAAACTCATGAATGTGACAATCAGCGGTGGATGGAGGGTCAAGAAAATGCATCTGAAGACACTACCAGTGGAGGTACGGAGCGTTCTTTTGAGACTAAAAAGCTCAATGGAAAAGCTAACTGCAAAGGGCTAAATAGTTGTACTGAAGAAGCTTGCATTCAGACTGCAGGACTTGTGGAACAGAAAAATAGTCAGAACTGTCAACCAGCATCAAGCCATCACTCACTGGTCCCTCCGTTCTCTGCTGTTGCCATCTGCAGCTTGTCAGGTCACTGCTCCAGAAACCAGACTGATGACAGTGAGGAAAGGAGCCTCGACGCTTCCTGTGTTAACCACAATAACGGCCACTTGCATCTTCGCCCTTCATGCTTCAGCAATGGACAGAGTTTTGGAGAACAGGAGGCTGTGATTCAAGGACTACAGGTGCACTCAAATACTGATAATGGCAACCTTGAGCAGATGGTTGTGACCTTGCACAAAGACTGCTGCCTGTCTGAAATGGACTCCAACAGCTACAATGTGAGCACAAGAGAGGATACTGCTGACTTGCATCCTGCAGGCAGTGAGAGCGCTCAGTCTCGTGGAGGACTGAAAAGACACAGAATGGAGCTGGAAGATGCAGATTCAGAGAAATCATCCTTAGAAAAGAAGTTAAAAACATGATAAATGCAAATGTCTGTCGTAGTGTGCACTCTCTCTCTCTCAAAAAAAAAAAAAAAAAGAAAAAGGAAAGTATTAAAGGCACATAGAGCTTGGATCTGAAACATTGCGTTTGATTCTCCATTCCATTCTTCAGTGGGTCTGTTTTAGATTGCCAATGGTTCATGCTGTATAAAAATCCAACTTACTCCTTAATGAGACTGAGTCTAGTGTACCCATACAAGGTTCTGTTTAAAGTAAATCCTTATTAAGACGGTTGACTGAATTATTCTTGTGTGAACATGTGTCTTTTGTTCAACCAGCCAACCAGGATGACTGCTTTAAGTTTTAATTGTTCTTCTTAGAAGGAATTTTTCCATTCTGACACTTATTACATATTACAGACTGAAGAATGATTGAATTAGATCACATTGGTGGTAGCTTGGGCTGTGTTTCTTGTTGAGGAAAATGAGGAATAAAGCTTTCTGGCCTCTTTATTCTACTTCAGATGCTGAAGAACTGCAGCCCTTAGGGTGGATGTTTTCACAGCTTACTAATACCTTGAGAGATGATACTTCATAAAGCTCTTGCGTCTGATACAGTTCAGTGACATTTTCTTTTTATGCCAACAGATAAGCTATAGGAAGTGAGCCTCTTTCCAAAATCAACTTCAGACTGTTCCCATGGTGACATTCAATTTTGTGGGTTTTGTTAAAGAAAATAACAGAATAGCACAGTGTTATCACTACTGAAATGTAATTGTTTGGCAAGAGGGTATTATGCTGCAGGCCTCGCTCTAACCAAGGGCTATCAAAAATCAGGCTCTTAGGCATGCCTTTCTGTGTGCTTAATGCACGGTGAGTCGTCATTATTCAGAATACAGCTCTGAATGCTGGGATGTACCTTGACTATGCCCATGTCTCATTTCTGGGGGGCAGCAGGCCGAAGAGGCAAGAGTGGAAGGACGGAGATTGTGATGCCAGCACAAGTGGCAGCACGCAGTACAGTCTGAAAACTGTTGTTAAAGCTTTCTCAGCTTGAAGGTGGTTGGCAGTGGAGATCAGGCTGGTTTTCTACAAGTGCTGCCAACATTTAAAATGGCAGGTGGTGAGATGAGCTCCACTGCAATGTGAGGTGCATGCAGGAGGCCTCTGACAGAGTGACGCTGTGTGAGCGTGCCAAAGAGCAGCACCAGTGTCTGCCCTGGGAGCTACATCCATCACTGTCCAGTGCCTGTTTATAATGGAGCATCCAGTGAAACCTGGCAGGCCTCAGTCAGGGGAGCTGTGCTTGCTTTCCTGGCAACAAGGTAAGAAAATTCAATGCATGACGGGAAAAGAACCCACATGTGAAGGCTGTACCTTGTAGTGCTGGCAGGACAAAACATGCTGCTGTTGACCTGGTAGTTGTTACAGGCTTTCAAGCCCCACACTGACATAAGACTGGCTTATCTTAAGGAAAAGGAGGTTTTTGCTTTAGATAGGGCTCTAGCAGTACAAGACCATCAAGCAGTGGTCTCAGAATAACTCTTTCCTATAGCCAGCTGCCTGCTATGTGAGGAAGGGAGCAAGTCACCCTGTTAAAACACAATGAAAGGAGAACTTTAGAAGAGATGCTAGGAGGTTAAGTGATGAGAGGGAGGGTGAGTGTGAGCCAAAAACATGTAGCAGCTACTGTGTTTGGGCTGGTTTTCCCATGCCTGATCAGCTTTGCTAGGTGAGAACTTAGAATAAACATGTGATGCAGTATTTGAGAAGTATGTAAAGAGGCTGGAAGGGATGTTTCCAGACACCGTTGCAAGTGGCATTAATGGAGTTGATACACTGCTCCCTTACTGACAAAATCGTTCTGTATTGGTTATATTTTAGATCACTGCTATCAGCTGTAGGAGTGTTTTACTTGGTTGTATAAACATATTACTGTAAATGCTATCTTCTAGCTAAAATATTGTTTGCTGTGTCAATTTTTTCTTTTGAAGTAAGCTCTTTATATTGAAAGGATTTTCTCTCAGTACAGTTGCTTTTCCTGCCCTCCTCTGAAGAATGCCCAGGTTGCTATTGAGAGCATCCCAGCTCTTCTTGACATGGCCATGGCCATCTTTTCTCATCATTTCCCAAACACCTACCTTGTGGGCTTATTTTGTGGTTCTTGTCTTTGCCTCCTTAAGCAGAACAGAAGCTCCTTGCTTTTGTGTTCATGCTCTCCTACAAGCATAGGGCATAACAGGTTTGCTGTGCTTCCCTGAGGCAGCCTCCCATGTTGTCTGCATGCTGTTGTTTCTGGTTTCTGTAGAACAGGAGCAGGAAGGTAGGTCGCAGTCTTAACCTTTTGTTCACAGGAAGTTTCACTGCATGCAGGATTTTGTAGTTTCCAAATCAGCATGTTCTCCTTCTTGCAGAAATAAATAATGTTATCAGTACTGGGCAGCTATGCTATCTGGAAAAGGCAAAAATAAATTTAAGAAATTAAAAAAAAAAAAAAAGGAGAAAAGAAGCATGTCTGCTACAGGTGGACAACAAGAGCTTCTCTGCTCTTCAGAAGTTGCTTTGCTTCACCACTGACCCATGTGCAGAGCTCTGCCCCTCCCTCCTGCTCAGCTGGGGGCTGTTCTGTGCCGGCAGTTCCCCATTCACCAGATCAGAGTGCTGCTGGATTCTTCTCTGAGGTGAGCAGCTCAGTGAAGGTGGTGCTT
The DNA here is from genome assembly GCF_987193195.1 of Phasianus colchicus. Lineage (NCBI taxonomy): Eukaryota > Metazoa > Chordata > Aves > Galliformes > Phasianidae > Phasianus > Phasianus colchicus. The sequence goes on from NC_143440.1 coordinate 29,252,774, forward strand.
TGCCATCTCGGGTGGCTGTGTCTGATAGACAGGGCTTGTTCAGAAAGGTGCAGCTGACCTGAGAAAGGGGGAGCATGGGATTTGACCATGGGTGCATCAGTGACAGTGCTCTGAAGGCCAGCTGGCCTCAGTTGTACTAATTGGAAAGGACACCTTATTTCAGAATCTAATTTTCTCCTAAAACTAGTGTGGTTTTTTTTCTTAAACTTTGTAACACAACACTTTAAAGTAATTGAAACCTGATCCTAATGCCTGTGTAAAAGCTCTGTCAATTGAAAACTGGAAAGCCATTCTTCATGAAATACGGCAAAGAAGATGAGCAGCAGTGAGGACTGCTTCTGGGGTGTTGTACTTCTCTGTGTTATCGCATCCTAGATCTCTTGTGCCCATCAGAAGCCAATGTGGCTTGATGTTGAGGTGGTCTTGGGATGCTTTCGTTTTGCATGAATAAGACCAGATTCCTTCATTGAGTTAAAGTTATAGAATCATCGAATGGTTTGGGTTGGAGGACCTTTGACATCGTGTAGTTCCACCCCCCGCCCCCCCCCCCCCCCCGCTATAGGCAGGGACATCTCCCTCTAGGCCAGGTTACTCACAGCCCCATCCAGCCTGGCCTTGAATGCCTCCAGGGAGGGAGCACCCCCAGTGCCCCATGTTAGCAAGCTTTCCTAAGTTACAGGGGTGCTGCTGAAGAATCCCTGCAGCCTGTTAGCACAGTTGACCGCATCATTCAGGAGTGGGCTCTTTCCTTCTTTTGTCCAAAATGCAAACCAAGGTAGTTCCAGCAGTACAAAAGCAGGGCTTTGAACACATCTCTGTGGATTTATAGTCAGTGAGAGCGGAAAATGCTCTTCCTGCCTTCTCCACTATGTGCAGCACTTTTTGGCCCATAGATCATCAGAGAGATACAGACCTGGCCCTGTGCACGACTCATTTCTCTTGAAAGGGCAGTTCAAGGGTTGTCTGTTATTTTCCTGTAAATGTGTGATTCCTTCCTCCTGAATGAGTACATGAGCTGCTGCTTGTTGTGTGATATGGCTGGAAATTGCTGATTTTCGATCTCATGAATATGTTTCCATTCAGGCTTAGTGTGAAGCATAGGCCCCCACCTACATGGTGCTGGAATTGCTGCATGGATGCAGATTGGCATTGGTGCTGCTTTTAGAGCTCATCTGAGTCACTGCATTGCTGAAGCGGGCAGTAGAAATGAGTAAAGTCATTTCATGTGTTCCTATGAATAGTCCAAAAAAACCAAAAGCCTGAGTATGAACTTTGTGACCCAATGGTGTCGCTGGCTGTAGGCACAGCACTTGTGTGCTCAGATATTAGCAGGGCTGCTCATTTCCAGGCACGCTACCCCTGGGACTGTGTTACTATGAGCTGCTGGTCTGCAGGCCTCGACGATAAAAACCATGGCTGCTTACAGCAGCGTTAGCAGCCGAAGCCACTGCTTCCCAGGCATTCTGGTGATTTGCATTCTACTCATTTCAAAACAGTAGACCATATGTTCTTTGGGAAAGTCTTGTGTGTGCATCCTACTTCCAGAACGAGGACTAAAAGGGCCAAGTTCTGCTTTTTTTGGAAGAAAATTGGCTTTGAAGAAAGCCTGGCCTATGTTTTGGAGGAGCCTTGGCTTAAGCTCAGCATTTAAGTTTAGATCCTAATGGGATAAATTCTGAACTCTTTAGGAATATACAGCTGAGAGAGAGAAAATGCATGAACTTCCAGAATTAATTCTAGCAGAAAAGGGGAAAAGGAACTAAAATGTGTTTAAAATGAATAAGCCAGCAATATCCCCATACCCTACATACCCATTGATTCCTGGCTGAAAATTCATCAGCTGCATGACAATCCGACTCTTATGAGCCAGATAAGCAAAGGGTTCTTAGTAGCAAGCAGAGCTTGACTGAGGTTTCCCTGTCAGCTGCCTAATGGTGTCTTTTTCCTATAGCTGCCTGGGTTAGCCTTGTATCAATTAGGACTTACTAACGAAAGATCTGTAGTGATAGACACTTTTAGTTCACATTTGCCTTTGGACCTCAGGAGGAAGTCCTGGGATTTCAGGGTGATCTTTACGCAGCCTGTTGAAATGAGGAAAGAAAAATAGGGCATCCTTGCAAGTGGAACAGAGAAACTCCAAGGCAAGAACTGCCTCTCACTTGCTCTTCTCCTTTCTGAGAGTTCCACTCTATATTGAGGAACCTAATTCCTCTTTCTTCCCTCCAGACAAAGACCTCAAAGGGCATACAGTGCCCCAGGGAATGGCAAGCAAAAATGAACCTTGCAGTACTCTGCTCCAATGACATTTCCTGCCTGTGATGGTCAGATCTGGAATTTCTTGCTTGGATCATATCCTTGAATACAATTTTCTCCAAAGCATGAGAAATGTCTTGATTCTCACTGATGCAACCTTGGGGTGGAGAGAAAGGCAGGTGATACAACCTGGAATGGAAGGATACCTGTGCTTCAAGCTGTATATGAGTCCTCCCGAAGCTCTCAACATTACTGGGTTTTGATGGTTGGCTCTGCCATGCTATTTGCTTCTGTGCCCATGGGGATGGAGAACAGCAGCAGCCCTGTATTTCTTTTTAATTCAGTGCAAGAATGGAGGGCTGACTCAGTGTGTCCTCTGGGGCAGATCTCCCACTTTCCATAAAGAAGTTTTTTTTAGCTCCTACATGCTTCCGATGATGTGGAAGTCTTATTTTCAAGCTGGGAAAGTCTGCAGCAATGTTTTGAATTCCTAAGTCAGTTCCTGGCTAGGATAATCTATCTGAGAAGCAGCGGGAGCAGTTAAAGCCTTAGATGGAGATATTTGTTTACATACACATACTTTTTAAGTCAAAACTGTGGCAGTTTGTCACCCAGTGGATGGGCTCTTCAGCTTTCATCTACCATGTGTTTTTGCCAGCCAGGGTGCACCTCTTCCTTTGTCTCCCTAAGGATATGGATGCAAAAGATGCAGGCTGTGTGGCCCCATGTCCTGGCAGCTAATGAGCCCATTAGGATGGGACATCACCTTGCTGGAGATGCACAAACTGCAGCAGGAGGAACAGCTCATTAATCACTTAGCTGCCATCTTACATGTAAAATTGGTACAAATAGGAGTGTTTCAGTCAGAGTGACACATCTTGATGTCTCACATTGCTGGTCCTGTAATACCTCTGATGTTTCTCCATGTTATGTTGTTGTTTCTGAAGCTAGGACTTGTTTCCTGCCCAAGGGCAATTCTATGTTAACCTTAATTTTGCCAGATGAAAAATATCACAGACCTCCAAGTTCATGTATTGCTTATCAAAATTTAAACTAGATGAAGTTCTCAGCTGTTCACCCTAAGTGACAATTCCACTCATCAAAAAGGAAGGATTTCACCTGTGCACAGCTGGGGAAAAAAGCCATTTTAAAGAGCACGCTGCATAAGGAGGAGCTGATGGCCTCATGAGCAACTGAGGCTGTGAAGCTGCTGCAGGGATAAAGCTCCACTGCAGCGCTGAGGTGCCCCTGTGCTGGTGGAGAGCTGAGGAATTTCTGTAGGTTTGCCCTCAAACAAAACCACACAGGAAGCAGCAGAGCGGTTGGTTGGAGCTGGGCTGGGCTGGGCTGGACTGGGGAAGAGGGAGAGGGTTCTTCCTCTAAAGCGTTGCCTTGGTCAGAAGTGACTGACCCGGCAGGGAGGAGACCGGCAGTCTCTAGATCTGATGCCATCGCGACGCGAAGACACAGTTTCGTTGCCAGTAGCAGGGCATAACGTAGCTGCCTCCTTTCCCTCTGGCCCTGACTTAAAATAGTTTTAGGATGTTTTCCTAGAAAGCCTCAAAGACACGTTGAGGGAGATGAGCACCTTGCAAATGAGCTCAGGATCAGGGACAGTGAATGTGATAATAAAACACATCTATAATTAGCAAGCAGTGAAAAGCTCACAGCAATAAATATAATTTAGAGATGAGGAAATATGGGAAAGTAATGAGGGAAGCCAAGGCCTGGAGCAGGCAGCATGCAGTGGAGGTCCCAGCAAGGCACAGGGAGGTGTCTGAGCTGCTGCCACGAGGGGGACTGAGGAGTCTGGGAGCTCTGGGACTGGGAAGCACCACAGAAGCAGGGTGACCTACTTCTTGGTCCACCAGCTGCTCACAGCACAATGGAAGGATTGGTATGGGACAGGAGCTAAAACAAAACGGAGAAAATACTGCTGTGGCTAGCTACCAGGTGAGCTGATAGCATAGAAAGCAGGCTGTGTTGAACTAGGCACATGTTACGAGGCTTCAACTTCAACCAATAGATGTGAAAGCACTGGGATATGAGACCAGTGCCTCATCTGTGGGAAATCAATGCAGCATTGGTTTTGACTGTCCACAGAGAAGGCACAAGTGTGTATTTGACTGACCTGGCTTGTTTTCCTTTCACTCTGTGTGATCATGCTGTGTGTGCTGTGAGCAGAGCAGAGCCACGCCAGTGCAGGCCCTGCACATGGAGGGACACAGCTGTGGTGATGCTACCACTGCAGGCATTCCTCCCCATAACTCATGTGCCAAACAGCCCAGATTCCCAATGAAATTAGTGGTGCTGTGAACAGTGCCCTGCAGAGGTAAGCCTGCACCAGCCTGAGGTACCAGGGAGGCAGGCAGAGAGAGGAACTTCCTGAAAAAGCCCAACCATTTCAAATGCCATCTCAGGTATCAAGGCTGTGAGCATCTCCTGGAAGCTGCGCTGAGCCCGAGCATCCTAGATCTAAGGCACTGGAGCTGGTGAGTCTCCTTGCCTGCAAGTAGATGGATGTGAAAGCTGTGGTTCCCCTGTGTACAGAGACAAAAGCCCCAATTGTTAGTCAGTTGTTAATTGTTATTTTCAAACCTATTAACTCAGACAACAGAGGATAGCCCACAGGGATTCTCTGAGGTGACAGACTGGGGAGGGATTCATTCTGTCAACTTCCAGTGATCTACTTCCATGGTAGTATCCCTACTCTCCGAGAACACTCTAAGCTACTTCACTACACAGCCATGGTGGCGTCTGCTAAATTTATCACCAGGTTTCTTGTTCCTCTCAGAAAAGCAGCTTGAAGATTCTTCTGCAAAATATCAGGCATTAAGGCAGTACTGAGCACCTTCAGCAAACCCCACAGGGCCGAGCCCAGTTCTCCCAAAGGGGGAGCTGATTGCTAGGGAGCTCATTGCCACACGAACAGAGGAAGAGGCTTGAATTAGTGTTGGTGAGAGAGCTATGGATGTTCCTGGAGAAATTGTATTACATGAGTACAAAGCGCTGACTCTGGGGCTCAGCCTTTTCTCCTCAGCTCGGTAATGTTTCCCAGTAGAGCTCCTTGTAATGAATAATGCCTCTGTTATTTTTCTTTTCTTAAATAAATTGAATTATTTTTTTCCATGCAGGAAATGAAGTGAAATTATAGGTATCACACATCCATCCTTTTAAAACTCCCATAATGCTAACGCTGCCATGTCCTGTAGGTGAAGGCAGCAGCATGCTTGGCCCTGGACATTAAGTGGAAGAAAATGGAAGTACCTGATCAAATTACTCAGGTTCCCAAAGAAACCATTTTTAGATGATGATAATTTCCCTGTCTTCATCAGACCTTGTTGTTCCTAGATGTAGAACATCACGGTGATGGTGAAGCACTGTTGGACTGAGGGATGGGGCTGGTATGGGCTGCGGGGGTGGCATGGGGGTAGCAAGATGTGGTGCCTGGTGAGGTACTTAGTAATGTATGGAGCTTGGATTCTTACACAGGGCTTGACAGACGTGAACACAAATCCTGAATTATGCATGACGTAGCGTATCTGTGTGACCGTGGTGTTAACCATCCACCCTGCCAGATGGCAAACTGCGACTGCCACGCGGGCTGCCTGCGGTCTGACACCACTGCAGCCTCCCTCTCCCATGCCATAGGGCTCAGCTGCAGGGCAGTCCCAGTGCAGGATCTGACCCTGTCTCAGCAGGGGAAATCTCGGGCCGTAGGACAAGGGGCTCCTGTCCCTGCCTCAGCCAGGAGCTGACCTGGCCTGAACCCAGGTCTGTTTGTTTCCTCATTGTTCCTCCTCCAGTTGCATGCATACCCCTTGCACATATTCATACTGTGCACCCATGTCAGCGCTGGGCCAAGCGCTGGCTGCAGTCCTGCACACCCAGTGCTCTCCTTGTGTTTGGTTAAAAGGTGGCAAAAATCCTCTAATCTGGATTACCAAGTACGAGGAAGCAAAGTTATTAAGAAGGTTGCCCCAGAAGTAATGCCTCTTATTTTATGATGTTGGCCCACAGCATCAGAGGCAGATTTTGATGGTATGGCAGTGAGGTTGAACTTTGCCACCAGTATTATGTTATCTGCTAGGAAAAGAGAGGGAATAGGGCTGTGTGGCTTTTGGGAAACAGCTCTTAGGAGCTGGAAAGTTCCCGTCTCAGACTGGTTGCGTGGCTATACTGGTGTCTCATCTCTGTCTCTGCTGTTTAGAGATGTCTCTGCATCTACAGTGTAGTGTTAAGAAGGATCTTCCTTTATACACTAGGAGGTGGGAGGAGAGGAAGAATGAGAGCCTAGAAATGTTGGCCAGAAGACTGAACACAGCACAGATCCCAGTAGTGAGCCTCAGTCTCCCCCGGCTGTGGGTGCTGCCCCAGCTCTGCCACCACGGCTCCTCAGTGAGCTGCCAGATGAAGCCTCAGCTGCTTCAAAGCTAAGAGATGGCATCACCCTAAGCAGCTCAGACATCTGTCAACAGCAATTCTAAGCTCACCAGATAACAAGACAAAGACCAACTCGCACCTGGACTGCAGCCCAGTGTAGCATGGGTTGGTGCTGGGCAATCCTGCAGGGTGAGCTGATGCTGGAGGGAGGGCACTGCCTGTCCCTGTGCAATGGCAGCTCCCGTGGCCCCACAGCAGTGTCCCCGTGGTGCCTGTCCTGCTGCAGGCACCCCACCAGCTGCTTCCCAAGCCTCCTGCTGTGAAAGGAGAGCGGAGACACCACAGCGGTGTTCTGTGACCTGCACCTGAAATCACTTCCCCTATCTGATGCTGCCTCTGGATGGGATTTGGCGGGTCAGTGCTGGCTGGTGTGCGCGGGGTGGGAGCATTTTTAAATGGATGTTGAAAACTCTTTTGTGGAGAGTTTCCAGCCTGCTTATTGCTCCAGGTGGGAGAAGCCTGGAAGAAAGCCACATGCATGCAACAGTCTAGACATGTTTGATTTCTTTTTGGAATTAAAGAACAGAAGTCCCATAATACTCTTCGTTTTTTTTTTTTTTTTTTTTTTTTTCCCCAGCATTTGTACAAGTAGCCAATATAAACAATTCTCTCACTGCCCTGAAATTCAGAGTTGCTCACAGGATGAAGTGGTGACCTGCTGAACCTCTGGGAAGAGTAACATTAGCCTCCGTCTGGTCTGCAGCCTTCTGGCTGGGCTGTGACGCCTGCAGCCTGGCTGCCCCCAGGGCTGGTGCTGACGTGTCCCCAGGTTGCTGCGGGGTTGCTGCTCCCTTAAAAGGAGAGAACGGCGCAGTGAGATTGCTGAATGCAAGTACTGCCCCTACACTTAATCCAGCTGTTCCTCAGGTGTGAGTTTCCCAGCTCTGCTTCCATCTACCTGGAGACAGCGGTCCCTGTCATCTCTGAGGATAATCCTGGTGTCTGCAGCTGCCGTCAGGTCCCAGGAAAGAGTTGATCAGAGTATGCTTTCCAACGTGCCCTGAGCTGCTGCTCAGGATGGATTTCCAGGTGTCTGCAGACATACACTGGTGGTTGCAAAGCTGCAGGTTGGCTTGAGGGCAATGGCTGCTTCTGCAGCGGAGATTGCCTCTGAGCTCCTCTGCACAGACTGGTTTTCATGCAGGAGTGATGAAGTTTTTCATCCATTTTGTTTCTTTCATGCAATTAAATGTTAGGATAAGTGCTGGGGAGGCCACATAAAGAGTGTGCTTACTCTCAAGTGAGAGCAGGGGCTGTTGGCTCTTCCTGCATGGGTGGTGCTGCTCCTGTGGGCTTCTCTAACCACCTTGCCATTGCCACCTTGTCATTGCCTGGGCTACTGCCGCAGCCACCTCCCCACCTTGTTTTATGCAATCACATTTTTTTTTCTAGGTTTTCCATCTGTTCAGCTGAGGTTCTGCCGCACACCCAGTCGTGGCTGGAACTGCATCAAGGGCACTCAACAAAGAACATTGCCCGTATATCCTGCTTGGCTTCAGGTGCAGTGGAGGAGCTGACAGCTGCTCAGGTTGGACTCCTTACTGTGGAAGTGGCTCACAAAAGGCCAAAAGCATATTGAGAGAGCAGGTCTGCTCAGGATTCAGCATTCCTGATGGCTCATGGAGGAGGACCAGTTGCTGATAGGTTTGTGATGGCTGTGTAAACCATCCTGTTAAATTAGGAGGCTTATTTTTGATGAACAATTGCAACAGCTGTGAGTGGGGTGTCCACAACTTTGTTATAGTGTCAGGAATGAGTGTAGGGGACACGAGGAACTCCTATGTGGTGTGAAAAGGTTGTTGCCTTTCAGCTAAGCTCTTGTCCTTGCCTCTTTAGGACTCCCAGATAAAGAACGTGCCTTTGGACCTGGTCAAGAAGCAGCCAACCTGATAACACATTTGAAGTCTTTCAAGCCTTCTGTGTTCATTCTGGTCTAATCCCTGTGTAGTTAATTTTGCTTCTGAAATCCCATTGCAGCCTCTGTCAAAGGCTCTGCTCTTTCTCACATCCCTCCTGAAGTGTGTGCAGCCCCAGTGAGTCACCATGCACAACCACTGTGCCTACCACAAGTGCGGGCCATCAGCTGCCTCGGGCTCAAGAAGGCAGCTTGGTGTATCCTGGCCCAAAGGTGCAACCCCGATGTGAGCTGCTTCTGCTGCTGTCATGGCTGAAAATTCCTCAGTATCTCTCGCTGAGCTTCATTTCCTGCCTCTCTCTGGCAAAGCTCCCTGTTTCCATAGTGATGGTTTATTCCTTTAAATAGTCCTCATTCAAGAACAATATCACGGGTCCTCCTCTGTTGTTGGTTTAATTAAAAATAACCTACTTGTCTTCTGGCATTGGCCTTGGCTGAGGCGGCTGGAGCTGTATGTCAGCCTTCAGCCTCTGCCATCCACTCTCACTTCCAGCTGAGGTGATCCCCATGCTGCAGGCACTGAGGGTTGTCCATGAGCCATTCTGCCTCACCCTGCCTTGCAGCCCCATGCTGTGAGCCCTGCCCACATCTGCTGTGTTGTGCTGGAAAGGATGATGTGACAGGTCCCCTTCCCACAGGGCTGGCTGGGAGAGGGGCGTAGGGTGAGGGCATAACACAGGGGCATGACTCCCTGAGAGGGGCAAAGCCTTGAAGCTTTCCTCATTGCTTTTCATTCTCCACTCCTGCTCTGGAGGCCTATCAGCACCAGTGAGCCTTGATAGGAACAATGTCAGTGTGATGTGATCCATGTGGGAGCCAAATGCTTCTCATCTTGGTCTCACCAGTGACACAACCCAAAGGGGAGTGTGGCCCCGGTGAGGCTGTGCCTTTGGGCTTTCCCTGTAGTGAGCAAGGAGGCTTGTGAGAAACAGGGAGAGCAGCGTGGCTGTGATGAAATCGTCCATGGAGCATCACTCATCGGGGCAGCCCGGATGTTCAGCTAGGCTGCCAAAAAGGGAGCCATTCCCATCCTCCCCAGTGCTTTGCTTTCAAAACAACTTCTTCTTCTTCTTCTTCTTCTTTTTTTTTTTTTTTCCCTGCAAGTGGAGCAAAGATTTCTGATCCCAAAACTCGATGTTTCTCAGTGTTTCTCAAGACCCTTCTTGCTTTGCAAAAAGAGGAAGGTAAAGTATCTGGTTTCTTTGCTTCATCTTAAATGCCAGTGCTTATTCTGTTAGTATGTTTACATTCCAGATTTCCTCACATGCAGTAAAAAATGAACTCTTTGGGGATTTTCTAGATAGAAATACATTAGTTTGGTTGTTTTTTAGGCAGCAGTAACAAATGTGTACTCAGAGCACGGAGCTCAGACCTCAGAGGGGGATAACAGAGTTTGAGAAAAGTTTTCTGATTTGCCACAGAAATATTGTGAGCAGGAGACAGTGAGTTAGGCTGGGAAAGGGACAACAACAACAAAAAAAAAAAAAAAAAAAAAAAAAAAAAATCTACAAAAAGTCCAAAGGTTTACAATATAGCCTTTTAGATGCTTTTTGATCAAGTATCCCAGGCATGCCTGGCCCCCAGGAAGCTCAGGATGTTGAATACCAGGTAATGTTTCCTTCTGCAAATCTGTGACCTTTTAAAGCAATAGCAGTCCCTTTTGAGTGAGTGATGAAGTTCATCCTTATAAGGTGGAAAAGCTCCATGTTGTGCTCCTGGAAGACTGGAATGCGAGGATGGCGAGGATTGCCTCACATGAGCCTCTTATCTGAGAGATTTGTGATAAGACTGAAGAAATTCGTGTGATACAAGAAGAATTTCCCTCTTATGTTGAGGAAGCCAGAGATGTACAAGAGGTACAACACGCAGGATGAATTATGAGAAGGAAATGATGTAAGCAGGCCAGACTGTTCGGAAGTCTGCCTGCTTGCTTGAGTGCGTCCTAATTTGTTCTTTGAAGGATTTTGTTGACATCAATACGACATTGGCTTTACAAGCGCTTGACTGGGAACATGATTCTGTTGACTGTAGGGCAAAGTAACAAAACCCAAGGTTTCACAGACCTTCACATTGTGCCATCCCTATTTTTTTTACCTTTTGCTGATGTTGAGTTGGGCAAGAACGAGGGAGGACTTTGACAAAAGCCTTTCAATCTATCAGTTACTTGTAATTTCCCTCAGGCAGCTTTTGCCGAAAGTAGCAGCCTCTGCCCCTCTTTCCATGCCAGAGGATACACTGTGACATTGAAACAGCTCATTTGCCTCTTACCGGACGCCCTCTGTTTGCCCAGCAGTGAGCTTCTTCCCATAGTGCCTTTCCCCTGGTCCTAGGATTCAGCCCAAATGCTGATTACCCTGCTCAGCATTGCCTGATAGAAAACCAGGTGCCACATCTCCCCTTGCCTGGTCCACGGACTGCAGTGAAAGCTGTTCCAAGACTGGGGCTGTGAGAGAAGGACCACAAACCCACCAGTCTGAGGGCAACACAGAGCCAGAGACTCTCTCTGGCCAGAAGGTCACCAAAGTAAACCCTGGTGCCTCAGGAAGAGGTTATCTGTGCTATTCTGTTGGTTTATTATGAGCCTGTGCTATGGCAGATGTTGCCTTTCAGACAAGATTTATTTATTATTTTAATTGAAAGTCTTTGTCCTTCAAGAGGAGCTCAGAACATGTTTTTAAAGAGTAGCCCTGGGTTATATTATCAGAGACAAGGGCCAGTAGAAGTAGCATAATGGGGATCAGAGCAACTTGCTTATTTCCAGAACAATGGCCATTGTTCTGGTGTAGCTGAGGGCAGTTTGGGCCCTTAGCAATTCCTGTTTTTTTTTTTTTACTAAACCAGGAGGAAGAAAAATAGAACCTGATTCCTAGCTGGGCAGAGCTGCAGCAGCTTTTGTATGGCGAGTGTGACTGAAATGTGGTAAAAACACAATCCAGTCTCAAGCAAGCAGAGAGGATGAATAAGGAAGTGTTAGTGGAATCGTGCTTTTTTGGCCTGAGTTACCTGATCAAGATTGGCCCGACTCTGAGCAGGCGGCCAGACCAGATGTCCTCAGGGGTCCCTTCCGACCTAAATTATCCTGCGATACTGAAGAATAACAGGCCTGTTGGCCTGCAGGAAAACCACTCCCAAACTTCTATAAACACTGAGAATCAGATTCACGCTCTGTCTGCTTTCTTACATTATAAGCCCAGTACTTGATGTGGCTTTTTGGTTTTATTTTCCAGCAGCCCACATGGCAGCCCAGGGCTCCCGGCAGCCCTCCCAGCCCTGTTGCTCAGCCAGTTCCTCCCACCCTGCAGCCGTGCTTCTGCACGTCCTCTCCGATGGCAACACCCTCAGCAGGAGATCTTTCCAGGCCTCCCTGTTGGTGCTGGAAGGGAAGAGAGTGAAAAGCAAGATCTGATTTTTTCTCAGCAGGGCTGAGTGTGGAAGGAATGCTGCTTCTGCTCTTCCAGAGGAAGTGAAATGCAGAAACTGGCCCCGTTCCTTCTTTGGGGCACCTTCCCAGGTGCTATCTGAAAGTAGAGACACACTGAGAACAAGTTGGTCTGCAAGTCATTTTCTGCTTAATGAAAGGGATGGGGCAGACGTGAGAGGATCATAGAACAATAGGATGGCTTGAGTTGAAGAGGACCACAAAGACCATTCAGTTCCAACCCTCTGCCATGGGCAGGGCTGCCACCCACCATCTCAGGCTGCCCAGGGCCCCATCCAATCTGATCTTGAACACCTCTGGGGATGGGGACATCCACAACCTCTCTGGGCAGCAGTGCCAGTGCTTCACTGCCCTAGAGGGTGCTAGCACACCCAGCCTGCAGACGTCTTCAGGGAATACAGCTTGAAAACCATCAGTGCTGGCCATGGAGGGCTGGGGGGGTACCCAGACTGCTTGAGGGGGTAGAGTGTGGAGATGATCCTCCATATTCCACAGATTCTCCTTTGTGGGGACAAGCTTGCTTCACAGAGATCCATACTTTAGCTGAGCCAGGCTGGAGAAGGGTGGCAGGAATTTTCCAGCTGCTCACACTCATCTCTAATTTTCTCCCACCGATGCTCTGGCAGAGCTGAGGTCTGTTGATGTTTTAGAAGTTCTTGGAGTTAGTTTCTTCTCCCAGGGTGTTCTAGATGTATACAACATGCCGTGAATATGCTCCCTTGAAACCTGCTGGATTGGCTGCATTTTGTATGTAGGAATGTACATATAAAGTTACAGCTAAGTAGGGAGAAGAGAGAACACTGCTGTAAACCCAAGGTGTGCCCTCTCCTGTAGCTTTATTTGGGAATCAGGAAGCTGCCAGCCTCAGCCCTGTTCTGTAATGGTAGCTTTGCTACTAGTTACACACAATCTGGACCAGGCCCAGGTCCTCTTTCTCCCTCTCTCTTTTCTTAATTGCTCTTTCCATAATTACCACTATTGTTGTGTGGTGTTGGCTGTTGGTCCTTTTTTTTTTTTTTTTTCTTTTCCCTTGTGAAAGTTTTCATTGCTTGAGTGCAAAAGCTATGATGCAAATGAGTCACTCCCAGAGAGTGCCCCTGGGCTGGGGTGCGACTGCTCTGAGATGGGGCATGCTGTAAAATAAGAAGGCTTAGGGGGCTCCTTCCAGACCAGCTATCATCCGAAAAGATGCTGTGCCATCGCCATGGTGCTTTCTCTCCCCATCTGAAAGACCTGGGCAAACAAGGAAAATGGCCCTGGGGAGGAAACTCGGCAATTGCACAGTGCTGACAAATGTCCAGAGAAAACAAACCACAAATGTGCGGAGAAAACAGGGAGGCCTGAGCCTTCCACTTTGTTTTTCACTTGTGGGGATCTCAGGTGTCACCTACAGAGACCAGACGTCTGCAGAAAACATTTTATTTTTAGCTAAAGCAATGTACCTTGTGGCTAATTAGCTGTTTTAAGTAAACAGCACTGGAAAGGGGTGAGGTTACTTATGTGTTCAGTGAGACACAGGCAGCCTGCTCCAGCATCCCCATGGCCCCAGCCTCAGCCTTGGGCAGAGGGGACGTGGATGCCACCACACCAGGTGCTGCACTGAGCTCGGCTAACTATCAGCAGATGTCATTTGAGAATGTAACAAAGTGATATTCCTGCAACCTTTATCATATATCTCCCCTTTCCTCTTACTCAAGTCAAGCAATGGCACTAAGCCAAACTGAGTACGAGGGATGTTTTTCCAAATCCAAAATGGAACCCTGATTCAAGTGATAGATAAATATTTATCTTTATTAATTGTGTACTCATATTTATCTTCATTTACTTATAAGTACGTGGAACAGAGTATGTGCACAGAGTGATCATGGAAATTGCTTCACCTTGACTCTTTCTGCAAAGGATGACCCAAAGGGCTGCTGTGAGGTTAGAACTGAACCAGCAATCCCCAGAAAAGCCATTCAGCACCAAGTTTATATTTCTGTAGTACTGAGGCTGAATTTGGCATGGGCTTGGCAGTGGTTTGCAAATGAATAATTTGCATGTAAGTTCCCCGAGGTACGTAGTCAAATGTTTGCTCTTTATCGCTTTCTATTCCCATTATTCTACAGAGGCACTCCAGGTACCTCAGGTACTTTGGGTATGAAAGAAAAAAAGAGATGGATATTAAGGCATGCTTCATTGGTTGCAAGTGGATATCTAGCAGCAGAGAACTAGAATTGTTTATCTGAGAGAGGTTTTCTGGTGCTGTACCTGAGATTGTCACGAACATTAGGAAACATTATAGTTGCAATGATTTGCTTTGTCTAGTTCTACAGCAAAGAAGAGCATGTTTCACAGTGATTCACAAAAGATATTGTTTGTTCGCTTTACACCTCTGGCAGCCCTCTTGATTTTTTCACAGATTCCAAATATACCTTCAAAAAATACCTGCCTTTCAAAAAGAATCTAACTGTCTTTATAAACACATAGGCAGACTGTCCCACAACAGTTTTCCTTTCATCTGGGTGTTGCTGTAGAGAAAGAGGGATTATAATTTAGAGCTGTCACCCACGGGACAAGAATAACTCCTTACTACAGCCAACCAATGAACCTTTCTGAGCCTTATGCCTTGTTAGCTCAGCTTCTCTAGCCCAGCACTTTGGTACACCATACGTAGCCTATGCAGCGACTGCTGCAAGAGGAAAACCCTTGATGTCTTCAGTCCCAGGCCCTGTGCACTGCCATCAGCCACGGGAGGCTTTCTGCTGAGAGTTTCTGAAACTCTGCTTCCAAATACCTTCGGGCTCAGTTATCACAGGAATTACTGTGGTAAAAATGCCATCTGAGATGAAGTCACTGAAAAATAAAAAAGCTAGGGATGAGCAATGAGAAGACAGAAGCCAGACTCCAGGCATTGGAGATGGCCCCTGAGCCCATTCCCCTGGCTGCTGGGCCATGGCTGCGGAGCACCTGTGGGGCTGCAGGCTGTCGCAGCCCAGAACCTGTGTTGGCTGCAGGGCTCAAGGAGCCTCCTTCCCTCAGCCTGCAAGCGTCCCTGGCTGCATTTCTCATGACCCTCTTCACTTACTGTGGTTCAAAGTTTGTTTCACAATAGGCTTGGAGGGAAGACAGAGCAGGGAAGCATTGTTTGGTAAAAAACATCAGAGGCAAAGCACTACAGGGAGCCCCAGGCCGGTGTTGCTGGCCTGGAGCCTTGTCACAAGTGAGATCACAGGTGTGCATCATGTGAGAAGATGGCGAGGAAGGGGAAATCCTACTAGAGAACAGATTAAAGGAAGCTGAGGAGAGCAGCTGATCTTGTTTGCTGCTGGCCATGTCCTGTGCTGTTGGTGCTGCTCAGTGGCATTTTCTCACTTGCCATGTGTCACCTCCAAACTCCATTTTACAGTGTTGGATGTAGTGCTCCACAAGTATCATCTTTCTGCAGTGGATCTGCTGCAAACATGAGGGTGTGAAGTTTGCTGCTGCTTCCTGAATGGAGAGTTGATGAAGGAGATGACTTTGCACTGTGTGGTTTGATGTGGGGTAGCTGCATGGGGTTATTGCTCCCACTCTACCAAGAAAAAAAGACAACAGAGAGAGCAGACTGGTTAGGAGAAAAGCATAATGAATGCAGGATGACTTTCTGTGGACACCAAAAATCTGCAGCTCAGCTGTTTATCCCTAATCTCCCAAGGCAGCCCGTGGACACTAGGTGATGCTACAAGAGCCATGTGTCCTGAAGTCTGCTGTTAACAGATAAGAATTAGTACTCCCATTTTTAAGAGCTCTTATGTCCTATTTGTTGACAACGAGGGTGAGGTTCCTTCAATCCTATAGGTTTGCATTTTCTCATCTCTATACCTCATTGTGGCCTCATATCTGAGCACTGATTCTAAATACATCTTGCTGTCAGCAGTCAGATATCACTGTGACCTGTCTCACTACTGAAAAAATGATTTATGCTAAAAACATGAGAGGTGGAGTGGCCACGAGAGTCACATTTGAAAGTGAAAACTAGGGGTGAAGCATCTCATTTCAGCACTTGGAATTGTGATGGTGAATTTTGCTGTTGGCCTTAACGTGGGAGGACTGCATCTTCCTTTGTTAGAAAGTGGATTTAAAGCAGTCTTTGTCTGTATAAATGTACATAAATGCGTGGTTGTATTTTTTTCCCTGCTCACTTCAGTCACCTCTCTCAGCTGACTCCAGCTCCTGCTGCAGCTCTGTTGCCATGTGTTCTGCACATGGACATCTTAATGGGACAGTCTGGTTCCATGTGTCTGCTTTTATATTTTACATCCCCACCTTTTCCCAGCAGCTGTATTTACTTTTCCAACATCACTACTCACTTTACAACCATGTCATGTTGCATCGCAGTTCTATGTTACCCTCTGAAGCAGACTGTGATGCAGTGCTATGAAACAGAGCTGCAAGGGTCCCTGGAAGGTGACACAGTTCCCATCCTCCAGACTCATGGCAGGATCTGCTGTTCAAGAAATTCAGCCTTTTCTTATAGCTCTCTACCTATTCCTTAAAGTCTTTAGCAGCTTTATTTTCTGGTGTACTTGAGTGGTTAGCTGTGCTGGCCATTGGTAGGTCCTTCAGCAGTATAGGAAACAGTTTATTGCCTTGTGCTCTGCAGTGAACTTTTATATATTTGAGGTCTGCTACTGCATTTCACTTCAGCTTTTCCTTCTCTAGACTAAACAAGACCAGTTCTCCCAGTCTCCCCTCAAAGGTCAGGCAGGCTTTCTAAACCTCTGAGCCTCCTTGTTACTTCTCTTTGGACTCTTTCCATCTGCTGTTCATTTGGTTCCCAAAGCCAGAGCACTCCATCCCACAGCTAAGGGGAGCAGAATGTGGTGGCCTCGTGTCCCAGTGACACGGACATAAATGTACACTTCCAAGCATGGGATTCCTGGGAAAGGCCAGAAAGCAGCAGTGGGATTTAGCAGCATATCACATTTCTACCATCCGTTGCTCTCTATAGTTTTCTGACTTGCTGGAGCCTGCCAGGAAAGTCATCCCCAGCTCTGGGCAGAAAGGGGTTCC
Organism: Phasianus colchicus; assembly: GCF_987193195.1. Lineage (NCBI taxonomy): Eukaryota > Metazoa > Chordata > Aves > Galliformes > Phasianidae > Phasianus > Phasianus colchicus. The sequence continues at coordinate 29,269,858 of NC_143440.1, forward strand.
CCAGAAAGCAGCCTGAGGGGACCACTGCTCCAGCGCAGCTGCAGGTAAGGGAGCACTGCTGTTTTCATGCTTTGTTCTAGAAGATTGCAGACCTGCAATTACAGAGAGCATCAAAGCAAAGGGAAGGGATTTTAAGTGAAGCTGTTAAGCTGGAGCTAACTAATGAGAGGCCAGTGATTCTCTCTTGAGAAAAGACTTTCTGTGAGGGTGAGCTGGAAAGAGGCTAATCTCTGCACTTGTCTTCCTGCTGCCATCATGCTGCTGTTCCCTTTCACAGGACTTCACTGCACTTCCCTCCAAAGCCTGTCATGCTTGCTCTAAGGCCAGGTTTGTTGCACTTATATTTGGGCCACGCAGAAGAACTATGCCAGGACCATGAAGTGGGACATCCTTTCTGACAAAAAAAACAAAAGGTCTGAGCAAACAAGCCCATGAAGACTTACCCCTCAGTACAGGACAACTGGCAGGTACAGCACAAAAATGAGAAACCATAACCATGAGCAGCTGGAGGTACCTGTGCCCAAACCATAGGTTCCATAGGTCAGGTACCATGTGTCTGATTCTACCTCAGCATCCCTGTCCAGCACCAGCTCAGCAGCTGCCTGCACTAAGCAGGCTTGGCTCACGTGATGCTCCTGTGCACACCTGAACAGTAAACACCTTCCTCTTCAGAGCAGAAGGGAGGAAGCAAAGGCAAGTAAGTATACAATAGTCACATATGGTCACAGAATGACACACATTCCCAGTATGAAGAGGTTTTGTACATAAGAGTTTCATTTAGGCCCCTTCTCCCTTTCCCCTCAAACGCAGTGTCTGTGCCTTGCTTGTTCTTTTTTTGCCTTACTCCTGGCTATCTCTGGATGACCAGCATGGAGAACGTTATCCTGTGGTACTCCTTAAAATCACAAGTTGTACGCAATCTTTGGGCACTGGGCATCCCCTGCAACGAGCTGATCAAATTTAAGTGCTGAATCCCAGAGCAACAAGGTTTTTGAATTATCTGCAGAATACAAATGATGAAACTTGGCTGTGAGAGTTCTCAGAATAAAAGACTGCTTCCACACAGCCTCATGCATTGTTGTGCAGTGCCTCAGCCCAGCTGCTGGGCCTCCTTACAGAAGCTTATGCGTGTTCTTTTCAAGAAAGCAGGTATCTCCCCAGGGAAGCTTGTGACCTGTCGCTAATGTGCTAAGCACAAAGCAAAAGAGCAGCAGACGGTAACCAGAAAGGCCCTTGGCTCCTTCCTCTTCTAGTGTGCTGCAGGCAGGAGAAGTGGGATGTAGGGCCAGCTGTTCCCACGGTGGCTCTGCCTGCTGTCTGGGAAACGGCCCTCCCCCTTTGTTGGATGAGAAGGTCCTTGCTGGAGACCTGTTTGAATAATGCCCAAGGAAGTCAGCAGCAGTCTTGTACAGAGCAGAACTCCAGGGGACTAAAGGCGACTAAATGAGGAAAACCAGAGTACGGCTGTGGCTACAGGCATCTGGTCAGGAGCACCAGTTTCTCCTGTTCCTGTTGCTGCCGTGCAACCCCCTCCCTGTTGTGAGCTCTTCTGTTCCCTTTTGCAGGGCTGGTATTCCTCACAAGGGCGTAGTGTCAAGTGGATCCGGGAACAAGCCCGAGTTTAGAGCATGTATTTATTTTTCTGCCCCCAGCCGCTACCCGTAAGTTCACAAACTCTGGCCAAGAACACTTTCAGTTTTGTTACGGAGCCCTTGAAAAAAGTCAGGATAAAGAGTGAAAAATTAAAGTATTTCCCAAAAGCCCAGGAATTTTGGGAATTGAAGATCAGGAAGTAAGAAGGGGAGACGATTAGGAGAGGCTCTAATAATACCCAAGAAACATGCCAGTTCTTGATTTCTTTGCATTCTATTGCATTGACGCTGCACATTAAATCATCCATCCTTCACAAAGAAGTGACTGGTACACGTACAGGGCTGCAGGTGCTGGCGATCAGAAGCGTTTTTCTGCTGGTAGCACAGCAGAGCTGCAGGGAGGTCGCGCCGCACGTTGCGCAGCAAGCAGGCACGCTGTGACCGTGGGACAGCAGCTTTTAGCACAACCACCAGGAACGCACGAGGTTCAGCAGCACAGAAGAGCGCTGTACGCCTCAGGATTTGGATCTCCGTGGTGCCGAGCATCCCGGGAACACGCTGCAAATCTCCGCTCACTGAGCGGCAGCTCTCGGCACGTCTGGGGAGGTGTGAAAAGTAACCCAACAACGTGCCCTTAAACCACGAGAGTGGGGGAGCTCCACGGGGACGCCGTGAGGCCACCCGTGCCCCGGGGCAGAGGGCAGACCCGCTCCGGGTCCGGCCGAAGGCCAGCTGCTCTGGTCCCCCTGCTGCGGGTCCCGCTCCCGCCCAACGCCCGCGGCCGCCATTTCCCCCTCCGCCGCTCCGACGGACGCCGCCCCGCACCGCGCCCGGCGCGAACCGCTCCGCCGCCTTCCCTCGCGCCGAGCCCGCGGACACCGCCGCCGCGGGGGAGGCTGCCGGGGGCGGGGCGGGGCATCCTCAACCCGCCAATGGTAGCGGCAGCAGGCCGCGACGGACGGGTAAGACGAGCAATGAGCGAGGCGCCGTCGCCGGGAGACGGCCAATGAGAGTCGGGCGGGGGCGGGCGAGCGGCTCGGCTCGTCCCCGCGGCTGAAGCTGAGGGGAGGGAGCGGGCGCCGCCGCCGCCTGCTCGGGGTGAGCGGCCGCGGGCCGGGCACAGCGGGCAGCGCCGGGACGGGACGGGGAGAGCGCGTGCGTGCGGATAGCCGGACGGACAAACGGACAGATCAGACAAACAGGGTGCCGCCATGGATCATCACTACGACCCGCAGCAGACCAACGATTACATGCAGCCGGAGGAGGACTGGGACCGGGACCTGCTCCTCGACCCGGCTTGGGAGAAGCAGCAGCGGAAGGTGCGCGGCGCGCGGGCCCCTTAGCGCGGCAGGGCGGGCAGGTGCCGAGCGGGGCCGCCCCGTGCTCCCCCACCGCCCCCCGCCTCGGGCGGGCCGGGGCCGCAGGTGCGCCCTGGGGCGGCCCGGAACGGCCCGGGGCCGGGAAGGGCGGCGGCGGCGGGGCGGCCGCTCCCGGGCGGCTCCGGCGGCAGGAGGGTGCCTCGCCGCCCGTTTGAATGGTGTGGGGCAGGGCAGGGCTTGCGCGGAGCTCATGTCCAAAAATGGTAACATTCGGCCCTTTTTTTTTTTTTAAACTTGCGGGTGGTGGCGGGGAGGGAGCTCGGCGGAGTTGCAGCCTCGCTCCTTTCGCTCGTAATTTTATCCTTCCCCCTCCTCTAAGCCCGAAGCATCCCGCGTTAGACCGCTCGGGAATATCCCGAGCCCCGAAACGTTTCCGCCGCAGCCGCTCCGTCGGGCAGCGGTCCAGCAGCACCGTACGCGGAACGGAGCTCGGCCGCGGCGGGGGCATCGGGGGCGGCCGCGCCCCCGCGCTGCTCCCGGCCGTCCGGGATCCAGGTGTGCGCCCCGAGTCCCGCACCGCCCCGCTGGGGGCACGGAGCGCTCGGGAGTGAGTGAAATACTACGGTGTACGGTGTGCTCCTGGAAGGAGCTGGGAGCGGGTGGAGAGGAGGGACTGCCGCCGAGAACGCTCTTATTCTCCGACACCTCGCCTTCCCATTCTACAGCACGCTCCTCGATTTTCAGACCGAGGATTTTCAGGTTCTCCTGGCTGTAGCCACCAAAACTGCTGCTGGAAAGGTTTTCCCTTGGAGCCCGATGAGTTAATTGAAGGGGAGAGACATAGAGCTACTGTCAGCGGTTTCCTCGCTTGGGGAGACTTGCACGGTGAGGGGAGGCAGCAGAAGAATAAAACATATGAACGAGGGTGTTTAATGGAGAAAGAGCTCATGGTGTGTGAGCTTACATTTCAACGACGAAGAAAGAGAGGAATGCAGTCTCCGTCGGGTGTAAGCACTGGGTGGCTCATCTGCCAACCTGGCTCTGCCCCTTTTGGGAAGGAAGTTCTTTCCTTTCCAAGAAAGCTGCCTGGCCACAGCCTGTATCTCTAGTCCTACCCATGACCTGTATCTCCAGCTGTTCCCGTGTCTGGCCCATATGCACCCGGGAGCAGCTCATAGGGCCTGGGTCAGGATGGGTGGTTGTTGATCACAGCTTGCGAGGGAAAATGGGTGTCATACGGTAGGGCTTTCCCCCTTCGTGGGGTGGTGAGAGTATTTTATGTGGAGAGGGACACTGATGTGAGAAGATTGTTGGAAGCAGGTGTCAAACCTCTGGTCCCAAAACACAAGTGGTACATGCCTCAAAGGCCGTGTTTTCTTTTAATTCCCTCCTTCCAGGAGATGTTCAGTCCTCTTGATCCTATCACAAGAGGGGGACAGAGAGCCACTGTATTAACTTGGGTTACTTATGCAGAGGAGAAAAGCCAGGGGAGACTTTGAAGGTATTCACATGTGTACTCTGAAATAATCCAAGTCAGTTTCTTTTGATGGTCATCCGCTGCCAGTGAATGTGGTGGGCAGAGTGTCCTTCTCTGGCTTGTTGAACGCTGTTTCTTTCGCAATGTGGTCACTGGGATGTTTCTCCCTTTTGAAGCTCTTCTGTGGTGGATGCAAATCTGTAGCTTGGTCATGGCCCATCCCTCCAGTGCCTTTGGGTAGGAAGGTGGGGACTGGCTGGACAGCACTTCCTTCTGAGGGGGCTGCAGCCTGGGCAGGCTGTGTAGGTGTTGAAGGTGTCCTGCTCCTCTCCTCTGAATGCAACTAAAAGCCCTGCTGGGGCCTTGGTGTTTGCCTCCTTCTGAGGATGGGGAGCTAACAGTACCTACCAGGTGCAGTGTAGTAACGCTTCTTGCCAACAAAACTAAATTGCTGCAGTAATTATGGTTACATGTTTGTTTCTGTGCTTGTGACGGATGCCTTACCAAAGGGAGCTGTAGAGATCTGTGCCTCCTAAGTGCTCCTGTTGGCTCTCTCTGGCTCAGTCTTGGGCTGTTCTAGGAGGCTGATGTGTCGTAGGTTCTTCCCCATCCAAGGAACAGTTAGAGAAATTCTAAAAGCCTGCCTGTCTGAATAAAAAGGCAGTGAGTTTCGAAAAGAAAATTGCTTTGTAAGAGTACTGAGATACTGTTTTGTGAGCTTAATTCTGCTGTTTATGAGTCTTGAACTTAGATGGAGTTTTTCTGCCCACACAAATAGGTGTTTGGACAATAAGTTCTTAGAAATTGCTGTGCCTGTTTCAGCACTGCCATCAGTCAATGGCCTGTATAGATGGGAGAATGCTGATGTTTCACTGCCTGCATGCAGAAGACCCAGGACTTCCCTATGAGTGAGGCTCTGTTTCCAGTCTTAAAAATAGTAGACTCCAAAACTTCCATACTGGGAAAGAGATATGAGGAAATCTATCTGTGCAGGGATTTCAGTTCTCTCAAATTATTGTAATATTATGATTTCACCGATGCCACCCAGTGAGGCACTCTGAAACTTTGGTGCTTAGGAACTGTCTGAGAGCAAAGGTAGTATCTCCAAAGTGATGGCACTTCTGGTCAGCCAGAGAGCAGATGTCTGTGGGAAGCAGCTGAGCTTTGCTGCCTGTCTCAGTCCAGCCAGTCACGTCCCAGGTTGGTGAGGCCCTGCAGGCTGGGGATCGCTGCTGCTGTGCAACCCTGTCTGCCTTGTGCAGCTGGGATCAATTGAGCTTGGGAAGCAGACAGGCTGGGGATGTTGCTCGGAGAAGAATTGAATCCGTCTCCCTGTCCCTCAGCCTCATAGGCTCAGTGGAGCCTCATGGCAGGCCTCAGAAGCAGGCAGGAAGAACTGCTGATACGTGTTTTAGTAACGTGCTCAACAGGAACATTATGCTGCAAGGAGGATGAGTTTCTGAGCTCTCAGTAGCTTTGCTGCCTGCCCTAAGGGATGGGTACAGCAGCCTTGGCTGTCTGAGGTAGTGCTTGAAATACGGAGGGACAGCACAGGGGTGATGCTGGTGCTGCTGGGACCCAGTGTCTGGGGTTTCACAATGCTGGGGAGACTCCTGGTTCTGCTGTGCACTCGTTTTGTGGACTTAGCTGCTCAGGGTATAACCTGAGTAGGGTTTCTTTTAAAATGTGACCTGAAATGACATGCCCAAATTGCAGAGCTCAGGGGCAAAAATCCCCTTTAAATGCTGAATTGCTTTTTGACTTGACAGCTGCTGACTTGGCAATGTGAGTAGGAAGTAGTGTTTGTTTGCAGCATGTAGAAGACAGCCATATATGACTTCAGTGCTGTAAGGAATGGTGGGAATGCTTTTCTTTAAAATACCAGTGAAAGAAACGTGCCTTGTCTTTATTCAGTGCTGCTCTGCCTCTGCAGGTTGGTGCTTCTGAGCCGATGTATCAGTAAATGATATTGTTGCTTGAGAGAGCTGGAGCATTCAGTTTCGCACTGCTACTGAAGCAATGATAGCACAGTGTTTGGGAGCACCTCTCCTGCCCTCAAGGAGTGCTAAGTGTAGTTATTCATGCAATTGCTGGAATTCCCCAAAGCAGATGACTATTTTCCAAACCTCTCTGTGTGAGATACACCCAAAGATGCACATGAGAACAAAAACCTATGGCTCTCATGGCCCTGCTGTGCCTGCATCCAGCAGGTCTTGCTGCTCTTGTTATGATTTGAATTTTGCTGTGCTAATCACCTCAGTGTCTGGTTGTTAAGGATAGAAAATGCTCGTTAAACATAGCCCAGGTCCCTGGTGGAGCCACCCCACCTCCAGGCCTCCTCGTAACAGGCTCATACCAAGTGATATGAGTGTGACTAATAGCTGAAAAAACGTAGATGTTGCAGTTGCCTTGGTTTGAGTGTCCTCCCTTCCAGACGGCCTGCTTGGAGCAGGATGCCTGGATTTCTGGGCAGTTGTGGTTCTGCTGTGGACCCACATGGAGGTGTGGTACCGCACATTGTCTGTTGCTTGCTAATATCCCTTTCAGTCCCACCACAGTTTCAGCAGTGAAAAGATACATATTGTTGATGAATATACAGCTCTGATCCCTGGATTCCCTCTTCGTGAGTGACACTGATGATAACAGATGGGTCACGGCGAGAAGTGGACCTCTGGTCTCTGAGGTGTGGATGTGCTGGAGGAAGGCTAGCCCTGATGCACATAGGGATTCTCTGTGCCTTGTTTAGCACAGACCGATACCAGTGTGGAAGCAGAATGGCAGAGTGTTTAAGACTGCTCTCTCAGCTGCTGTTTTACAGTCATACAGGCAGGCAATATAGGTCACCAGATATGTGGTATCTTTCAGATCAAGCTTTTTGCTGTTTAACATAGGTAGCTTGTTGCCAAATACTTGCTTTTAAAACACTAAGCTCAGAATTTGCTGTAGGGGGTCTCTGGAAATATCTGGCTCTGTAGATCAGCTGCTTTGCCCTGAGTGTGGGAGCTGCCTCCTGCTCTCTGTGATCAGGTTTCGTCAGGAAGTGAGGTTTGTGGGTTTTTGACAAGAACGTTATTATTCATCATCGCCTCCTGATGCATGAGGGATGCAGGCTTTGCGGTGACTTACCTATCCGGCATCTCTGTAAGGGAAAAACTGGGGAGCAAACAGGCATAGGTTAAAAAGAAGACTGTGGGTTCTTTAATCCCAAAGAGCCACAGGTGTGCAGAGATGCTCACCAAACTGGATTGAACTGCTTGTACTCCTTATCCTCTAGGGAAGGGTGAAATACCTCAAAGGCATCCAGCTACCATCCCAGTGATGTAAAATGTGTCTGTCTGAGCAACTCCTTGCTGACCGCTTCAGGCAACGGGTTTGAATTCCTGTGAGTGTGATTTGGAGATGAGGCTGTTGGTGCAGAGGCCTGAGTGCTGACGTTATCCTCCTTGACCACTTGTGCTGCTGCCTGGTGTAGCTTGAGGCATCTGCTCTGCTAGCCTGCCACAGAGACTGTCTTTAAGCAGGAACTTCAGTTTTCTTGGCTGTCTGGTGAGAACTTGTCCCTTTAGAAGGAAATGGCTGCTTCTGTTCTTGCTATGAAAGTCAAGTAAGAATGTGCATCAATGAATCTGCTCAGTAAGTGTTTGGCTTTCATGAGCTCTTACATCACTTTCTCAGAAGCCCCAGGTGAATGCTGCCTGCTCTTAGCAAAGCTGAAGTGACCACCATCCATCTTAAGAAGCCCCAGTTGCTCCTGGGGATTTTGTTCTTTGCATGTGAGATGCAATTTCACAGCCCACCACATCCCATGTATTTCAAACGGGAGGAGCGGCAGCATTTGGTCAGCCTTCTCAGCCAGGTTCTAAGCCGGTGCTTTTCTCTGCAGCCTCCTTGGGACCTACTTAAGACTTTGGACTGGAGTTCTTAAGGCTGGCACAAATAGAGGTGACAGAGAAGGTGAAACTTAGTATGAGGTGCAAAGGAGGACGACTGAAAGTGCTTCCAGCTGCCTGTGCATTATCACTGCCGTCTCTGACACCTCAGCTCTTCCCTCGTATACAGTTCTGCTAGCAGGGGATGGCTATGCTCCTGCTCATGGTAAGGCACGGAAAGCAGTTGCTGTGGAAAAGAGACCGGATCTCTGTCTGGAGAAACCCTAGGGAGCTGCTAAAGTACAGCAAATAGAGTGGAGTGGACTTATAATGTGTTCACCCCGGGGCTTGTTGGATATATTGTTGCGACTTCTAGTGGCATTTAGTACAGTCCAAGCAGTGGTGTCAGAGAGGGAGGATGTGAAACAGAGTGTAACGGAACTTACTCTACTTTTTTTTTGTGTAAAAAACTGATTTCTTGCCACATGTGGCTATTAGAAATGTGATGATTACCATAAGGAGCATGCTTAGCATGACTTCTACAAATCCTGTACTGCAATGTAAAGGCCTCCCCTCTCTCAAAACTGTAGCTGATTTCTGTAAATGGGGAAGCATGGATGTAGTGTGCTTGGCAGCTGCTCGGTGGAAAAACTGTGATCTTAACAAGAAACACCTCTAAGAAAAGATGACTCTGAGCCTAAGATTTGCTCTGTTTCTGGGATATTGGGGCTGAAGAACATTACACAGAACTTGGATCTGTTGCGTGAATTGGTGCAGAGTATGAGAGAGGTTTGTCAGCAGCAGGACCTTCAGTCTGACACACATCCTATCACACAGTCTGAGTTACCTACATCCGCAGGACTGTCCACCGCTGCTGCATTTTGACCTCTCCTGTACTGTACATCAGTCTTCTCTGGTTCTGAACAGTCACCCAGATCCTTGAGGCACAGCTGAGGAATTTGTGGGCCAACCCCCAAAATACTAAAGTGAGTGAACCCAGTAGCATTAATATGATTAGTATATGAGTTAGCTTCCTGTTCTCCGCTGTCATCTTCCCTGCTGTCATTCCTCAGTGCATCAGAGCAAGAACTTGGCCAATAGGATGTTTGTGGTATGGCCTGGTGCCAGTTTAACCTCTTAGCACCCTATCAGACAGTAAAGCAGAACCATTTTGTTCCTACTTTGGTTTCCTGTCGTTGTGTCCTTCCTACTCAACTGGCAATGTGGGCATTCTACTGGTAAGGCCTATGTCAGGCCTTTGCAAGGCAGCCCTTGTGCCAGTGTTGCAGCTGACCTGATACTTTCACCTGCAGTCATTCTCTCTTCTGTATGTGTTGCTGTTTTGGAAGCACTGCAGCATGATCAAGGTTGTGCAGAGACTTCCTTTGCTGTCAGTACACTGAAACAGCTTCCAATGACAGGACTGGGTTATGCATGATTAAACAGTAAGGATTTTGGTCTCTCATTCAGATGGCCCATTGTTGTTCTATGTACGTGGACTGAAAGTCTCCTGGAAATGAGTTCATCCCTGTGGTATGGCCTTTCCATTGCACTGGATTTTTGCAGGGGAAACTTCAGCGACTTGTTCCCTGTCCTCCTGGATGGCCTAAGTGGTCAAGTGAGAAGTCAGGATGAATTGTACCAGCTAGCTGCTGCTTTAGCTGCTGGTTTGACAATACAGCCATCTCATAGCTGAGTGGTGCTGCTGGGTGAGGAGGGACTCAAGACAAGGAAAGAAGTTGGCCTGGAAATGTAATCTAAGCTCTCATAGCTGATGGTGGGTGGTTTTTGAGCAGAAAGGCCTGGCTCTGAGAGTCACTGCTGTCTTTCAGGTTGGCACAAACAGGCTCTGCTTACACATCCCATGCTTGGCCCTCATTTTTAAGGGGACTTTTGCAAAATCTTTCATCTCTGTGCCAAGCAGCATACTGTGGATGGGCTGTTTGTTCCACTCCTTTCATGAACTCAATGCTGGATTGCTGCTGTGCTGGAGAGTTTTCGCACAGCAAATTCATGCTTCCTTTTACAACTCTGAGGACAACTCTCCCTCCCATCCTACAGAGGTGCTGATCCATGGCCAGATGGCAGCTGAGGAAGGACTCTGTTTTTCCATGGTCTTTGCATCAGGCAGTCAGGGCACTTGTGGCTGCTCCCTGCAGTGTATGCTGCCGAGCAGTAACTTGCTGCTGCTGTAAATGGAAGTTGTGCTGTTACATCCTTGCTCCAGGAGCTCGCCTGTAAAGGCCTCCAAGAGATGAGGCAGAGAGAGATCCATGTATGGTGTCTGCACCCAGCAGAGCACTTTCCTTCATCATGGAAAGTGATGTGCCTGCCCAGGGCTGAAATCCCTGGCTGGGCTCCTGCGTTCTGTAGTGGCAGTTTCTTCTGCTGCACAGCATGCTTACCTGCCATCCCTTTCGGGTATTTTAACATAGCCCTCAGTAAATCTGTTACATAGTCCTCAGTAAAATTGTTACATGTCCCCAAGAAAACTTCAAATAAACTTAAAACAAAAACAAAACAAAACAAAAAAAAACCCCAAAAATGGAGTCCACAGAAAAGCAAGTAAGCGTATTTCTCAACTGAACAATGTAAAAGAAAAGGCACTGTGTTTATAGCTGCTTAGACTATGGCTGTGCCAGGTTTTATCACAACGGAAAATACTTAATTTCCGTAGGAAAATTTTGATTGCAGCCAAAAGTAGTTGCAGCTCTTTAAATGTGTTCATGCTTCCAGGTGAGTTTTCTACATGTTTTATCTGGTTTGGGAGATGAGGAGATTTCTGAGGAAGGAGGGGAGTGTGGCAGCCCTGCTGCGGGAGTGCAGTGGGCAGAAGGGTGCTGGAACACACTTGTTCGAGCCCTCACCTTCTCTCTGGTTCTGGCTGTGGAAGAAAGAGGATCTGTGCAGGAAGCATCACTCTTGGTTGTACATGGCCTTACACCACCTCACAGGCAGCGGTGTGCCTGTTCACCATGTGCCCTCTAGCAGTGCTGCTCACATGTGGCTGCTCTGCATGGAGCGAGCTGGGTGCAGGCAACGCAGGGGTTATGTTCATCAACACTCACCAGCTTGCCACCAAATGGCCAGTGCATGGAAACCTACTGTTTCCTTGGGCTTTGTTGGGCCACTGGGAAATGCTGGCCGGGGATGAGACTATTTCCAGCTGTGGGGAGCCAAGTGTGAACTCACCCTGGGCAGGATGCCCAGCTCTGCTGTTTGTTCTTGCCAGAAATCCTCACCCTCCGGCCAGCAACACCAAACCAAGTTTCTGCCAGCACTCAGCCAAAGATGTCAGCAGGGAGGAGGAGGAGGAGACCAAGCAATAGGCGGAAGGGTGCTGGGGAGGCACTCAGAGTGGGTGGCAGCATTGGAGGTGGCTGTGGGTGGCACAAGAGCCTGCTCTGCCTGGGCTGGGTGGAGAGGGGAGAACAGTGATGAGGATAGAAGGAGGGGTCAGCTCTCATTGGGCAAGGCCCACGCATGCTTTGTACGAACTTTTAGGAACTGAAGAGATGAAGGAATTAATGTGGTCCTTCCAGCACTGGCAAAAATTGCTAGGGAAAGGAGATTTCTAGCTGCTATTTCTGATGAATGCTTCTGGCTCCTGTTACTGTGGATGTTTGCATCCAGCTGCTTGGTTGAAACTATTGGGCCTCTGCTAAAGAGTATCTGAAGTGCCTGTAATCACAGTGCTGCATGCTGAAACAAAGCATCACAGGCATGGTACTGTCTCAGCAGAGCAGCATGCGCACGCCTGTCTGCAGGCTTCTGGGCCTGCTCAGGAGGCACTGAAGCTGGTGGAGGCAGCAAATGAGCAGAGGACTGTCTGTTCCTGTGAGCACACCTCCTGCAACACTAATAATTTTAGTGCACCAACCTATCATTTAGTGACATGTTACACCATGCCTTGCTGTTGGAGCCTGTTGCAAATGGCCTGACGCAGCCAGATCCTAAAGCATGGGTGGACTGCTGAAATCTGACAGAAGCTTTCAGCCCAGACCCTGAGCAGTATTTCCCTCCTCCTCCTACAATGTCTTGTTTCTTTAAAGCTGTTAACTGTCCATAATCCAATCATTACTAATGTAATTAGTGAACTGCTTACAGTAAGTAAAACACTTGAAGCCTAATACCTTCTGCAGCTTGCAGAGCTTGGAACAACTTTTGCCTGCTGTGCTGTAAGAGGCAATGACCACTGAAGGTCTGGGAAGGGGTGGGGGAGTGCTGGCATGAACCCAGTGCTATTGGGTTTCTCACAGCTGGTAGGAGCTCAGGACCCCATGCAGGTGAACCAGCAAGCCCTCAAGGTTGCTTTGGCTGAAGCTGGGAATGTTTTGAGGCTTCTTGACCTACTGGCTCCTTGCTTAGCACCAACTGCTTGGCTCCTTGCTTAGCACCAACTGCTTGGCTCCTTGATCTGCCCAAAGCAGCACAGGGAGGCACGAGGCTCACTTCTGTCATGTGAGAGGAATCTGGGCTTTGCACAGTGGCTGCGGCTGGCACGTGGTGATCTGCTGCTCATCTGTCAGCCAGGAGCCTTCTCATTACAAGTCCTGCCAAAGAGTGTGAGGCTGCTGGCAGTGGTGAAGGTGTAATAAGCAGAACTTAATGCTAGGCTGCTTTTTTTTTTTTTTTTTTTTTTTTACCATTTAATAAACTAACCTTGCAGCAGGCTCAATGCCTCCTCCAAGGCAAAGTAAAATACCTACTTACCCAGCTGCCAGCCATCAGCTGACAGGTTCACTGAGCTCAGCAGCTGAGCAGGGGACTCATTTGTAGTATTTGGCCTGAGATAAGGTCAGAAAAATGAAGGGTCTGTTCAGTGTGAAGGCAGTGTTTAAAAACAAACAACAACAAAAAAATCACGTCGTAGTTCTCATTTTTGCTCTTCAGCCATCACCTTGCTGCTTTTCTGGACTTTGTTCCTGCCTGGTGCTGGAGAGTTGAGGTGCAACGAGATCCCAGTCTGCATCCTGGCTCCCAGCAGGTAAAAAGAACTGAGAAAAAAACCTTTGTGAGTTCATGCTGTGTGCCATGGATTTAGCTTGGGAGGGTGACATAGGTAACACTGGAGTTAGAGTTTTCTTCCCGGGTTTCAGGTGACAAACACCTGGTGTTATCACCCCCCTAGATCTTGTGCATGCTGTCAACCTCTGGTGCTGCTGTCTATGTACCTGCTTCACTGCCCCAGGAGTCTGCTGTTGTCACTGTGTTGTGGAATACTGATCTTGTGTTCGTTTCCACGTGCTCAGGAAGACCTGTGGGGTGGGCTCCAGGGCTGTACCACGGTTGCTGGCTGTGGCCCGAGCAGCAGTCTGCCCCTTTGTACTCCTGCCTCTGTCTGCATCTTTCTTATCAATTGCTGTGCTTGCTGGTAGTCTGTAAGGTATCTGAGGAAAGGGCTGTTTCTTTGTCTTCCTGTACCTTGCACTGCAGATCTCTGATCACTGAGCGTGGCTCCCAGACACTGCAAAGCTGTGAGAGCTGACAAGATAAGAATGGATTTGAAATGTTTTCCTAAAGCCACTTATATCAGTAATGGCAAATAAAAGTTGCTTCTCTGTGATTCACTCAAATGAAAAAATATTCTCAATTCCTTCTTCTGTTCTAGCACCATGCATTTGATTTTCTGTCTGGTTTAGGTGCTGCCTTGAACTCTATCGACATGCCCTGCTTGAGCGCTTCCCGCTTGTCTACAGGGGGAGGTCTAGTAATAGATCACTTGAGAGTTGTACTTCTGTATTTGTTGTCTTTGGCTCCAGCTGTCTGCTGCTTTTGGTGTATCACTCCAAAATTGCAAGCGGAGATGTGCTTCTCTCCATACCCTTCCAACTCAGCTAGGTTGTACAGTAGTATGCTGTAGCAAGTTGCTGGTGTGATATAGCCATAGAGCATACATTGAATGCACAGAAGCATGCAGTTTTTTATTAAATTTTGCTTTGAGTTGAAAGCCTCAGGTGGTATTCCTTCATATCTCTTTTTCTTCCTATATTTCTCAGTCCCAAATATTCCCTCCTCCTCTGTTCTCTCCCTTTTATTGCCCCATCCTAATTAACAGGAGCTGGAAAGGAAAATCTGTTTTTTTACCTTACTCTGACATTTTACTCAGGGACGCTTTATGCTTTAGGTTGAAGATTGTTGTTCTGCTTAGGTAGGTTGCTGACTTTCATGGTCTGATACATTAACGAAATTATATGGTATTGGAAGGTGCTTTTGAAACTGTTTTTGTTAGTAAGTTTTTTATAGTTATCTTCATCTCCTTCATGTAGAGAGTAATTTAGTGGTTTCATTTTTCTTCAGAGCTTAACTTGAATTGTCTGGTTGGCAGTGAGCTCTGGCAGCCCCACACTAGGTGAGCCCTGCTCTGGTTCTGAGCAGAGCAGCTGCAGGCAGGCCTGAAGTAGGGGAGTGCATTCCATGAGCACATCCAGGGTGTGGGAGTGTGGGCTGTGGATTCTGTCTATGTGTCCTATCCAAAGAAACAGCTCTCCAGGAACAAGCAGGCACTGGGTACAGCACATGCGAAGGGCTGTCCTTTGGACAAGTGTGCTTCTGTGGATGTGCAGGCTGTCTGGACACTAGAGCAAAGCACAAGGCACTGACAAAGCATAGTTCTGCTTGTGTTCCCCTCTGACCTTCCCATATGATGGACTGGGAAGTCACATTTTCCTATGACTTCTTCTCATGTGAATCCTTAACAAGATTTTCTAAGGGTGCTTATTTGTCGTGAAACTGGAGTGCGCTGCAACAACAGCTACCCTTCCGATAGGAACAGTAACTGCAGTCTAAGTGTGTTCTAGATAGTCAGGAGGTGAGGTGAGGTATCTTCAAGTTGACAGTCCTTGATGATTCCAAAGACATGGCAAAATCTTAACAGTTTGCACCTCATTTATTTAACTTCTGCATATGCAAATATTGAGTGCTCTCAAAACTTGCTGGAGGCAGGACTCACTCCAGGTTCACAGTTTCACAATTTTCAGTCCACCCTGAGTGTTCTTACCTATGTCAGCTGTTATCAGCTGGATGCAAATTGCTAAAGCCAACCATGAAACCAATTCCTCAGCCATGTGGTATTTGGAGCTGGAGCAAATACAGAAGCTTCTGAATAGCTCTTATTATGTTGGAAGGCAAAGCAGTACATTCCTGCTCTTTAAGCCCTGCCCAAATTCCTTGAATTTTTACAGCTCCAGGTGATAGTTCTAATCTGCATGTGAAAAGAGTAAACTGTCCACCAGCTCTCCCAAGGTAGGAATGCTGACTAAAGCCACCTGTATCCATAGCATTTTTAACTGATTTTGCTGTGGAAGTAAGTATCAGTGGATCTGTGTTCTGACCATCACATTACCTGGTTCCCCAGGCATTGGCCCTGGACTGGGGTTTGGCATCTGTCTCACTTTCAGGTCCGATACAGTATTCCTCTTTCTGAAAATGAGTGCTTAATAGCTGATCAAAGAATCACTTTGGAGCAGATGCTGATCTAGGAGAGAAGCTGCTTCTGCCACCTCTGTGGGAACATTAAGTGCCTCCTCGTAGGCCCCAAAGAGCATGTTTGAGCTCTACACTTCACGCAGTTGATAAAGCTTTGAGGCAACAAAGCTTCCTTGCCAAGTCTGAAAGCTCAAAGCCGGGAGAATTTGCCATGCTGCTCTGCAGGATTCCAGGCTTCTTCCATAAGCAAGTACCGGTAGTCTGATCTCCATCTTTAAAGAGTGGCAAGGCTGCTGTAGGAAGTTCGGGAGCAAAGGGCTGTGCCCTAGTTGGCTCCTTCTGCTTTGGAGCTGTCACTTCCCTGTTGGGAGGATGCAGCAGGGCTGGCTACAGTGGGCTGAGTGGGAACCTCCTGCAGCAGCTGAAGCCAGACACGGTGTGCGTTCTGCCAGATGCTCATGGAGTGGATGTGGGGTACTGGGCAGTGGCCGGTGCCTGCTGCAGTGTGTGACAAATACTTGATTGCTCAGCAAAGAAAGGACTAGGACAAGTGTGCCCTTGCACTTCAAGCCCACCCCCTGGCTGTTCAGCGTGTTGGGATGGGATTATTTCTTCCTGGCCCACAGACAAGATCAGCTTGAACCTCCTACTGTGAAGCTGCACATAAACCGACGTTCTTTGACGTGGTTGTGGCTGCTGCCCAGTCATGTGCTTGGGTAGAATGGGACAGACACCATGCAAAACTGGCTTCCAGGGGACTGGTTATGGTGGAAATCGCATTCATCCTTTGCAGCCTTCCGTTGCACAAGTGTGGCTTTCCAAAGGAGATGGCAGCAAGCACTGAGTTGAAGACAAAAGACCAGCCAGCCTGTGGAAATGAGGTTTTGCTGTTCCCACTGCAACTTTGTGCTGAAGTGCAGGTGCCAGCAGGAAGAGGGTTAAGCGCTCCTATCACATGGCGAGGTTCTGTTTACTGCATACTTCTCATAATCAGGGCTGGCATCCAAATCCGGAAGAAGATTAGCACTTAACCAGAGACCCTGAAACAATGTGTTTCATGCTGGTATTCCTGTGAAGTTGCGCATTCTGCCATAAGCCCCCTCACAGCGACCTGTTCCTCCAGCAGCCTTCAGAGGAAGCAATGGGGAGAGCAGAAAATGGATGTTTTTAGGAACAAAGATTGGACTGGGCTGCATTCATCTTTGCTGCAAGCTTGAAGCCAGTGAGCCTTTGCCAGGAATTAACTTATTCTGTAATAACCTGATCTCTTTCAAAAGATGTTCTGGGGATTTCTGGCAGAGGCACTGGTCTTCTGGGATGAATGTCTGAGGTTGTTCAGGCATGACAGTGACTGGTTTGGGAAATGGGACTGTGCCTTATGGCCACAGGGTTTGTATAGGTGTCACTTGTAGATTTGGCCAGTAGGTGAGTTCTGGGTTCTTGCTGCATCGAGTGCTATGTGTGACTGCCAGCTGAGGGTACTGCTTCTTAGACTGTAATTGTTGTATTTTTAATACTTATGACTGTCTTAAATGAACTTTTCCATATTGGTCCTGCTCTGAATTGGATGAATGCAGGAGAAACAGAAAGCCACTTGCACTTGTAGAAATAATCCCTAAATCTTCTATTTGACAGACTCATGGTGGGTACCTTACAGTACTAGTAAGATAGTTATTTATAATCGCTATTGCCTGATCTGTGGGATGATGTTTAGCTCTGGGATGAGTTTTTACTTTTTCTGAAACAAGCTTCAGAAATAAGCAACGTGCCTTGGCTCTTTGTTCCAGGGTGTCATTTGGCTTCCACGTGGTAACTAACACTGTTATCTCTCATCTGAATGCCACCTTCCCGCATGCACTTTGCCTGGCTCAGATGATTCCTTAGTGAAGAAAGCAGATGACAAACATCGTGACAGTGATGACTTATAGATTACACAGAAACTATGTGTACTGCCACTTGGCTCATCTATTCCTTGTCAAGTGCTTTTTTTTTCCTAACGTAATATGACGCAGGATCTGCTGTTTTTATTATACCTACTGTATGTGTCCATGCATACATTGCAGTACTAATAATTTAGGTGTTACATAGGTAAAGAATAAAATCCTGAGTGTCATTGATCTGAAAAGAAGCTAAGGTGTGCCATAAGATGAACAAGACTAAGCAGCCATGAATTTTACAGTGTATCCGCAATCACCATGTATCAGTTGTGATAGTAAGCTGAATTGCAAATGTTTTGCTTAGCAACTGTTGCAAAGGAAAATTGTCAGGCAGCAGCTAAGTCAGGATTGAGTATGGAAGACACTCCTTTTAAGTGATGAGCTGTACTCTGATGTGTTACTCTGACTGAACGATTTGGTATGTTCTTATGATCAAGTAAGAATATAGGCATTTATGAATTTGTATCAAAGCATAAACAATCGAATCACCTAGTTATATGAGGGCTCTTGTGGCTTTGAGAGTTGTAGATACCTCTGGGCAGCTTCACAAAGGCTGCGGAGTCAGGGAGCTTTGCCTGTTATTGACTTCTATGGCCCCTCATTGGGGAGCAATGAAGAATTTGGGTGGTAATCCAGATGTCTGCTTCCATATGTCTCCTGCCTGTCCTTGGCACTGTGATCTTAACATGGGATTGTTGTATGAGCAGCAGCTAGGTATCAGGATACTAATACTGCCAGGGTAAGAGCATTTTCATTAGGCGTTACTTATTCATGGGGGAAATGATTAAAGGCAAAAGAAGCCTGCCTTGAATTGGCATGCAGGAGATGCGTTTCAGACTGCATAGAGATCCTTTCTGCTGGGTTGTCTGTGGGAGAATTATTGGCACGTGTTTCATAGACTCTTATTGATTAAGAGAAAATAGATGGAAGACTAAAAGATCTGTAAAGAAGAGATGCCGCATAGCTTTGTAGTGTCTGCCCAGACTGCTTGCCTGGCCTTGGGGTTAAGGTTTTGCTTTTCCTAGCAGCCCAGTGTTACAGCAAGGTGTCAGGTGCTTTTGTTGCCCTTCTAGGCCTGGGATCAGTTGGGACCAGGACACTGCTTCCTGAGTGCCTGCCCCAAGCAAAGCACTTGGGGGTCATTGTTTTATGGGAGTGACACCATAGCTCAAGAGAAAGGTCTCTAAGGTGAAAGCTCACGTTTGATCTCAGAGGGCCTAGTGGAAAACCAAGTTTTAGTAATGTATTATCTCTTCTGAAGTTTTCTTCCCACCTGAGTTGAATATTTCTACGAGGCCTGTCCTTTGCAGAGAAGGGACACCAAAGAGGCGTCCCTCATCGTGATGGGTTGTGGTAATCCTATGAGCACTGGTGCCACTAGCTCTGCTTCGGAGTTTTGTTGTTCAGGCTGCTCTGTATGTTTGTTTGTTTTTGTTGTTCTTTAGCAGGAATTCTCATTTCTGCAAGCCACAGTAGCTCACAAACAAAAGTGGAGTTTCTGCTGCCTCACCTACACTCAGCTGACATGTCTTATGGGCTCTCATTGTAGCTTTGTCTCTGTTCACCAGGCAGGGAACTTGGCTGGTGCTGGGGCTGTGACAAGCTTCAGCAACCTCTCTGCTAATAAAGAAATCAGCTGACCCACATCAGGAAGCATGGGTGGGAGTTTAGAGACTGGCTCTGGGAGCTGAGTTCCATGGACATGGACAGGCATCCTTCTCTGTGGGTCTTGGTGTTTTACTGAGTGGGTGCTTCTGGGAGCTTGCTTGGGAACAGACAGCAACTGAGAGAGCAGTTATGGGGAAAACAACCTTATGGTGCTTGTGCATCTGACTGTAGCTGTGATGACACTGGATTCTCAAACTGATGTTCCAGGGATTTGGAAAAAAAAAAATAAAAAATCCCTGTAGCTTAAACTAAGGCACTGTTGAAGGACTTAGAAGGGCTTGGGATGATAAAACCACAAACAGCACTCTAGTCTTGTGGGAACTCCTTTCCTAGCACTGGTTGTAGAGAGCATCTCCTCTACCTTAATGAGTTCAATTTCAGTCTACTGCCAGCACACTGCTTGGATCCACACGCTTTTCCAAATTCGCCACAAATGAGAGCTAAAACTGCCTGGAATTTTGTAATATCTCTGGCTTGAATAAAACCCATGCTACTTAGTGAAGAAGCAGATATGTTTGAAGAAATGCCGTTCAGGAGCTGAAATGTCCATCTCAATGACTGCATGGGTTCAGAACTTCTCATGTCTCTGGGGAGGAAGATCCCATCCTACTGTGAGAGACTGCTGCGGCAGCTTGGGACCCCTGATTTAGAGCAGCACCCCATTTCTTGATGGGCGTCTCCTATTTTTACTTGCAAATAATTTGTGCACCAGAATTGAGGCACCTGCGAGTGTTTCATG
The DNA here is from genome assembly GCF_987193195.1 of Phasianus colchicus. Taxonomy (NCBI): domain Eukaryota; kingdom Metazoa; phylum Chordata; class Aves; order Galliformes; family Phasianidae; genus Phasianus; species Phasianus colchicus. The sequence goes on from NC_143440.1 coordinate 29,289,887, forward strand.
CATGACAGAAAACAAGATGAGCCCGTGTCCTGGGAAGTTTCTAGGTGCAATTAGTGGTTGCAGATACTTAAGTGCAAGCTAAAAGCAGTGGGCATCTCTGTGCTTTGTTCTGCCCGATGGACTAGACCATAGGTTGTTTTCTGCAGTTCGGAGCCACAGCTGAGGGTTTCAAGAGCAGTACATGGAAGCTGGGGAGTTTATAGCTAGATAGCATGCAGTTCAGATGAGATCAGTGCTTACTAGAAAGAAAAAAGCTAAGGAAGGATATGGGTTAAAGATATGATTGCATGCTTACTCAGTTTAGGCAAATAGTATGTTCTGATGGTTTGGTGTTTTTCATGCTCCGTTTTATCAGCGCTGTTTTTTGAACCAGTGCAGTTCTGTTATCCGCCCAAAACGACTGTATCTTTGTGAGAGTAGTTCAAAATGCTGTATGTAAGCTTTGGTGAAAAAAACAGCCCATCCTTTGAACGGTTTCATTTCTGTATATGGCAGAAAGGCAGCTCCCCACACTGCCCTCAAAGCTGTCTATGGCAGTTCACCCCAGTAGTTAATGTGCAACCACTATGTCCACAGAGAGTCTAGATTTAAACAATTATTTCTGTACCTTGACAATGTCTTTTTCAAGAGCAGCAAGGGAGGGGCAGGAAAAGGGTGATTTACTTTGTATTACCTTAAAAAGGCAAACAAACCAACTGTAAGCCACGTAGTATAGATCTGACCTTCACCTAAGTCAAACTCTACATAAAATCTGCCATGGATGTATGGAACATCGTTCCATCATTCTGCTCTTTCCTGCTGAACTGTAAAGCAGAAGTAAATTGAACATCTCGGATGATTTAAGGAGTTTGCTTACAAAAATGCTTTGTTCTCACTCCCTCGTTGTGCAGGCTCAGGACCTTGCTGTGCTCATGTGCAGGCGAGCACAGAGCAGAGCTGTTATTCCACTGTCTGTAATTATTTTTCATGCCACTTCTTCACCTTTCCTGGCAGCCTTACTTATAGGATATTGCTTTGCCTTAAAGAGGTGAATTGATGCGGCTCTTCACAGTTTTGTCCCTGTTCCTTTTGAGTTAATTCAGGATCCAGTTAGACATTTGAGTAGTTCATATTCAATAAATCCTTGGAATTTTATCACCAGTGTCTTGTTTGTCATTGTTACTCATCTGTATGATTAAATCTAGTTCTTCACAGCTAGGCTCTACAAACAGGAATGTGTTTTCACCTTACTGATTGTTCTATTTTTTTCTAATAATTAAATTATACTTGGCATGAAATGTAGGTAATGCCCTGCTCTGCAATGGAGGCCTTTTTATGCCTTCATTTTCTCTCTCTAATTTAGCTAGTTTATAATCCAGGAGAGAACATCCCTCTCGCCATAAATATGGCTGTTTACTTTTGAAGTGTCGACGACGATATGATTCAACAAAGTAGGGAAAACAAGCAACAAAGAGAGGTGCTGTCTGTACGCTGGCTGCTATGGGAGCGGCAGGATGAGGAAGGCAAAGAGCTTTGCTCCTTATTAGGTATCGGAGAGCGCTCACCGCAGAGCTGAGCAGGAAGCCAGCTTCATTGGTTCCGTTGCTTGCTGAACAGCGAGTTATCAAAAATAAATAAGTTTGTGTTTGACTTCAGGGTGAGGTGTTTTCAAGAAGAGATGAAACGAAGTAGCAATTTAATGCAACTGTACATAAAAAAGTGTGTGCCAGCATTACTGCATCTTCCAAGAATGGCATACTCCATTAAATTGCTAGTGGTTTGCTTATGAATTGCCAAGGGCAGCTGATGTTCAACAGTGCTAGGAGGCTAAGGCAACTTCCTGAAATATAACCAAAGCAGCTGTGGGCTTTGATAGTAGCAGGGAAGGGGAACAGCGTGTATGATGTATGAATCCAGTGTCATTTTAATGGTTAGCTGTGACCAATGACAGATAAGCACTTAAAGCATTTATAAATAAGATGGTGTTGATGAATGCCCGTGCCTGATGCAGCCAGATCAGCTGTGCTATTGGAAATAAAGTTGGTGATGCTGCAGGGTCCCGTGGTCTCAAGAGGCTGCACCCCTGGGATGACCTCCCCTACTGTCCTCTGCTGTGAAACCTCCATGTTGGAGGGGACCTGCAGGGATCATCAAGCCCAAGGACCTGTAGGACCTTAGAAGCCTCACTGGCATGTGGATTTCCATTACTCTTCTTGGAAAGAAGGCAAGGCCTGTGATGGGATGGATGCTGATTCCAGTCACTGCACCCATTTCCTCTGGGACGGCTGCTGGGTTGCTCTTGGCATCACAACTAGGTTCTTGGGGGGACTTTGTTCGTGTTGGCCAAGCTGAGTGCAGTTTTTACAAGCTAATTGCAGTTCTTTGTCATACAGGAGGTGGGAATTTAAGCTTCTGTGTTGACTCTACCACATCAGTTGTCAGAAGACAAAGAGCTGGAGTAGGGTATACCTGAAGGACAGGAAAACTTTCCTAGTGCTCACACCTGGTGTGAACAAAGACTGAATCTGGAGGTGGAGCAGCTGAGGCTCAGGCACCTGCTTCTTGCTGCACCTCAGTGGGACGGCAGTGTTCAGCCACCAGGCAGGGTGCAGACATTTTTGGGGGGTTTTTTTTGGAGCCTACCTTGTAGTTAAAGCATGAAAAACCCGTTGGGAAGCATCATTACCCAGTGTGCAATTTACATGGCTGCTTGTGTGCTTCTGCTGGGCTGAGATGTATGACTGCGTGAGGCAGCATCTATCCTTTACAGAGCCTGGCTGAGCAGGTTGCTCTGTATCTATCCCCTTGTGTTTGCATTTGGAGCAATGATTTGCTCCACAGCTTCACCTGCAGGACTTCCTTTGTGCCAGGGAAATGGCAGAGAAGTCAGGAGGGCTCTGCACAGCAGCTGCAAAACCTGGTCTCAGGCTCTGAGGCTTTGTGAGGATGTGTCCTTCCTGAGGTGGTCACAGCATGGGGAGGGCTTCTAAGCCCAGAAGAGTGGGACAGAGATGAAGAGAAGCGTGCAGGCCCTTTAAGAAGGAATTGGCAAAAGAAGAGCTCAGTATTTAAATTTAGTGCAGACGAAGAGGGAAAAAAATTCCCTGCAGCATCTGGTTTATATTAGTATTCTCTGCTTCGGTGGAGGATGTGTTTACTGTGAAGCTCTTGTGTGTGTAGTGGGGGGGGGGGGGGGGGGGCTGCCCATGATGGTTGTTCTTAGAGGACATTGAGCCCCTGCCATGGCTTGCAGCTCCCATGCCTCCTCCTGGGCTCCTGAACCAGCCCTGTTGGTGCCTGGGTGTGCTGGGGTGTTTGAGCACAGCTGTCTACCAGGGCTCTGCAACAGCACTCACTGTGCTGGCTGCTTCCCATCTTGCTCAGCCCAGGAATGGAGGCAAATAGTCCCTTGGTTATGAGTGCATGCAGACATACGAGCGGTGGCTGCCTACAGAGGCTGTAAAGCTGCTGATGTGTCTGCATGCTGGCTGCTGCTGTGCTTTGATGAGGGCCGGTCATTTCTGCCTCGGGCTGAAAAGTTCCTGTTCAGCATGGGAGGTGGGGAGAGCTTTAAGATCACTGGGTTTTAGCTGCGGTGAAATTTTTCTTCTCTGTGCTTTCTTTTTTGAAGCATGGTCTGTGGTCTCCCTCTTGAGACTGACAGGAAACCCAAATGTAGCAGTTGATGTGAGACGTGTTGGGAGGGAGGAGAGGTCTGTACAGGTCTGTGCAACCTGCATAGATGCTCCCTGCATCCTCTCCCCCCGTAGCCTGCATATCTCACAGAGCATTACCTGGTGGCTGGCAGCCCCTCTGGTGGTGTGTTCTGAGCAGGTATGGTTGTTGGAGTCAGCAGTGAGCACCTGGGCTCCACTTAGCACTGACGTTAAAAATTGTCATATCTTATTGAATAGTCTTATAAAAGCATTGTGAGAGTTCATCATATTTGAGGATGAAATAAATGCATATTTTTAGACCTAGAACCATTGAAAAAATAATTCCTAGGCCACAGTGATCATTTCAGTATCTGGTTATTTGAAACTTTAGGAAATAGATGTCATATGCAGAAGGAAGAGGAATGGAAAATTTTGGATTTATGTTCCATGTACAATGTAGATTTTGGTATGGCTGTTCTCTCCAGCTGCTGCTGGACGAAAGCCTGTTGCCACCACCGCAAGACTGAGATTAAAGCTCATAGCAGAAATAAACTATTCCCCTAGCTATTTTTGCAATTTCCCTCATCTAAGAACAAACAAAAGTGGTCTCCACCTCTCCTTTTCCCTCCCCCTGTCTCAGGGCAAGTTAGCAGCAGTTTCCCTTTTCCAATTTTCATAATCTCTTCTCTTGATTATTTACCTTTGCTGCTGTTTAATCCTTGCATAACTCCATTCAAATCAATGCCCCTCAACCACCAGTCATCCATTATAGCTAAAAGCATCTCCCTCCAGGTGAGTCAGAAGTTAAGCCCTGCCTCTCTGTCATCCTCTCCCAGCTACTGCCTTTCGTTTCTTCCCAGTGATGGCCTGCTGGCAGGGTGTAGAAAATAACTACGTTTCTGAACCACGTGCTGGTGGCAAAACCAGCAAAGCCATGCCTCTTTCTCATGATGATGGTTTAGGAAAATCTCTGGCACCTAGGGGTGTTCTCAGCCAGTTTGATTTGAGGCACTGATCCTCCCCACGTGGTTACTGCAAAGGGCCTGTTCTTCTTGAAATGCTAGGGAAACGTTCTTTGACCAAAAATGGATATATGTTCAATTTCAGAATTACAGCTTTTCAATGAAAAATGTTTTCCATGGGGGGAAAAGTCAGCCCTTGGTATTTGTTTGTTTTCAAAAGACAGGTTCTGGAAATCCCAAATATTTTGGCCAGTTTCCTTGCCCTGCTACAAAATGCATCCAGGTGTGCACCTAAGTAGTTCAGATGTACTTATGGAGTGGTTTCCAAGCCAATTGAGTCTCCCACAAAGGTTGCCAGACCTGTGCTGCATACCATCATCCTTGGTGGAAGAAGCCTCTAAGCAAGAGTTCCTGTGTAGTGAAAGAAAGTGGGAGCACAGTGTGCCAGAGCTACTTCTGCCAAAGCAACATCCTGCAGCTCATGAGAAAGTATTCCTCTTACCTGCTGAAAACAGGCTTTTTTTCTGTACAGCATGAAAAATGTCTCTGATTAACTCTAGCCAATATCTCAAATTATCAGAGCTGCGCTGAAATTGGATGGCAGTGCTATTTAGTTGGAACATAGTGAGGAAAGTAGTTAGAGATAAAGTGGAGCTACAGAAAGGAAGAGACAATCCTAATTATTTCAAGGTGATACAGAAGTGCTTAACTAAGTTCACTTTAACTTGTGGTTCTGAGAAGGATTTTACTGAATGCCATGGGTTTCTCATTTTCCCATCCTTCTCTCTTTCCCACGTAATATTTGCCTTAATGCATAGCACCTTGAGAGATTCAGTGCTGCTAATAGGAATCATCTTAATGCTCTTCTAGCCTAGGCTGATTAAAAATAGTTAAGACTTTATCTCTGAGGCTCATTCATTTTTCTGGCTGAAAATACCTGATTTTTCTCGAAGATCTCTCTTCTCTTCCAGTGTTCTGGCCTCTTGAAAACTCCTCCTTAGAGTAAGAAAATGTGATTATGTTTTTTTCATCCCTTAACGTGGAGCACAGAGCTTTATAAACTGCTAGCATTTCATACCCAGTACGATGCCTCCTTCTCTGGCCTGCTGAAGAATGCACCTTTTGTACCCATGGCCTTTCCTATAAATGGCAAGGCTCTGGGTATGTGTGGCGCACAGGGAAGAAAAATGTGTGCTGGCATTCAGCATCCAGTTTACATCATCTGTGTGCTCTTGTGGTGAGCTCCTTGCCCTCATCTCCTAGAAGTGAGCAAATGCAGGAATGTGAATGTATCGTGGTTAGGGTGTAAATCACTCCCCATCCCCTGCCACCAGCACTGCTGCTGCTCTGGCCTGCAGGGTAGCCAGGCTGGTGCTGGGCCCTGCTTGCTGAGTTAATGCCCAGCAGAGTGCAGCAGGCACCACTACGACGTTTGGGCTTCTTGCACCTTCTGTGGGGCAACTGAGGACCAGGGTCTGATGTTTGTAGAAGGCCCTGGGCTGAGGACATACCAAGTCCTCACCGGCTTAAGGGAGCTCTGCTTGCTGGAGCTGCCCTTCTCCCTCTCCCCTCCCCTCCTCCTTTGTTCCCTGGAGAATGCTGTTTGAGGCCTCTGGCACTTTGAGGTGGAAAAGAAAAAGCAGCAAATGGTTCCCGAGGGGCTGAACTGGCAGGTAGCTGTGTTTGGCTTCCAGTGCTTTCAGCAGTGTGTTTTCCCCGATGTTCCTATAGGTTTTCCTGTCATCAGGACAGTGAAAATCATGTTGCTTGGTTTATAAAGATAGTGCCAATTCTTCCTGTTAGTAAAATGTTAGTAAATGTCAGCATTTAAATAACTCCTGGCTCCTTTGGGCTGGGCTGGAGTCCCCAACTTGTTGTTCTGCCTTTGCTCTGCAGAGCAGGGCCTGGTTCAACCCCTGATGTGAGTGTAAATGTTCTCCTTGGTAGCCCTTGGGCTGGATGCAGGAGGTTTGTTATGCACTTCCTAGGTCTCACCTAGGACAACTGCTGAAATGGTCCTGCTCTATGTGTCTTTAAGCAGCATTTCCTTTTCTACTTTTTCATAAAAGTTTTGGAAAAAAAAAGTAGACTGTAAAACCATAGCAGAAACTTAGGAAGAATAATGGTGTCTGGTTTTCTAATAACTCAGAGCTACTGTGCTACCAAGAACTGCAAATGCAATTGTTAATGGTTCAGCTTGAATAAAGCATCCAAGGATTAAAAAAAAAAATCCTTCAATGGTTCTCCTTCCCTTTTAATCCTTGATATAAATTCAACATCTGATTTCTTTTAAAGAGATCTTTTTTCTTTGATAAACTACACAAACAGCTTTGAGACACACAAAATAATTGAAGTCAGAATTTATTAAAAAAAAAAAAAAGATTTTCATCATCAGTTCAAGAAAACTAAGAAAGATGCATCCCCTTAAAGCCAGGTTATCTCCTGCTTTGCTTCTTAGGCTGGAGTCCTGGTGGCTGTGGGGAAGGCAAAAGAGCATGAGACTGAGCACAGAGCATCCTGAGGACAAATGCTGTGCTGGCCTCAACCAGGTGTTGTGCTGGGGAAGCCAGCCCTGCCTTCATCTACTAATACAGTTGCTGCTGTCTCAGGATGTCTGAAACACTGAACCACAGCAGCCTGGAACAAAGCTCCTGCTGTAATTATTCCCCTATCATAGTTTTTAATCTTTCACTTCCTCTTTGTGGTAGCAGTGGTAGTGTGAAGACGGTTGGACTAGATGATCTTATAGGTCATTTCCAACCTTGTGATTCTATGATTCTTTTTCATGCTCCTGCTTTAAGCTCTCCATCCTGGTCTGAGCACAAATGCTGAGAAGACCTGGCCTGACCTCCTCTGCCTCCTTGCTCCACTGCAGTTCCTGTCCCGCTGTGTATTCTGATACAGCTCCTGCTTCACACAGTGCTGGCCCAGCCTGACTTCCCTCAGTGCTCTCTGTGTTCTCCTGGCTCAGGTACCCAGACACCTCTGTACCAGTTTGTATGGTGATGTCCACGTGTACCTGCAGGGGCTTGATGCACATCCGAAAGCACAATTCGGCACATCCAGGGTGTATGTGCTGCATGAGGATACGAGATTCCAGTGCCTGCAGTGTGTGCAGAGGTAAGGTGGTAGAAACTTGTGCTGTCACGCAGGAGCCCTAGGGCCCATGAAGACTAATTAGACCACTCCTTGCTCTGTGATGCTCACTGAGGAGCAGCTTGCTACTCACTGCTAGTGTAGACAGTTTAAATCCTGTTTTATCCATGCTCTTAGATGACACGTTCATGCCTCAACAGGGCATGTATCTTAAGATCCCAGAAAAGACCATCTTCATAATCTTACCATCCACAGTAGCTTTAGCGCTTTTGGTATCCAATTAAGTCACGATGCAATTCAAATTTGAATATGACCATTACCTTAATAAATGCCTCTTCCCAGAATGTAGAGTACACAGACACTCATATGTTTGGATTTGTCTTGTTCTTGGCTGTTTCAGTTGTGACTTAAGTACTTAGCACAGAAAAACACTCTAGAACCTACGGCTGTGCAAATGCATGCACTCACCTAGGAGTTGCAGCCTGTGAGGAGACGTGCCCAAGGTTGGCTCCCAGTAGTTCAATGAGGCTTTGATTGTCCTCACAGTGCTTGTGTGTACACTGCTGGAGGCCTGTGGGTTGAGTGAGCTCTAGTAAGGACTTGCTCCTTGTGCATCCAGAGCTGTGGAACTCAGCACCATCTTGATTCTTAGAGGCAACAGCTGTAAGAAGTGACAGTTGCTGCTGCTTTGTGTGTGCAAATGATAGAGCTCATTTACCTAGGGGTGTGCAAAGAAGCAATTCCTCCTGTTCACAGAGTCTATTGGAGTTAAAATTGCCCATTGTTCACTTCCTCAGGGGTGGAAAGTGGGGGTTCCAGCTCAGAATCCTCAGTGCTCAGTTTTGCATTTTTCTTTTTAAAAGACATTTAAAGCTCAGGGAGATAGAGATGAGACTTTTTTTTTGTAGTGTCTTTATGTAAATATCTAAAATCTAATCTACACCCAGATCAGTTAAAATCTTTCATCCAGTAATAGCTGTGACATTCCCTTCTCTGGCCTGACATTTCATTTCCCTCCAGAACGGCTGATGGATCTCCATTAAAACTCCCACATGGACTTGCAGTTATATTATGTCTAAATAGCTGCAGCATCCTTTTCCCAACCTCGATGAAGCAATCCAGTCACAGTCACACTCATCCCAACAGACGCAGCAGATAATTTTCATAACCCATCACTTACAGTCATGTTCTTCGGTTCACATCTCTCCTGTAGCTCTATTTTCCTCACCTCAATAAACCTGAGGTGCCTGTCTTTGCTTTCTAGACCCTGTGTTGCCTCTCCCACTCTCGGTTGTCTGTGCTGGGATCTCTCACATCTATCAGCCTGATACCAGGTACTATTTGCTGCAGCCTGCTCATTACACCTTCTTGCAAATATTTTATTACTCTTGTTTGCCTTGCCTCTCACTGAGAATGAACCTGCTAGAAACAGCTAAAGTTTTGCAGTTTTGTTTTTTCCCTTCCAGTTAGGCTGCCAGCACCAATGACATGGACCAAGTGAGAGCAAATTGCATTGTGGCAGGAGGTTGTAGCTTTTGAGCAAGATGGAAGCATCAAAACATAACCACTGTGGGGAAACCAGTCCCAGGGTCTTGCATAGGAGCCTGCTGTTCAGATGCAGTTACACAGCTTGTGATTATAGATACGTGAATTATTTGTGGCTCTTTTCACAGAAGGACAGTTGGGAATGCTGTAATTTAGCTCACTGTCTTCTTTGGATTAAATCTCTTTTGTCATGATCCTGGCAAAGAGCTTGACGAGCGGTAAGTTGTGGGTGTGCTGAGCCCTCTGCCAAGCACCCTGGCTGATGTTGTCTCGTGCTGAGTTGTGCTGTGTCTGCTCTTATATCTGAGTCTTATACAGAAAGTGCTTTGGAGCACAAAGCAGCTTTTCACTATGAGTCTTTGTATCCCTGAGTACAGGAAGGTCACTGCCCATGGTAATATGGGTGCATCAGTGTCATCTTGACTCAGGCGCAATTTTCTTAGATTTTCAGTAATCCCATCTGAAGCGAGTGCAGAATTTTTTTTCAAAAAGAGAACAATTGCAGGTGTTTTTTCAAAAGGAGAATCCTCTGGAGTTGGCAGCTGTGTTCCACAGCTGTGAATGAGGTGAGACCCCAGAGTGACAGCACGTTTTGTCAGACAGAGAGGTTATGACCAAGGGGACAGGTTGAAGCAAAGGTGATGGTGTCTGCGTGGATGGTAGTGTTGAAAGGTGTGGAAGCGGAAGACTCAGTTGGGCGCTAGTCTAGGTCAGTTTTTTGTCATGCATTTTAGCCAAATGTTTGGATCACCAGCGATAGAGATTGAAGCTCAAATATGTGCCATTGGGAGCTCTGGGAATACAACTATCATTTCTGATTCCTTGCTCTTCATCAGGGAGCTCAGGCTTCACTTCAGATATCTCTTTGGAGTCCATTTCTCACTGGAAACGATGTAGATTTCATTAGCCAGGATGCTCACCACCACCAGTTAGAAAACCAGATAGTTTCAAGTTTCTTCTTCCCTCTAGTGCAGCAGTCACTGACATTCTGCAGACCAAAAACCAGCTGCTTGTGCTAATTTTGCAGCATCTGTACAGAGCAGCGGGCAAATACATTAAGTTGTTTCAATTAACCCACCTGTTTACTTAGCTCTGTATTTAGAAAGTCTGGATAGATGAAGCTGTGAATTCCTCTTCCTGCCTTCCCTTTCATCAGCAAAGTAAACAGCCAAGGAAGAGCCCCGGAAAAGGGAACACCTGGGAGCCCTCCCACCGAGCAGCTGCCCTGGGCAGCAGTGGGCCGGCTGGCAGCGTGGGGCAGTCCCACAGTCTGAGCCTGGGCTGCACGAGGCCTTCCTAAAGCCCCAAGTCAGAAATTGCCATAAGCCAGTGTACACACGGGCTGCCCTGGAGAGAGATGCCTCTTCATGCTGACAGCATGTTTCCTCATGCCGCAGGTGTGAAGCAAGCCCTGACAGCTCTTTTCTTTTGGCAGCTCAGTTTTCAGCCAGATCAGCTCCCTGCACTGCTGGCTTTTTGGGCTTCATAGAAACTTCGTATAACCCTTTGCTTTTCCCCCAGCCTGTCCCTGGCGCAGCCTGAGTGACACCCCATCCACTGAAATCAATGTAGGGCCAGAGTGAAGTACCTGAGAAACTTTGTGTGGTGACATTTACAGTGTCGGCCTGCCATCGGGTGTAAAGCTGCTCGGGCATGTGTTCATCCCAGTGCTCTGGCCCAGCTCCATGCCGGGTGGCTGCAGTTCAGCCTCCCTGGGCTGAACAGCCTTGTTTGCAGTGGTTTGCTGCCACTTTCCAGTCCATAAATAGTTGCATCCCAGTGCTCAGTAAAATGATTTCTTTCCGTTTATCCCCCAAATGCTATAAAGGATTTGGGAAGCTCAGCATATAAAGTGCAGAGACCAGCTCTGTTTAATTTTTGTTATGAGAGATCTTGAAGCAAGTTGACGTTTACGAGCTGATTTCTTAGGAGACAGAAGAACATAATGAAGAGACTTGCTGGTCTGAGCTTCATCTGTAACTGTAAAAGACCATACTACTGGCTAGTTGATCTCATTGTGCTGGTTTCTGCATGGTTTTTGCATGTCTGAAGAATTCTTGTAACTTCCTAGGTATTTGTGCTCCCTGGTAACTCTGGGATAAAGAGTGCTTGTGCTTTACTGCTCCAAAATGCCAGCTGAGTCATTGATTTAATGTCCAGGAGCTTTCAAATGGCAGAAACAAATGCCTGAAATGGTGCGGCTCCATAGCAGAAGTGGAGTTAAAGGCTCTGGAGGAACAAATGTAGAGAAGAACAAATATTTACCCTGTGATGGAAGGGAAGTGCACTGGATTGAGATCTCTGCTCTCATCACTTTAGCTTGTTCTTAGCTAATAAAAGGATTGCTGTGACTTGAGGGCAGTTAATACCATGCCAGAGGAAAGGCAGCATGGTAGGTGCTCTGTTTGTGGTTTGTTGTTTTTTTCCTTCCTCTGTTCCACGGGAGGGAAGAAAGACTCTGAGCTCCGTTCGCCTGAGCGTAAATGAAAAACTCCCACGCTGACTATTTCCTTAAGCTTCTTGTAAGTGATTTGCTGATTCACTGCCATTGTCCAAAAGGATGGACTGATTATCAGGAGGGTTTTATTTTCCCTGTGCTCCTGTTCCTAAGTCTTCTGGACCAGGAGAGATTTGATGGTGAGCATTACGTTCCCCATGGGAATCTAGGCTGGCTCATGTGGATGCAGTCAGGACTGGGCTCTTCCTGCCCTAGTGTTCTCATCCTGAGCTGCAGAGCTGGGTTTTGGGAAACTGCTTAAGCAGTGTGTGAGCTTCGAAGCAGTGACTGAGTTCTATCCTTCCAAGTTCAGGAACTGTTCCCTGGAGTTGGAAGATGCAAGTAATTCCTGAGGCAGTCACCAAATGGTTCTTTAGGTACTAGTAACATGCTGTACAATGTAATGATACCTCCCCTTTTCAGTACATAGTATTTCAGGAGCAGTGTGAGCTGCATTTTGTCTTTCATCCACACTTGGAACTCAACAGCTGCAATTAGACCAAAACAGGACATTATCCCTGATGCATGTGGTACTAAACTTCTTTTGTGGAGGCGGTGAAATAAGGCTGAATTTCTGTAAGGATTTTTTTCTGAATACCCATTTTCTTCCCTAAGAAAATGGGCTAACCCCATTGGAAAGTAAAGTTCTCTGTTGTGCAGCATTAGTCTCATTGACCATCAGATCTGTAATTCTGTAGGTCAGCTTCTGACAGTGGAGCCCTTGAACACAAATCAGGCTCTTTAAATCACCTGAAGAATTGACTCAGAGTTAACGCTGAAAGGATTTATCAAATGCCATTCTTCTTTCAGGAGTTTTTGGGTGGCATTAAATGTAGAGTAATGTGCAGAGAAGCCAAGGCTATGTTTGAGGTTGGAATATGAAATTGGATAGTATGGCCAAACAAAAGATTCAGATTCAAACAAGAAGCCCTTTGGGAACCACCCAGAGTTGCAATGAGGTTTGTGTAGAACATCTCCAATCCCTAGAGCTTCTCTGCTGGCAGATCACAGACAGTGGTTTTGGTGTACCCAAAGCCATGGGGAGACCACCAGCAGTTCCTTAGGTGTGAAAGGGTGGCTGGGAGAAAGGAGCACCAGAAGCACCACGAGAGAGAAACCATGTGATGCTCTGGGTTAATGTTAGTGATGGATTGATGCTGAGCACGGGGGAACTTGGGCTGGGAAGTTGGGATTTGCTCCCTGACCCCTCAATCCAAACAGTTCCCATTAATGAGCTCTCTCACCTGTCTGGTCGAGGAGGAGATAGAGGTTGAGGTGCTGTGGGTTAGGATCATCTTCTTCAGTGTGGTGTGTTCAGCTCCCAGGCTACTAGGGTGGAAGGGAGCCCATTGTGGAGCAGCTGGAACTGCTTAATAGTAATTCCAGGGCTTAAAGAAACCTTGTGTGCAGCAGTTTTCTGCCCGGTCTTAAAAAACGGTTAGTCGTTATTGGGTGAGTGCCTCAATCCTTGTTCCAGACAATTTCATTCAAATGAAATCCTTGCAGCATGTAGAATGCATTGCAAGAACAAGCAGCTTTATCTAAGTGGCACTGTCCTGTATGGTGCCATGTTGTGCAGGCACTGCAGTGATGCTGCCTTCAGACCAGACAGCAAATACTGCTGCGGCTGCGCCTGTGGAAGCCCAGGTGTGCTTGTCTGGATGCAGGCCATGAGAGGAAAAGCACTTGCAGCTGCTTGAATTGATTTTGTTTTCCAGCTGTGCATGATGTATTGTGTGAGTATCCTACTTTTCTTTCTAGTGTTCTAAAAGGGAATCTTCCTGTCATTTCCCTTGCAACACTAGAGGAAAGCGTGGACCTGTACTCGCAGCTTACAGCCTGTTCAAGACCTTGCTATGCAGGTACACGTGCAGTAGTGTAAAAGTGTGCTCCTTGGTTACTGTTTGCGTGCCAGTAGCACCATTCCCCCCCTTCAAAGAAGCCAGAGCTTTGTGGGCACGTTGCAACAGCAGAACTGGATTGAAATACTTGCCCAAAACTCATCCCCCAACATAAGTACAAGGAAGTAGGATCTCTTGGTGGCTGAGCTCTGCCTCTGTTGGAGCATGGTCCTGGCATGCCAGTGAAGCAGTACTCCAACATATTCTTTTTTTGGTTGCCTAAGCCAAACCTCATTGCTGTCAGAGGGGAGGCAAACAGCACTCACCGCTTAAGATCAATTATAGCTTCTCTGGGGCTGCCATTCAAAAACAACAGGCTCTTGGCTGCTTTGGGAAGTTTACACTCATCCGTGGACTGCGTGGAAGAGGGATTTAGCAAGGAGAGAAGTGAAAAGCATCTGGAAAGGTCAGATAAAGCTGGAATGTCACTGTCACAGCCACACAGAGATAAAACTGACCATTTGTTATTTTTTTTACTGTCATTTATGTAGTTGTGGTAGCTTTGACATTTACATTGCTAAAATTGCTCTGAGGCTGAAGTGCCTTATGGCTGTTTTCTTGCAGCAAAGAGCTCGCTATAGCTACTCTCAGCAAAAGCTGTCTCTGAACTTAAAATGCTGGCTTGCTGTCTTGCTTCCCCAAGTTGCAGGAATATTGTGTGAGCCACTCAGGTACCAGAAAGGTACAAATTGTAACTTTAGATGGGAGCAGGGGGAGGCAGAGAGCAGCAGTGATAAGTGCATGTGTGCACACATACTTCTTCCTAGGGCATTCCTTCATTGTGAGCACTGAACGAGAAACGGGGATCTGCTGTGTCCAGTCTATGGAAAGGTCCAGGGGCCAAGAAACACAGCTCTGTCTGCACCTCTGCTAAGGTTACCATAGGAAATGTATGGTGTGAAATTCACATGAAGAAAATCTACATGGCAGCATCTTCTCATGCTGTTATTAGGTAAAAGTAGTTTTCCATTTCTGTGAAATTTTCCTAAATCACAAGGTTAACAGAGTATTTGTTTTCTCTTCCTTGGGACAGAGAACCTGAGGTAAGCATGAAGATAATTCCAAGCTTCTGCACCTGCAGACAGTGAGGAAAAATGTCTGATGCTTAGAGCAGTGGTGTGACTTCATGGCTACAGAGGTGATGCCTGTGCTCAGCACTGCAGTTTTGCCCTCGCTCCTGGAGACAGGCAGCACAGGGGCTCAGCAGCTCAGCCGATCGCTGCCACTGTGACTAAGGGTGTGGGGAGGAGGGGATCTGGTGCTAGGAGGTGGATGGGGCGAGTGGGTGGTTTCAGTAAGTTTCCCAGAATAACAAAAAGTATCTTGTGCAGTTGCATGAAGCCAAGTCAGTAAAAATGACTCCAAACAAGACTGCCAGGATTGCAAGACTCAGTGGACAGCAGAAATTTCAGCTCTTCCTTCTCCTACTCCCCCCTCCAACTTCTCTAGCACATTTCTTCAGCCTTCTTTCTGCTGTCTGTCACATTTCCTTCCAATCTATTTGGAAATAAGATATTTTATTCCTGAGCAGTGTGTGCAGCAGATGTAGTGTAAAGCAGTTTCCTGCTTACTCTGTTTTGACAGATGTTGCTGAGGGTTGGTCTGCAAAGAGTACTCTGTGAATCCCATAGCTATAAATGCCCATTCTTATTAAAAGCATTCATAATCCGGCTTGCTTGTAAAATGGCCTAATGCATCCATGTAGAGCTGCTGTTTCCATATATTGTTGTGCTGTTTGTGGTGATAGGGAGTTTACATATGACCTGAAGGGATACCACATGAAATGGTGGAGGTGGCTCCAGCAGTACAGTTAAGGGGCTGGCTCTGTTTTTCCACCAAGGTTCAGGGGACTCTTGCACCAGTAAAAATCATCTTAGTTATGTGGTCATCATGCCAAACTTTATAACAATGCAAAGTTTGGAAGGTCTGTGGTTTGGTTTCCATGTGTTTCTTGGCAACATAGAGCCTGTCACCCCCTTCTTCAAAATGTGCAAAAAGAGGCCCAGTTACGCTGGGCGTAGCCATGATTTAGAGCAGAGATTTCTGATCTGCTTTAGGCTGATAGATAAGAAAACCGTCTTCAGGGAAGACATACAAGTGCTGTCTGGTGGCCTGTGAAGTAGATCTTAGACTTCCTCCTTGCTTCAATACAAATTTGTGTTGTGAACTAGGGCCAGTCACTAGCTGTAGGTATCTTTCTCAAATGAGGGGGAAGTGTATGGGCATCCATGACTTTCCTGACATAACTTGCTCTCGTATTTTGATACTGTATTTGGTAGAGCATTTGAAAACATCTGTGCTCTCATTTGCCCCTCTGGGGGAGTGAAGGAGCCTGGCTGCAAACATGAGCCAAGTAAATGAGCCTCTTCTCACATAAGACAGTGCAGGTAGTAGAATGAAGAAAGTAGTACCGAAAGGATGTATTTCGGGATGCAGAGTCTATTCACAAGTAAAGCCACTCTTCTTCTGATAACAACAAACAAACCACGCTTCTGCTTCTCAGGGGAATAACAATAAAAAGCAATAAAAGGTACTTAATGACTTACTCTATTTTGAAACTTCCAAATCTGGAAGGAAACCAGACCATCTTGAAAATGGAGATCCCAGACTTTCACAATACGTGTTATCCATCCAAAGAGCTGTTGCCATGAAAATATTTACAGCTGCACTGTTTTCCTGCCCCGTCCCAGAGCCCCAACAGAGAGCAAGGCCAGAACACAACAATGTAAAGCCCAGCAGCTGCTAAGTCATGCTTCTTCCTAGGAAACATTCTGCTCTACACTATTTGCAGTGGTGTAAGCATGAATGCAAGCAGGTTAACACAGGAAGCCCACCCTCTAGAAAAATAAGAAAAGCGTTGATGCTCTTTGCCATTTGGGGTGGTCTTTATTTTGAATTCCAGCACATGGTGTAAGCAGGGTGAAGGTAAGCAGGGTGAAGTATTCCTGAATTTTTGGCGTGCCATGCTTCAGTGTCAGCAGGGTCCTTCCTGTTGCAGTTGTGCAACAGCCTAAGATGGCATGAGTGCTGTGGTCTGCTCTACCCTCCATTTTTGCCCAATTTCCTCTTGCAAAGTCTTGCAAGTCTCTGTTCCATACACTAGCTCAGCAGGAGACTTGGCATATCGGGGAAAGCAAGCAGTTCTTCACCGGGTCAGTGAGTTGAGTTGGCTCTGGAAGCACTTCTTAAGAGAGAGAGGGAAGACCTCCTTTTCTGCGGTAGGACTGAGATTTTGGAGCTGCTTAAGTTTTGAGTAACCTCACCCTTCTATTAAAGGAGTGATTGAAGGGTTATCCATCTGTACAAAGGAAAAGGTTTGCTTGGTGTCCTGTTCAAACACTGTGAAGCTCATTCATTAGTACTTAGACAAACTTGTCTGCCCTTGTTCTTTTGTTTCAAACTCCTGCATCTCCAATTTGGGCTCTTTCATTCCTCTGGTTGAGGCTATGTCACGCTGAGAGTGTTTTATATTTGACCGTCCAATGATAGCACTGGCTTTTCTCTTACAGACTTGCTTTTGCACTTTTGAGATGACTTCTATTCTCATGTCAATTACAAATTTAAACCCCGACTTGCATCTCATAACTGACGAGCTCGTCTTGTCCCTGGGCAGTGTCCATGTGCCCATTGCTCAGAACAAACGCTGACAGAGCACATCCACAGAAAATGTGTGCTGTCATCACTTGTGGCAAAGTTCATTTTTCTCATATGAGAGATTCTCTTATTCTGACCACTTGAGGTCAGAAGGCATTACCCAGAAGGGTGTTATCTGGCCTGAAAGTCACTGACTGTGTTGTAATTTGGACTTCAGGCCCTGCTCCACTTCAAACACATTACTGCCATGGTCCCGCATCATATCACTGATTATGGAGTGGCTGTGATCCCTCTGCCAGAGGCAGTCAAGCAGTGGGAGTCTGGGGCTGTGCTAGACAGTAGCATAGGTAATGCTTACTGTTAGCCTTTGGAGGGCCTGTGTTCCTATTGAGATGGGTGGTTCAGAAGGCATTTGCTTCTCCACGTTGTTGCAGCTGTAGGGGGCATGTGAACAGGCAGGCAGGAGAGAGGCTCTGCTCAGCAGTGGGTTATGGGAACAGCAGCAGCAGGACCGATGCTACTGGGATGTGGTTTCTGCAGTTGAGTTCTCTGCTGCTCAGTGCCCCTCTGCGGTTGCAGACTTTAGTATTGGAATAGACTGGAGACAGAAAAAAAAACCAACATTGTTTTTAATGCACCAACCTAGAGACAAAGAGATCTGGAATATTGTTTTCCTTTTTCTTTCATGCTGTGTTAACATGTGTCACTTAACAGCTCTGGAGTTCCTAATAATGTGAACCTTTATCATACCTTAGAAGTTTCAATGTGATGTAAACCAACCACAAAGTTTAGAGGCCCTTCCAGAAGATCAGGCACCCTGGAGCCATGAAGTGACCACATCTATCAGACTTCTTTTGCCTAAGAGCACCCTGCAACTCCTTTGGGTATATATATAGTAACATTTGTGCTCTGCAAGACAAAAAAAAGATAATAATCTAACTGGTGTTTCATTCTGTATCACAGTACCCCTAGCAGCACTTCTTCAGTACTGAACTGCTGTTTGGCTTCTGGGAAGATTACTGACTGCTCTTTTTTTTTTTTTTTCTTCTTTCCTGTGTTTTAGACATTTACAGCATGGTGTAATTCTCACCTCCGCAAGGCTGGGACACAGATTGAGAACATAGAGGAAGATTTCAGGGATGGTCTTAAACTCATGTTACTTCTGGAAGTCATTTCAGGTGAGAGAGGTTGTGTGTGGTGCTCTCAAGTGTCCTTAGCACCTCTGTTCTGACATCTGTCTTCCCCTTTTCTTGTAGAACAGGGACAGCAAGGGCTCTAATGCTGTAGATTTTGCTGGAACAAGAACAGCTGCTTTCTGATTCAGAACAAATGCTCTCTAACGAATATCTTGTCTCCAGCAGTGACCATGAATGTGCTTTTGGAATGTGTTCCAAGCCTCATGGCCTGTGCAGGCTGCCCATTACATTCCTGCTTCTGCCTCTCGGCTTTCCTCCACTCGCCAGGAATGCACAGCCTCTTGTGAAGGCTCAGGCAACGTCTCTCACTCCTTGGCAGAGCTGATGAAGCAGCTCTGGAAAGAGTGTGGGAATGCTACACTGGCAAATCATACCAAAGCCACATGATAGTGGGAATAGGATGGAAGTTGTTGAAAGAGGAAAGTTAGACCAGTAAATCTTCTGTGTCATTCAGTTTCAGCTGTGACTGAAATTTTTCCATTCTAGTTTCAATCTGAGCTCAGTGCTCAGGCCTTCAGGAAAAAAAAAAAAAAACGAAAAACTAATGCAAAACAAAATCCCAGAAAACTATCTGAAATAAAAACAGTGACCAAATTAGGGCAGATTTGTTTTAACTCCCTATCACAAATGTCCCACTATTGGACAGATATCTCCCTGAACAAGGATTATTTGTATACACAGTAATTCCTACTGATGTACTGATGAAATAAATACCTTAAAATACTGTGGGAGGCATCATGGGGGATAAGAGTGTGAAACTGGGGCTGTGTGCTCACAGACTTTCTCCTGATGGCTTTCAGTCAGTAAATGCAACCCTATGACTCGCACCCTTGAGCTTCTTGGTGTGTTTTGCAGTAAAATTGCTGTGAGAGGGGCACTCAGACTACCTTCCCTCTGCTGCCCCTTTTTTTCTAACCTTCTCCATCTCCTGCAAAGATGCTGTCAGTGTATATACTCTTGAGAATGTATGGATATAAGATAATACCTTTGAGCTTTTGCCCATGCCAGTAGTTTGGAGGGATCAAAGTTCAGAGCATTGCTCCTGCAGTGTCTGTGAGAAGCTAGCAGGCAGAGTCCTACTTTTCTGTGCTTTATTTTTTTGCAGAACTATTCCTTTCTAGAGGAGGGGCTGCAACCAGGAAGCTGGGACAGATGGGCCCTAATGGCTTTGGTTCTGAATGCTGAGAAGGAAGACAGGGAAAGGGAACATGAATGGAGGATGGTGGATGAGTAAAGCAGGCTGGCTGCTAACACAGTAGATCTCATGCCTCACACAGCTTAATATCCTCTCCTCATCTCCCACCACTCTAGTGCTGTTGTCCTGATGGGAGCCCACTCACAAGTGTAACCAGCAGGCAAAGGCATGGGGAGCTGCTCTAGACCTTGGGATACAGAGCATCCTTCCTACTCTTCTCCTGGAGCCTCTTTGCAGCAGCTGGCCCTACCTCTGACCTTCATCTTGGGAGTTGCCTGAGTGGAATGAGTTCCCTCCTCATGCCTTTCCTGCTGCGAGGGCTCGCCTGGATGCTCCTGCCATGGCTCCTGCTGATGGCTGCCAAATGGGAGCGGCTCTGGATGGCTCTTAGCCTTCTGGTTCAGGCTCTGGCTTTCCCCTCAACTCTTGGCTCTCCACACACCTTCCTTTTCCCATGTTTTGGAGAACTGTGGAGCTGCTGACAGGAATTTGGCATTGCTGTGCTACTCCTTTTCGCTAAGCCAGCTTAGCCATGGGCAGAGCAAGAGCCAGAGGAGGCTTCAGCCATGGGAGCATGGAGCCAGGCCGGCCAAGAGCTGCACAGAGCCAAGTGCTACCTGCTCCTCGGCAGCAGGGAGAGCAGCACTGCAGATCACGCCCTGTTGGCCCTGTGCTAGGAAGTAACAGGTGGGCCCCACAGAAATTGCCTGGTATGATACACTTTCATTTTTCACTGTGTGTGTTTCCTTTCCCTGACAAAGCCATTTTAAAAATACCACGAGACTCAAAAAGGCTGAGCCTGTGTTTACTACTTGAAAATAAAGTTATAAGGCTTTTTTTTTTTCCACCAAACAGAAGGGAGAACTAACTGAATTTTTTCCTAAAAAAATTTGCTGTAAACAATGTCTATGCCAAACTTCCTTGCATTATTTGGCTTTTAATGAACAGCCTTGAGGCTAATACATGAGAACTGGAGAATGGAAGTGTGTAGGCCATTTCCATTGTCTGAGCTGGGAGAAGTGCTAAGAAATAGAGCAGTAATGCAAACAGCTGAAAGTACAACATATTTCTAGCAGGCTTCCGTTTTTAATCGTCTGCTTCATTAATACTGCATGGCATGGAACCATATGAAGCTTTGCCTTGAAAATCTAAATTTGTAATAAAGTTCAGGACTGAAGGCAATAGCCATTGGGTTTGGGGACTTTCTAAGTTGACCAAAAATTATTCTAAGACAAATATGCTACTGCACTGTTTTGGAGAGGGAGACTGCAGTTTTGCTAACACTGCTGACTTCTCTTGGACCCTCATGTGGTCAGAGGGAGAGATTTTGCCCTCCCCAGCCCCAGGCTGAGCAACTTGGTACCCTCCCTTTGTGGGCAATGCACATTATGCAGCCACAAGGTGAATGGGATCAGCTTGCTGTTCCAGCTGAAACCCAACCTCCTTCATTTTTCTGTTTTGCAGTCACATCAGTTAAAGAAAACAGTTATTTTTTAGCTGACTCGAACCATTTGTTGATGTTTGGCAGCATAAATCAGCTTCAGTCTTTTCTGAAACTACATTTGTAAAAATGACATTGTGAAGCTGTCACAAAAAGTGCTTCCACTTCAGTTTACAATGACTGACATTATCCAGATGGAAAAAGAAAGCAACGCACCATGACGTGTACTTGATGGTCCATTAAAGTGAAGGAGATTTTTTTAATCCTAAGAAGGAGCTAGTACTGTAAATACATCTTTTTACTTAAATTATGTCATTTTGAAAGTGAATCTGGTTTTATCCTTAAGCCTGACACCAGCCTACAGTAATAAAGGATTTTCTTTTCCAGACTTCTTTCTTTTCAAGGACATTGCTGTGGTGATAATCTGTTTTTCTCCCTTGTAGTTTCTTCACTACTTTGTTAGGAAACAAGCCATCCACTTTAATATGAAAAAAAAAGAGCTCAAAAAATACTTTTCTTTCTCACCCGTAAACCTCCAATAAAGCTTCTGAGTCAGCTCACGTTGATTTAAATATTCATGCTCAGGATATAGCAGGAGGCTCTTGGAATTGGATCTGAGTCATTACTTGCCTGAACTTGCCCATTTGATCTCTTTTTAATTATTCCATACCTTCTTTTTCAGAATGCAAAACCTTGCATTTTGTTTGTTTGTTGTATTCTGAAGCCTTGATCTGAAACCTGAGCTGCTTTGTTTGATTTCTGGTTATGTGGGTCACATATAGGTGCCTCCTGATGTCCTGTCTATATTTCCTGTAGAGATTCCACTGAAAAGCCCACTTGTCTGTGCTTTAATTTGCCTGCCCTCAGTATTAGGTTAGCATGAGCAAAAGCAGGCCATGAGAGCAGTTGCAGGCAGCCAATCAAGAAGGGCACAACTTCACTTCATGCAGCTCTTTTAAATAAAGAAGGTCAAGAAAGTGCTTTTCCAAGTTTTCCAGCATAGTTCCAGTAAAGATCTGGTGTGTGCTCTGAGATTCACTCTGTTATCCCAGAGCTACGCTGCTTCTTTCTCTGCCTCATTGTAAGCATTTAAAATGCATACTGTTGTGTACGAAAGCATGACAAAGAGTTAGAAATACATTGAATGCATTTAGTGGAAAGGAATAGAGGTGATGGTCCTTATAAAGCTGCTCACTGCAGAACTGATTTTTATTTCCTAGTAGGTGCATTTATGACCACTTGGTGCAAAGACTAGAGAGATGTAAGGTCTGTATCCTGGCTGGGGAGAAGAAAGCGAGGCATAAACTCATCCTAGTATTTGACAGTAGGGAATTCTGAGGAAAAGAGATTTGATTTATAAACTGCATGTTGTTATCACTGGACATGAGCTGCTCACTTGTCTTCATGAGGAGGAGAAGTTAACTTCCTTTCCAGGCACCACTATCTGTGGTTAATGGTGCAGAGGTTAATTTTTCAATGCTGGGCTTGGTGTGGTTTTGAAAGATTTCTATAACACTTTGACACCTCTGACACAATCCTCCAGTGGAAAGGATTTAGTGTTGACAAGTCCTTAATTATGAATTTATCTGGAATCTGCTTCTTCCTGGGGGTGCTTAGCAGTAATGTAAAAAAAAGATGCAGGGAAGTCTACCCTGTGCCCTTCTGAGCAGTAGGTGGCACCAGGATGGGAAAACATCCATAAGAGAGGAGAGGCTTCAGAGTTGTTTTCTAATATTTTTTTTTTCTCTTTTCTTCTTAGGTGAACGTTTGGCTAAGCCTGAGAGAGGCAAAATGCGAGTGCACAAAATATCCAACGTGAACAAGGCCTTGGATTTCATTGCCAGCAAAGGAGTCAAACTAGTATCAATTGGAGCAGAAGGTAAAGAAGCCAGCTAATTTGTGTGGGTCCAAGCTGTGCCCAGAGAGCTCTATGCTCTACCATGTTCTTGTAAAATGAACCATGGCAGTAGAAAAGGACATGTTGGATCTTTGGTAGGTTGCAACCGGCTGCGAAACTTAATTCCCTCCTGGCCTTTTTTGGTCTTTTTTTTCCTTCTTTTCTCCTGGTTCTCACGACTCATGGAAAACAGCTTTCATCAGGATGTTTTTTTCTCAATTGAAATAGAGCAGCTGCTTATACTTAGCTTGTTGCAGAGCTGCTGGGAAAGATCCCCTTTTGCTGTAGGGCATCTCATAGGTCAAAGCTAAGGCCAGTCACCAACACAGGTAAAGGATCCCAGAAACTTCAGCTGTTAGCGTGTCCAGGCTTTTTCTTGTGCATTCTAGAAATGTGAGTGCTATGGCTGGAAGCCTGTGTACTGTTGTGCAGAGGTCACTGTGGGCAGCACTGGGGATGCCCTCAGAATAAACTTGCAGATTGATTGTACAGCATGGAATTGTGCAAGATTTTTGCCTTTCTGGCAAAGATGACAGGTGTTTTCAGAGATATTGCAAGACTCAGATAGGCTTGCGGGCTGGTAAGGTAGTTTGCTCTGACTTCTATAAACCTTAGCAATTAGTAATCTTACCTGGACTGTGTTTTTATGACACTCATTTTCCTTTGCTCTAGACCTTCGTCTGAATTCTGCCTTTGGACTCCTTTTGTCTCTGTTGCTGTGGGGACACTCTGCTTCTGTGGTTTTCAATGTTTGCCTTCACAGTGACCATGGAAAATGAGGTGGTTTGTTATCTCCATCTTACAGATGGAAATGCATGGTTTCTCCATAGAAACTCTTGACAGCCAGGAAATGAGCCCATAGTACAGTTCTGGATGAGCACTCATCTTCTGTCAGAGCTGTAGGACTACAAGGCCGAGATCTGTCTGTTTATAGTCCAGCAGATCAGCACAATGTTGGTGTGTTGTCCTGAGATCTGGCCTCCTGGGCACACTCTTGGGGTCATCTGTGGTCCACTAGTTCTGTATGAGATCAGGCAGAATACCTCAGCCCCTGGAGGTGTTTGTGTTTACCTTACTCCATTTACCCTAGCTTAAAGTTGTAATGTTATGAAGGCTTCAGAATAATTTGCAGAGACACTTTTTTACAGTGTCTGGCATTTAAGAGATGAATGTAAGAGAGAAATAATTTGGTATAACTTGCATGCAGAACTTCCCTTCAGTTTTCTCACCTTTTCTCACAACAGCAAGTTAGGGTGTTGCTTTCCCTGAGTACTGTTTATGTAAGCACAGAAGCACAGGTATGGTTATTTTGTGCCCTTACAAGATGTGTCCAGTGTCTTGATTTAGTATTCCATATCAATATGACACCCCTTTGTAACTAGAAGTTGGACGTGAAGATGTAGGTCTCCTGCCTTAAGAGAAGACAACTGTCATCTGGATCTTGGACAGACATTTGTATCCTTCTGGGAGCCTAGAACATGTGTAAAATCTATCTGCACTGCTCTGATGCCTTTTTCTTTCTTTTCTGGTTCTCGTTTCCTTGGCACTAGTTGGCCTTTTTCCTCTACTTCCCCTGGATTTTTCTTCTCCTGAATCAGCTATGACTACCCTTCCAGAACTTACAAATCACTTACAAGTAAAAGGCTCTGTGACCAATGATCTCCAGGGCCCCATTACTCAGTACTGACTCATAGCAGTTATCCTGTTCAAAAATAGTCTCTGAGGTGCAGTTTTGTGATAGCCACCATGATTTAGTTTAGTCTAAACTGTGATCTCATCTGCTCTGCCAAACCTTCCTGCCTCTCTTTTGTCCCGATGCAACCATGCAAATGTGAGGTGAACCAAATACGGGTTTCCTTACACCCCATAAAAGACCTGGCTTTTAATAGATCACCTTGATGAATTGGCTTTTGTCAGCACTGAAATTTGGACTGATGTTAAGTTTTGGTGTTTATACAGAGCACTTTGATACAAGCTCAAGCTGTGCGAGCGTGATTCCAAAGAGGGCCCCAGCCCAGTATCTGCCTTTGCTCCTGAGCTAAGCCCAGTCTGCTCTGGCTGTCAGCAGGAGGCATAAGCCTGCAGCAGGGCTTCTGCCCACTCCATCCAAGTGCTCCATCCAAGTGCTGCATACCTGGTAAATTACACATCAGCTGTGAAAATGGATTTTTGCTTTGAACAGAATGGCAGTAGCTCCATCCACTGAAGGAATTACAAGCCTTCCTTGAGCGTGAATGCTAAGGTATAATATTCAGGCTTTAAGAAGACATTGCATAGTAGCAAAGTAGAAAGTAAAAGTCAACGAGGCAGTCATAACATTGTGCCAAGAAAATGAGCTGTAAATGCCTCAGGCAGGCAGGACTGATCTAGGAAGTTTTCTCCCCTATGGGAAAACTAGCATCTTGTGGCAGCATGAGGGTATTGGCTAGGCCAGTACACTCTTCACCTCGAGGGCACTTCCTCCATCACTGGGTGTCTATCTGCCAGACAGCAGTTTTGTGTGAAAGGTCTGCAGTCCAGCCAGAGTTCTCTGTATACACTAGATAAATGGCATTGGCCATCTATGTTCTACTTTTCCTCTCTCCTTTTCTTTTTTCTCTTTTTGAAGTTAAAACATAAGCACCAGAAAGAAAGAATTCCATTGGGAGACTCTTGTGTCAACTTAAGCCTTGCAAAACCATGGTTAACCAGAGTTAAAGCCAGAGAAAATGTTTCCATGGTATTTCTCTTACATTTGAAGATCCCTCTATGCTGCTTACAAGCCAAGCTTTGCAGCTTTGTTGTAATGGATGAGAACCAGAGTAGAAGAGGGTTTCTTACACGCAGAATGTGTGTGGGACATGTTCCATGGCCACACTAAGTGAACTGAGCAAACAGAATAAGCATTGAGGCTTAAGAGCTGCTTTTTACAGCAGTTGTGGTGTACAGCAGATCTGTGTAAACCAGGATCAGGGAATGGTCTAGCCTCAATGGTGCAGCTCTCAAATATTTCTTCATCTGCTTTTAGATCTCTTTTTCATCTGATATCTCAAGAGCTATCTTTTGCTGTAATCAATTCCATACTAGGATCAAATGCTCCAGGGATTTACTAGATTGAATAGGTTAAGTATTTGACCTTGAGACTGTTTTATTTGCACCTCTAATCTGCATAGAAAGTTACTGATTTCTTATACAGACGTAGCTCAGTTTAACATAGAGATAACTGCTGATCCCTCTTCTCACCTGCATAAGTGAAAGGAGAAATAAAGCATAAAGATTCCAGAAATCTCAGCTGAGCAAAACACTTCCTGAACAACTGGGCAGAGCAAGCATACATCTGGCAGTGGAAAGGAAGGGAAAATAAGGTCTCTCCGTGTCAGTGAGTGAAACATAGCTTTATATTTGCCCCCATCTCCTGCCCACTCACAATTAGGGAGCTGAAAGGCACACTTCCATCATTAATGCTGGAAAGCTGTCAGGAATCTGGCTGGACCATCCCTAGCAACATATCTTTAATTCCGAAATCCTAACACTGTCCAAACCATAGTTGATTCTCTGCAACTCCTTTGTTCCATGGGGTAGCCAAGTGCTGTGCTCTTATGGACAATTCAGTTTTAGCTACAGTTGGGGTTATTAGTTTCTGTGGCATTATGCTAACTGCTCAGGCCAGCAGAAGAAAAGTAAGCCTGGTCCTTTTTGTATTTTTCAAAATGAATTCATGGATTTGAAGTGGCATTTTATAAGTCACATCTATGTAGCAAGCCAGTCTTTCTCCTAAGGAGTGAATATTTGTCAGGCCCTTAATTGGCTGTCAAACAAATGGATGAGAGTACTATAATTTTTGCATATTTTGTTTGTGATCTCTGAAGCAATAGGAGGGGCTGGGTGGAAGCGTGTTCACTGATGCAAGAAATTTCCTTCCAGTGGATGCAGATGCCTTATCAACTTTAGCCAGCACCAATCCACCCCCCAAGTTGAATGTAGATCACATTAATAATGTGTGTTTACTGCTGCTGTTGGCCGAGGAAACTCAGAGCATGTTTGCAAAGGTCCCGCATCGGAAGAGTGCTTAGAAAGCAATCAAGCAGAAGATTCTGTCTATTAGCTTTTAAATGGCATACTTGAACTACTCTTATGTTAACTGAGTGTTGCTTACATCAGAGGGAACAAAGAGAATATCTTCAATTTAACAAGCATTAGACTGTTCCAACTTTGTAGCGTTAAGTTCAACATTTAACAGTTTCTGTGGAATTTCTTTCTTGTCATCACCAGGAAGCAGGTGGCTCCGTGCAAACCTGTTTTTCACTTTTGCTTCTTGTATTCATTGTATTAGAAAGAGACTGGCACCAGCCAAAGGGTATTGAATGAATCCTCAGGAAAAACAGGTTGTCATTGAGGAATACAAGGATGGGAAACTGAATGAGTCAGGGCCAAAGAGCACTTGGCTCTTTCTGAACAAGCTGGTTATTTTGTGTAACCAGGTTGCTGGGAGAAGTTTTTTTGCTCTGGAAATGAGAAATACTTGCCTGCTTCTAACAAAGAATAACAATTATGTCAACTCTATTTAAAAGAGAAAAAAAAAGAGACAAAAAGGAAGACAAGGACATAGGATAATGTGGTAGGTTAAAACTGCAACCCAGGGTGGATCACTCATCTTGTATCTTACTTGCATCACTGTCTGCTTGGTAGATGGTGAGTTTTCTATTTGTCAAGAAAAAAACAAAGTGATCTGTAGAGATGAAATGGTGGGAATACTTTGGGCTTCTTCCAGAGCAGCTTTGACTTGGTACAGTGCCAAGGGAGAAACTGACATGGGAGCAGGGAGCAGACATCTTTCTTTTGAAATGAATTTTGGGAAGAAGAGGACTGAAGGAGAAGGGATACTTTCCACCTTAACTCCACCAACTGAGTTTATAAAAATGGGAATTTGAGAACATGACTAGAGCATTGTGCTGAGTTCTAATGCCACACTGGCAACTTAACACCATCTGGTTTTGTGTGTCTTGACCTTTATTTCCAATTAAAATACATGGAACAGTAATATCAATTACCTGTTCCAGCTCACTGATTGATATATTAGTGTTCATAAACCATTTTCGGCATTGAAGTGTTGCCATCAGATTTTAATCTAGTCCATTAAAAGAAAAAGATAAATTTATTTTCAGATCTCAAATAGACTCTAGGGTCCTCCTGCCAATGGCTGTGGTTTTTACAAGTGTTGTTTTTTATTTGTTTATTTGTTTTTACATCTCCACACTTGAACAAAAAAAGGTGAAAACACGGACGCTTTCTTTTATATTTTAGCTGTGCTAACTCGGGTATTTTTAGCAATAGTAAGGATTTTTTGTAATGCTGATTGTGGTGCTTCATGGGAGGGATTGAGAATGCAAAAAGTGCAGGACTGAATATACTCACCATCACTGATATGTCCTTACATCGATCCAGAATACAACTCCCTGACCTCAAAATACCTGTAAAAAAATCATTTTTTAGAAAATTTATCAACAAGTAAACATAATTTTTCATGCCAGAGATAACTGTGGTTCTTTCGTACTGCAGTGAAAAGTTTGTTGGCCAGTTCCTATTGAGCAAACCAATGCCCCACCAAGCTGTAAGTGCAAGAACAAGTGGACACAGAGGTGTGCTGGAGTAGTACAAGCTAGCATGTCTAGTTTTATATCCTTGAAACTTGTAAATCCCTAATGCAGATGTATATCAAAGCACAGCAGAAATTATCCTTCCAGTTTACACTGGAAATTACACTACAAGCATCACAAAATCACAAGGCAACTTAACTAGAAAATCTCAAATATTATTATTTTTATGACAGAATCCAAATGGAGGGCAGCCTTTGCCACACATTACTGCTTGCCCCAGCACATGATGTGTTTCTGCTTAATGGAAGCAGTTCACAGAGGTGTGTACAGTACTACAAAAATGGTCTCTGGCTATGCTGTTAGGACTTGCTTTATTCTAGCTCAAACAGTAGGTTACTTCTAACCCTTTTCTTACTGAATGCACCTTTGTAACCAGCTGCTCAGGAAACTATCAGAGAATGGCTAGGAGAGGATAGCTAAGTCATTTTCACCCTTTGAAAAAACTGGTAGACTGTAAATTCTGTAACCTGAATAAATATCATCTGCACAGATTTTTTTGAGGATCAGCTCTTGAGACCCAGCTGCAGCTGCTTGCAGTTTGGGCTGTTTGGTGCTCATCTGCATGCAGTAGAAATCCCCTTCTGGGCCAGTATCCACCCAGCACCTTCTCTAGAACCTTTATCCTTTATCCCTTTATACCTCATATGTGCAAGCAGTTGCTTTCTAAAGCCTCCAGGCTTGTTGACCCTGAATGAGTTATATTGCAGAGCCCAGTGAACAATAAAACACAATTTGCTTGACATCTTAGTTTATAATATTCCCTGATCAGCATGAGTCTTTGCTTCCTCTTCAAGCATGATGCATTTATTTTGAGAAATGCTCTTTTGTGTCTTTTGGCAATTACATGTCTGAAAGAGGTCCTACACAGGATCTGGACCGTTTAGGTTTGTTTGAAATAAAAATTTGATATTTATTGATTTTATTTTGTTCACGCTACAAAAACAGCTCTTGAGGTGAAATATACTGCTATAGATTGATCCTTATTTCTGTGTCAGTGGCTGTTTTTCAGTAGTAAATGCAGGAGAGCCAATGTAATTAGTGAGTACTGCTGCACAAGACTGTGCTGCACCATCGGAGTACCTGGGGAGGCACAGAAGAACAAATTTAGCTGGAATTCTGGTTTTCACTTCTGCAAAGGGGAAGGTTTCCCAGTGCTTCCATTTTACTGGGATTTGCATTTGTAACTTGATGCCTTCTATTTCTTAATTCTCTCCCTTTTTTTTTTTTTCTTCTCCCCTCTAGAAATTGTGGATGGCAATGTTAAAATGACTCTTGGAATGATCTGGACCATCATCCTTCGCTTTGCCATTCAGGATATCTCAGTTGAAGGTAAATCTCAGTTCTTCCCAACAAAAGCAACAAAAAGCTGGGGTTGCCACATGGCTTTGCCACTTAAAAAGCTCAGAATGTGCTTGTACATATGTCACTGGGAGATTCCTGGGAGCTGCCATTGTGGTCTCATTGGCATTTCTGACCAGGCTCAGATATGCTGAGAAGAGTTTTTCAGCTTCTCTTCTTGAAAGATAATTTAGGAGAAGCTCAAAAAGATGGCTAAGCAGGAAAGTCAACTTTGATAATGGAATCTATTGTTATTTTTTCAGGCTGATGCAAGGACTTGCACTGAAAATTGACCCTTCTTTTACAAATTTTAGAAATCTAATCTCAAAACACTATTTCTTTATTACAGAACCTCCTTCAGAAAATAACAATAGCATCAGTGTTTCAGTAGACTCTTCATCAAGGAATTTTCTGACAAATGAAGTTAAATAAAGTGTGATTCAGTGCTGTCTCTCCTAAAGAGAAGTTGGTCGTATCCAGCATATGCTTCAGCAACTCTTGCTTTCTGAGAAAATGGATTGATTGGTGTGCATTTTTTCTTTCTTTAGAGACATCTGCTAAAGAAGGACTTTTGTTATGGTGTCAGAGGAAGACAGCCCCCTACAAAAATGTAAACATCCAAAACTTCCATATCAGGTGAGAACAGACAAGAACTCAGATTTGCCATCTGTGTTATTTTCAGATGTCTTTTTGCTACATTCAACAATGTTCCTGATGCAACTGCATTTCTTCGAGAGATCTAGTAATGAAGAAGTCCAGAGAGACACGTAGGAAATTAAAAGCAGAGGAGGATCCAAGTACCAACATCCCAATTCCCTATTCCAGTTACAAGTTCTGCTTTTGTAAACTCGAGAGCATGAAGTCCTCTGAAAGCATCGTATATGTAACAGTCTAAGCAAGACTGCTTTTACCTTAGAAGCATTGAAGTAAGGCCCTTGTGAGCCCTTATTTAATCAGAAACTTTTTAGAGTAATAGAGTTGGGAAGGGATGAGAGATTTTCTTGTTCTGCTCTTAATATTTATAAACTGGCAGGTGTTTAGTGAAGATTCTGTGTAACAGTGCTTTTGCCAGGACATCTTGGAGAACTGATGAATCATTTAGATGTAATGCATTTTTTTGAGAGCTTAAGTTCTGTCCACATCAGTCAGTGCTGTAGTGAACCTTGCTATGGACTTGCTGTAAGACTTATATCTGAGTGCACAAATGCCTCTGAGAAAATCAAGGGGATCAATGTCTCACGTCCCAGATTAGTTGATGAAGTCTTTAGGTTCAGTAAATTGTAAGAAACAATCTTACTAATTGAAATGAGAAATTCTGGTTCCAATTCTTCTCAAAAGTCCAGAGTAGGCTGGGAGGCAAAGCATTGGCTTGTATAGTGCTGGTTATAGCCATCAGAAGTCATTCCCCTCCTCCTCAGTCTGCCTTTCCCTTTTTTCAAGCTCTGTACCTGGTCTTGCATGTTCCCCATTATAGTAGACATTCAGAGCAGAGAGCTGGCATAAAGGAGGTGACAGTGCAAAGGGCAAGTCCTAATTGCAGCAGATTATTGTAGGGTTTGAAAGAAATCCTTTCCAGCACTTAGAGAGATACTGCTAGCTAGAAACTAAGCTGTGATTAATCATCCAGGTGTCTTCCTTCATGCTCCTGCCCATCACCATGTCTCTCCCTGGCTGAGCCTTCTCATTTTGCTCTCTTCTGTCTCTCTCACAGTTGGAAAGATGGCCTTGGTTTCTGCGCTTTAATTCACAGACATCGTCCGGAGCTCATTGATTACGGGAAGCTACGAAAGGTACAGCTCAATTTGTTTGTCGTATCAAATGCTTGGCCTGTGTAAATAAAGAGGGAGAACAATTAGCTTGATAAGCAGATAATTGGAGAACTTCAGCATAAGCTGGCTGTTGCAGGACTAGGAGGGAGGAAGGAGGGATGAATCAGAACATTCAGACTTCTTAGTGAAGCGTGAACTTAATGAGCTGCCTGCTTGACTTTCCTTGCTTTCAGACTGCCTTAAATGAACTGCACGTGCTCCATTCGCAGCTGATTAGCAAAAACAGCTGAATTCAGTCACTCAAATGGGAATCTAATTCTGCACTAACGTCACAGCCTTGCAAGTCAGATCAGACTTAATTTTTCTAAGAAGAACTGGATTGAGACTGGTTATGTGGTGATCAAGTGCAAAAGTTCAGTGAGGTACCCTCACTGGATGCTTGTCCCATGCTTCCAGCTTAGCACTGAGCCATCTGCAGTGCTGGATGTCTCTTGGCATGTAGATGCCAAGCACTGGAAAAGCATTTGCCTGAACACTCAGTTTTATTTTACAAATTGCCATTGGAAACACAGCAGCTAATTGCTCCAAAGTTTGTCTCCTGTGTGTCTTGGAAACAAGACTGTTCAGTGAATGATGAGAATAAGTGTTCAGCACTTTGTTTTGCTAGCAGACCCAACCTAGAGACAGCAGAGCAAACTGGATTCATATCCTTCTTGCATTCCCACTGTTTGCTTAGGTCCTGTTTTTACTGTATCTGTGCACACAAGCCTAGTGAAATGTCAGCAAGAGCATTACTGATGCTGATACACCTGGGCATTGGATCTTGTGGGCTGGCTGTTATGAAGTGCAGTCATGCTCTAAACTAGATAGGGAAATAAGCGTAGAATCCCATCACTAATAGATCTGGGCTCTTGAATCACTGTGCAAATGGACAATATGTAAATGGTTTAATCAAATTAGCTGCATCCTTGAGGCAATGAATTATACAATGCCTGATCTGCTTTTCAATAACCTTTTAGATCTTTACTATCTTGCAGAGCAGTTAATTATATTATCTGATCAATTTTAGTGTCTGGAGTCAGTATGTGATGAATAAACGACGTGGAAAGGCTCTATGTGTTTACATAAACAGCACCACTGATCTTTGGAAAATAAAAGCAGCTAAGCAATGTTTGACAAACCCAATGGGGTAAATGCCATGATGCTGTCCATTACCAACAAAGTCCTAAGCCAAGGCTGAGCAAAACTAGAATGAAGGAAAGAAAATTGAAGGTTTTTTGTCATTTTATCTGTAGGCCTTTTAAGCTGAAAGAGAATGTAACTCTCCTAATTAAAATCAATATTGATGGGAGGAGATTTGTCCTCCTTGGAGTAAGGTAAAGGGAACTGGCACTGTTTGTGCTCCGCTTGCCTTTATCACATTCTTCATCAAGCTCCTTCTGCCTCCTGTAGTCTTCTGACTTACTGTATCATTTTTATTTTTGTTCTGTCTAGTTTGCTTTAAAGGCATGACATTAAATGCATGTTTGATAACTCTACAGAACTAAAGTCTTCTGCAAACAGCTGGGAAGAACTTAGCTCAGAGCCTAGCCTTTAGCTCTGATTGCAGTTGGATGGTGGCTCAAACACCGCCATGTACTGCAGTCCATCTAGAAATGTGGACTATGTATTGCTGCTGGATGCATTTTGTATAGGTGTTTCTGAAGACATGAATTATACTAACAGGATTTTTTTTCCAATGTCTTCAGCTCTGCCAGATATAAGAAGTGCTGACACTCTCTTGATTTTCCTCCATCTCCTTTCCTGAATGCTAGTTAATAGAAGATTTCTTTTTTTTAATCACACTGCAATAATTGCCATGGCAACCTTGTGTGCTGAGGGGACTTGGGACTAGCTGGAGGAGGAGAAATGACTCCTCATGTGAGTTAGGGTTGTGCTCAAAGAGGAGGAGCTGTGGTTGTCCTTAGTCAGCAAAAGCAGCGAACATGCATTTATTCAGAGCGAGGTTGCAGTCTGCCACTGTTAAAACAACATAATTCTTATACGGAAAGCTATATCTTTCCTGGTTGTTGGTTGACCAAGCGACAGCCTCCAAGTTACTTCTCCTCTTCGTGTCTCCTTGTCTCTATTTCTGTGTTCATGTAGGCAGCCTGGGAACCTCTGGAGAACCCCATCTTAGTGCTTGGGCTGTGAAAGGAATAGGGATGAGTGATTCTGCTTTTTTTTTTTTTTTTTTTTGCTCTGCTTCCTTTGGGTCACTAAGAGGTGCCTGCTACTATGGTGCTGGAGTGCTGCTCTGCAAAGCCTAGACTGCTACAGTCTTCACTTATCTTTCCCTCTTTGCAGGAAGTTGACTGAAAGGTGGAATTTGAAATAATGAATAGCTGGTGTACAATAGTGTGGAATTGAAAGTAGTGGTGTTCAGAGGAATTCCCTGGGCTCAAGAACCTGTTTGAGGCTTGGGCAGGCCACAGGGAAACCTATGTCTTGCAGCAAAGAACATCACTTTTGTGATGAGCAGCTCCACAGTCCCTGTGGGGGAAGTTATTCCCACAGGTAACAGGGCTTTGCTCAGGCTTAGATCTCTGCTTATCTCTGAGCAAGTCTTGGCCTTAGGTAGCTTGCTTTCAGTAGCATTATCTTTAGCTTAATTTCTCAAGAGACTATGTGATCACACATCTTTCTTACATATGAAATAGAAGTCAGCTGGCATCATCTAGGTGAGTCTTCAGTTTCCCACACATTAAGACTTCCAGCCCTTCCTCTGGGAGTGCCCAAGACCAGTAAGTTTTCCCATCAGGAAACCTCTCCCAACTTTCAGCTTACAATTTCTTTTTAACCTTTGGCAACATTGCTCCTGGTGTTGTTTCTTGCAGACTGATAGGAAAGCTATCTGCAATGAGCTTGCTCCTCCCTTTCCTCTAGGAGAGGCTGACCGCTCCTCAGGCAGCTTGCACAGATGGGGCTGTGCTAAGAGTATAGGTTAGTAATACTAGGTACCCTCTCAGGGGGGTTAGTAATGTTATGGAATCATGGTTGGCATGGGTTGAAATTAAATAAGTGGTGATGACATTGCTACAGAAGCAGAAAATGGCACGTGGACTGTGGGAAGATTTCACTTGAGTGAAAGAAAGGCAGTTATTTTTCCTTCCTCTAAGGCTAAATGGAGCTAAGGGCTTGTCTATATGTACTAAGAGGGTATGTTATATTCCGGTTAGTCTCAGCTCCTTAGATAAGGGGTTTGGTTATTCTTTGGATTCTTAGTGGTTTCTCCACAGCTTGTGCAGAAGACAAGTATGCTGATGTTGAACTGGTGCCAGTGTCTGTAATTCCATTGCACAGAGTGGTTTCTTATGGCTGGAGGATATGTAATAATCTCCTACACAATAAGGTTTGAAAAGGTGGATTTAGATATGTCTGGTGAAGTCACTACTGAAAGGATACTGTACAGAGATCAAATTCTATGTGATGCTGAGGAATGATGGCTTTTTATCATGTGTGACAGCTGCTGGTCTCATCACAGTGTGCAACATTTTCTCACTTAATATTGACTTGTCCCAGTGGACTAAGCATGAATCAGTGGTTGTGTTTGTTTGGATGGCCTTTGCCTGTGGTTTCCTTTGGTAGGTGAAACATTGCTGTCTCCTAGAGACATTCATCCAAATGAACATGAATAGTTATGGGAAGCCAACCTAAAGCATGCATTAATTCTTGGGGACCTGCTGCAACGAACTGCTTTTCAGAAGGGTTTGACTTCCTAGTTTCATGAAGCTCTAATCTAAGGGCTACCGGGCCTTAAAGAAACCTTCCTGCATGCCCACACTCTGTCTGCCCAGGCCTGCCTAACTTCATGTTTCATGTTGCCTGGTTCAAATAGTTTCCTATTGACTGAAATTCAGGCACAGCTGAATCTTCCAAGTCAGTGCTAAATGAAGGCACGTACTCTCAAATAGAAAAGAAACAGAATGCATATGCTAGTTTAGAAAGAAGGTTTATATAAGAAGATTATACTTTTTATTTTCTAATTTTTAAGACAGAACTCATTTTGTTTGTCACAAATGACAGTGTAGAGGGAGACATTCCATCCTTCCTCTCTCCTGAAATCCTCTTAGCAAACATGGTGACTAAATGGAAGCAGTTTGGGAACAGCTCCTCTCCAGCAGGAGCCACTTCCCTCAAAAGTAGAAATGAGAAGTGAAATGTCCTTTGTCATCCATGGAATTTCAGAATGACTATAGGAATCAGGCTTGTGCGAGGGTCTCATACTAGTTATTAAATGTCTTGTTGCTGATAGTTATGTTTGAATGCTGGGAGCAATTTGCAGAGGTCTTTCATTTCCAGTGACATCTGTATTTCACATTCTCTTGTTCAGCTCTCTAAAATCCAC
This sequence comes from Phasianus colchicus, assembly GCF_987193195.1. Taxonomy (NCBI): domain Eukaryota; kingdom Metazoa; phylum Chordata; class Aves; order Galliformes; family Phasianidae; genus Phasianus; species Phasianus colchicus. The sequence continues at coordinate 29,325,976 of NC_143440.1, forward strand.
TTACCTTTGTCATATGACTCATGTCACACTCAACTTTGTTTAGAATTTGATTACTGTGTATTGATGTCTGTATCTGAAGTGCATCTGCAACAGCAGAAGGCTTATATAGAGAGAAATAGAAAACACTAGGGAAATGGCAAGTCCTGTGCAGTGCATAGGGAGGGAGAAAACTACTACGCAGACAAAATGGGTACTTTTGTATTTATTTTGTAGAGATTTGTTAAAACATTTTTCTTCCTCCCACTCAACTGGTGTTCAACAAACTGTGCACTAGCTAAGGACAGCACACATTGCAGATGTTGTTACTATTTTAGTGTTGCTTAGATGTTCTAGCAGATATGCTGCTCTGCAGTTCTTTAAAATGGGAGATGAAAACCTAATGTAAGCATGAGATCTAAATGTGTGATATGGCCATTTACTATCTGTGTGATGTGAAGCTAATGTAACTTTAAACTAGGTTCAAGACAAAGTGTATTATTCTTTCTCATTGTGAGTGCAAAGATTCTATGTTATCATGATGTCTCCAGGCTCTGCTTTCCAAAGAAAGTTAATTATTTCATCCTGCTACATGGGGAGATGTAATTTTGTCTGGACAGCTGAGTTACCTGAATTAAATCAAGCACAATTGCTCTGTCTTGAGAGAAATGTTATGAGTTGAGAGAACCTTGTTATGAGTTGGTGCTGATTCTGTGGCTCTGTTTCTTTCTCAGGATGATCCTCTCACTAATCTCAACACAGCCTTTGATGTAGCTGAAAAATATCTGGATATCCCCAAGATGCTGGATGCAGAAGGTAAAGTACATGCAGTGGGTGTTAACTTGCTTTTTCTCAGGGAATTTCCCATTTATTTTGGGTAGATTTGTATTGCACAAGAATTCCGTAACCAGAGTGCTCCTTCCATCATTACTTACTAAATGTATGGGAAAAAAGTTACAATGGAATAATCATGTGTTCTGCTTCCCTCTTCCTTCTGTGCCCCTCAGTTGTCTCAGTTTGGTACCTTTGGAGATTTTAACCTGGGGATGATTCATTAGGAAGAGATGAGTAACACCTGGCTGTGTCCACAGCTGACTAAAGTGTTTCCTTTCAAGAATCAGAAATAATACAGTGATAATGTATGGTGTAGGACTGTGTTCCTTTTGCCTCCAGAATTTTTTCCTTTCTGAGGTTTTTCTGACTGCTGCTGTTGACTTTCCTTTTGGGAGTGTAATACAAGTTTTATAAACCATTTCTTGACTACTTGAACGTGTTGAGCCTGAAGATCCCTCACTAACTGAGGCCATGGGAGAAATCCATGTATTTCAGAGGTGCTTTTGCTACTGACTGTGACAGCTTCCCGGAGACCACCTGGGACAGCAAGTATTACTTCTCTGAACCTTGTTAGGACCGACTTGGCAATAGACTTTAAAGACTGTAAACTCTGAAGTATAAACAGCAGCCTAAAATAATTCACTGGTTTGGGAGCTGTTCATCTGAAGCCAGCTGATTTCAATGGTAGAGGCTGTATTTCAGGTTTGGTTTGGACAGGAAAAGCAATTAAAGGATTTTTTTTAAAGGAGAGAGAGGAACAAAGGAGAAAGATGGGATAAAGATGACTGAACCCAATCAACGTGTATTTCAATAGTCAGGATGTTCATATTCTTAGGCAGTGTTTTCCATCCCCAAGAACGAATTGCTTTCCCTACTCTCTTTCTGTTGAGATCACAAAAGATCATGAGGTTTCTGGAGTAGACTGGAGCATTTCCTGCTATTCTGTAGAATTAAAGCCATCCCCAAAATAAGTGTATCTAGCTTCAGATCTCCGCAAGTCTAACAGTGATGATGAAGGTTACTTACAAGAGCTCCGACTGCTCTTTCTTGATCAGTCTCCTCACTCACAGACTGAGGCTAATACACATTCCCCTACACAATTAATTCTGATCTCTGGAGGTGTTGAGTTTCTCCTGGAACTAATGGAAGGGCATTTTGAAATTAAAATCATCATTGTGTTGAAATGGAGGATGAGGGCACTGAATGGAAGAGAGAAAGGATCTTTCCTGAAGAACTTCATGAAGGAATTGCAGTATAATACATCTATAAAAAACCATGCCAACTTGTTGCTAGTTTGGATTGATTCAACCAAACATTTGCAGTAATATTCTCAGGACAGGGATGTGCTCTGATTTGAGACATGCTGACATATGACTGCATTAGCTTGGCCAGACACCAGAAGCAATTATTTCTTGAGGGTGGGGTGATCCTGACTTCTGAGAGAGACATAGCTTCTGGGGAAGGCTGGGAATCTCTCCAGAGTTGCTATGACAAGCATATACTCCAGCAGGCCTCCTGGACAGTTGTGGTTCTCCCCTTCCTTTTCATTCCTTCCATCAGTTGATTATGCTCTTAACGTGAGGTTTTTTTTGACAGACATTGTTGGAACTGCCCGTCCTGACGAGAAAGCCATCATGACCTATGTTTCTAGCTTCTACCACGCCTTCTCAGGAGCCCAGAAGGTATCGCAGGATCCCAAGCTCCCTCCACAGAGCACACCTGGTGCCGTTGCTAATGTCCAAACCTTTTTTTCTTTCTCTCTTTCCTCTCTAGCTACGGGCATCTTTATTATGTTTTTGGTAGAGTTGGCTGTTGGTTCAAAGTGGTGCCCCCGACACAATACATGGAGCAACCAGCCAGTCCTACTTCCCTATAGCCAGTGTTCCTGTTCCAGTGGCACTTACATATGCCAGTGCCTTGGCATTCACACAGAGCCCAATAAAGCAGGGAGCTCTACCTTCTCCATTTGCCTTCCTAACTACTGCCCTGATGACTGAGGAGCTGCAGCCCCTGTTCCTGGGAAATCTGAGCTAGGATGTTTGATTGCATAAATGGGGACTGTGGATTGCTCTGCTGAGCAGGACACTGCAAGCCGACCCCACTGGCATTAATGCTGGTATCTATTCACTTTTTTTTTGTTTTCTTTTTTAAATACGGGGACACAAAACTTACTGTTTTTATGTAGGGTTCAGTGAATATCCAAAACTCTGTCTTTTACATTATATGCACTGCAGGTTCCCACACCCTAGCTTCAAGGTCTGAACCTGCTGCTGTCTCGAATTGTACCACAAATTGAGTCCCAGTTCACCTGGGTCTTACAGAACATGTCTAATTAGTACTTCTGTGGTGATTGGCAAAGAGAGCACTGTTTATCATGACTGAGATGCCTGGTTTTGTTCATTTAATTCCTTTTAATCTTTCCTCACCCACCATGCTGGAAATGGGGCAGTTGACTCCTTCCTGGTTTTGGCTTAGCCATTTTCCTGTTGGTAACTAGTCACTTAAGGAAAAAATTTTGCAAGTGAGACCTTGTAAACATCTCTCACCAAAACCAAGCAGCTGTCCTTACTTCAGTGCTGTAGGAGCACACAGTGCACGATGAAGCAGAGCAGACACTGTGTAGGAACTGCACTGCATAGGAGGGCCCTGATCTCTACAGCTCCCCACTGTGCAGAAAGGCCTTGGGCATGGATGCTGAAACCTTCCAGAAGCCTTTTTGTGTCCTCGGACCACAGCTGCAAAGGTGCAGAGTGTGGATCCTCACTCAGGACCCTCCTGGACTCAGGAGGAGGGAGCAGGGGTGCCGCTTCGAGCCACAAGCCAACGCTGCTAGCCACCTTCTGATCCGAACTCCCAGCTCTCCGCATGGAAATCTGTTTGGCCTGTCCTGCAATGCATGATGGGAAGTTTTTTCCCCCTCTCTCACGCCACCCATGACTATTTTGTTTTATTCTATGTGCTGCTTCTTACTTTATCCTTTCAACCTCTTTTCCTTCTCTGCACAGATATTATAGGCACGCTAAGGCCGGATGAGAAGGCCATAATGACCTATGTTTCATGTTACTACCACGCCTTCTCAGGGGCACAGAAGGTGAGACTTTACTGCTAACAACCCCTTCCCATCCCTGCCATGCCCACTGATTCTCTCCACCAAAGATAGATCCAGCCCCTCTGCCTGGCACAGCTCAGCAGTCTCAGCTGTGCCCCATCCAGCCTTGCATTTGGATGCATGAGCTCCAGTCTTGCTGGAGAAGTGGGTTAGTTATCCTTTCAAACACATTTGAGCTGCTCCTTCTCTTCCGTTGTCATGCTCAGTGGTGGAGAAAGCATTTTGATGAAGTTGGCATAGAAAGAAGAATGTCTGCTCTGACAGTCAGTATACCATGTTAGTGACTATTGGGCCTCACCCTGGCCAGGTGATTCATCTCCAGAAGTACCGTAAGCAGATTAGCCTGGCCCGGCACGTCGCAGCCTGGTCCCTTTGCGCTGCCTGCCTTCTGTTCATACTCAGCCCTCAATAGCTCAGGTGTCTTTCCCTAGATTGTATCCTATCAACTGATTACTTAGCAGTAGCATCTTTTGTAGCACTTTTGTGCTCCAGCCACAAAGTCCACGCCTACCAGGCCTTGAGCTTTCCTAAGTACATTCACTTCTCAATTTCTTTTTAATTTGTGGTCATTCTTTCCCAAACTACCTCTATGTTTTTTTTTCTCTTTCCCCTGCTTTTCCCATTCCCATAGCTTCAATCATGTTTCCTCTGCTTCCTTGTTACTCCAGTCTCTTTGCCTGGCGCTGGGACATTTGTCCTCAGAGGAAACAAGTAGTCATTCACAGTCACATTCTTTGGATGAACTTCCTTCAAAATTATTTCCCTGCAGTCTTTCAAATGGAAGAAAAAGTTCCAGCCTTTCTTCCCAAGCCATAGCCTGATTGGGCTGCAGCCTTTCTGCAAGATCATCACTAACTTCAGACTGTGGGCTTTGAAACAATAAAATCCAAAGTTCAAGACCAGATCCTTCTCATTTTGAAAAGGATGTAAAATCTCCTTATTTTCATAACTTCTTTCTCTCACCGGGTCTTTCCTACCTGAGGCACAGTCCATGTGCTGTCCAGCTTGAGGGCTAGCTTGACTCCAGAAAGACTCCATCTCTTTTGTACAACATGATGCTAAGGGTTCATGTTGATGTAGACACCATGTTCATGCTTGCTTTCAGAGGGCAAACAGGCAGTAGATTACAGGGAGCAGCTCTTCAGGTCAAACTTTTTGTTCCCTGCCCTGTTTCGTCTATATTAATGATGCTGTCTGCTTTCCAATGAATTGGAAATAGATCCCACAGCAGTGCAGTACGTTTGCCCACTTGGCATGGTTTATGTAGACATGAATTTTCCTAAATAGTTCAAAACCCTTAACACCAGGCTACAAGCCCCATCCAGCTGATACTTGCCTCTGACAATTGTATCATCAGAACTCATGCTGCGGTGGTAAGGCTTGCTGTTCGCCAGGTGCCTCTTAGGGATTCCTCCATGCTTAACCCAAAGAACTCCAGATTAAAGAAAGAGCAAACCACAAATGTGAGGAGGGTAGTGGCCTCCTGCAGAAGTGGCCGTGTCCCTCTTCAATCCACTTCTCTTCTATCTGTGCCCATTCTGCCCTTTGGAAACCTGCTTAGCAGGTCCCATGTTCTCTTCAGCAGTTTAGATGGATGCTAGGTCTGCTGGGATAACTGAAAACAATCTTCTGCTGCCTCAGGACCTCAACCAAGTAGACAGGGCAAAAACCAGTGATGGAACTTCTTAAAACCCATGTGGTGTAACTTGTTTATACGGAAAATTACAGATTTAATAATAAATTAAATTTTTAGTAGGCCTGATGGTCCAGCACCTTAGCAGTGACCTGGCAGGAGGAGCAGATCTCCTTTTTGGAGCTCTCCAGCCATAGTCGCCAGCTGCCAAGGGACAGATTCAAATCCCAGGGCAAATGCAGAGTGATGACTGAGTGCAAGCCCCAGCCCAAAGTGTCTTGTAACGTGTTGCCGCCTCGTGCACGGTTAGGTGACTGACTGTGATATCACTCCATTTTTCATTCAGATTTTTCATTACTGCCACCAGTCCTGAAGGGGAAGTCCCATGAGCCGCTTTCTGCTTCTTTCACTCTCTTGTACCGAGCCTTTGAAGGTACAGGGTCCCCAGCCTGATGTGTGTGTAGATGGCTGCTTTTTCTTTATGCCATTTTGTTATATATATATATATATATATTTGTAGGTATACTTGCTTTGGTTGGTTTGCTTGTTTTCTAACTGCTTCTGACTTTCACACTAAATGCATGATTGTTTACTACTGGTCAGCTTAATATTTTGTAAACCTGATTTCTGGGGGTGAAAATTTCTAACTAATGTATTACCATTTTGTGAAAAGACTGTGTTTGACATAGTATTCTGGGATAATTCTCTGAGGCCAGAGGGCCACAGGCAGGCATCCTCCCTAGGTAGTGTTCTGTGGGAATGCCTTCCTGTATCACCCTTCTGTAAGAAGAGACCTGGAACCAAGACCTAGAGACACAATTCCACATCCAACCTAAGCAGTCCGGGTCAAGGTTACAGTAAAGACAAAAAACAGAGAAGTTAGTTCTCTTTCTGCTATTCTTTGGCTATTCATATTTCTGTTTGAGCCTACCCAACAGTCCATGCATATCTTGCAGCAGTGCAGTATCAAGCAGAATGCCCTAGGCTTGCCCTCCAAATGATGTTTGACTGAAAGTAGTATAATGTGTCAGTGCCATGCTGTACCAAAGCTAATCAGATCACACAAGTCCTTGGCAAATACAGTTATGCAGACTTCAGACCCCAAGATGGTGCATCTTGACAGTGCTGCCCCATGCCTCCAGCATGTCTGGAGTAGGCAAGAACCACAGAGGAGCTAGTGCTGGTGCAGGAGAGGAAGAAGATTGGCCTCTGCATGTCAACCACTAGGGTAACACAAATAATGTCGTAATTGCTGACATTCTGAGGGCTTTTGTGTTTGGACAGATGTTCAATACGTATATACACACACAATCCCAGGCAGCTGGAGGAAATCTATTGTCAGATAGATGTAAGTGTGCCTATGCCAAATGGGGTCCCTCCTGCACAGCTGGCTGCTGCTCCAGTGAGCTCCAAGGGTATAAAAAAGAAATGGAGAGTTAAGAGCATACAGAGAGCTTCTCTCCTGGGAAGACTGAGGTAAACGTTTGTGACTGCCAGTCCCCTGCAGCCACTAGGTGCATTCATGGTAGGGCTCTGGCCCTGGTTTTTTTGACAGATCCCATGCCTGTAAGGTTTTCTCTGAGTAACAGAAAGTTACACATTAAAGTACAAACTTTTGGTAAAAACAGATCAAAGTACAAGCTTTCATAAATACAACCATCATTTACACTTTTTACAGCATTTTTTTTTTTTTAATGAAATGGCTTTCTCTTGTACAGTTTGCTTTGATATGTTTCTAGTTAGTTAATATCTGTGTATCTGCTAACTGACTGACTTTAATGGAGAGGCAGATCACTGAATATACATTTTTAGAACTTCTTAAAAATGGCTTAGATCATCATATTCGCTGAGATTTCAGCAATCTGTTTGTCACTATATAGCCTGTGACTTTTTTCCTCTTGTTGCTGCCTCACATCAGCTGCAAAAATTAGAGCTTTTTTTTTTTCAAACAGCCTTGAAGATTGAGTAAACAGATAATAAAAGGCCTTTTACAAATAAAAAGAGGTTGAAACTTGCCAGCTATAAGCTCAGCAAAGCTTCTTTTGGCATCAGTCCTGCACAGAGTTTTAAGACAGGGCATAGCATTGACAATTGGCCTGTAGTGCTGGCATGTGCCCTCCTCTTCATCTCCACGTGGTCTCTGTGACTCAGTGAGGAGAACTCCTTTGTAGGGGTCCTATAGGTAGCTCTAGCACCTACACAGGCACCAGGGCAATAGCTGTGCTGCAATAAGAGGGTGCTGAACAGTCTCCTGACATCCATCACAGGCCCACATCTTCTGAGGCTTTACAGCATTACATCTGCCAAAATATTGATAAGGGGATCCACACAGATCCACAGATAAACACTGTACAAGAATTAGCTTGCTGCATATTGCCCCTGCCAAACACTTGTGGCACTCTGGTGCAGGCTGTTAACTCCTGAGCTCATAGCTGGGATTTTTTCTGAGCATTGCTGTGTTCCAAATTCATGTTTTAACATGTCCACTCTCTGCAGAGAGACAGGTTTTGGTCCCATAATGTGAAAAAAAAAGACAAAAAACAAAACAAAAAACCCAACAGCTATAGTAACAACAGGCTCTTTTTTTTTTTTTTTCTTGAGATTTACTTTGAGATAGTAAGCAGAAATACTACTAAAGGGGGAAAAACAATCCTCTTTTCAGCTGGATCATAACAACCTGAATACATGTTAGGTGTCATGCAGCAAGATGCTGGGGATATCATCCTGTTATGGGTGCCAGAAATACAAGGAAAGCTGGAAAACATCTTTGCTGAGTTGAATTTAAGTTCAAGGATATCTACTACTTTATCTTTGAATCAAATCTAGAACATTTCCAAAGTCTGATACATGTATTCACTTGATCTAGTGAAAGATGTCCCTGCCGATGGTAGTGGCGTTGGATGAGGTGATTCTTAAAGGTTATTTCCAACCCAAGTCATTTTATGATTCTATGCAGATAGGTATTATGTCTCATAGGTAAAAGTAAGTAGAGAGACCCATCAGGTTGATACCATGCAGTTCCTGGTGTTGCAGCTCTGCATGTTGGTGAGAGGAGTGGAAGTGATGACAAAAGCTGTCTTTGTAAAGAGGTAGCTGGGGTCCCTTTGGCAGGAAACAGCAGGGCAGTCTTGCAAGAGTAGCTTCTGAAAAAGCATAGAAATGTGGTTGTCTCACAACACAGGGCTGGAATCACATAAGCTCAGAATCTCTGAAGGAATGTACTCTCTTTCGAAGGAGAAAAAAAGCATTACGAAAGTTCTGATAACATGCAGAGAGAGATCAGGACAGATGTGTTGAAGCACAGACAGGCTGCAAGAGCCAAGATTAGGAGACTTTACCCACAGGTATGTAGCAGGAAGCTAAGCAGCAAGCTTTGGTTTATAACTTTTTCACACTTTTCCCCTTCTCCTGTTTTTCTTCTCTTTGGCAGGCGGAGACAGCAGCAAATCGTATTTGCAAAGTCCTGGCAGTCAACCAAGAGAATGAACAGCTCATGGAAGACTACGAAAAACTGGCCAGTGATGTAGGTGTCCGTGGTGCTGTTGGTTTCTGGGTGGTGTTATGTAGAAAGGAATCGCAGGGGGGTTGGAGATTCATGATCCTTGAGGTCCCTTCCAATCCTGGCGATTCTGTGATTCTGTGATTGCATTTAACACTTACAGCTAATCCTGGGCAGTGCTATTGGCCTGTGTTTTCCTAGAATCTTCTTTCTTTCCCTTCTAGCTTGAGAAAAATGAAAGGAAAGAAAAATTGGCTTTTAAGTGGAGAATTCCCATGTAGCAGGTTTTAGTTTCTCATTTATTAGGAGCAGACACAACAATAATAAAATTTAAGGAAAAATCAAGCTGTTTTGACTTGTCTTGTTCACGACTACATATATGTCTAATAATATCTTTCATACAAATTGTATGCCAGCATAGTGCAGAAGTCAGGAATTGGATCTAAGGAAGTCAAGAGGTAGATAACTGAGGAAAGAAATATCTGTTTGCTGATAATTGGAAAGTATCTGTGTACAATACAATCTGAGACTGCGTTGGTTAATGGGGAAGGCTGACAGACTGACACCAGTTAAATTCCACAAGTGACCAAATGTGGTCTGGAGTATGTTTGTGGAAGATAAGTATGGAGGGACAGATGGAAAACATAGGCCAAACATAGCTCACAAGCCTGTTTTCAGCCCGGTTTGAAAAGTGTAGGACGCTACTTCACTCACACTGTAGACTGCCTGTTGCCACCTTGCCAGCTCTGCAACTCAAAGTGCAATGCTAACTTCTAAGCAGCTAGAGTGAGAAAAGCATAACTAGAGGGAGCAACTTGCTTTCTCCTTCCAGATACCTCTGGAGCTAATATGTCTTACAGCATCCTTTAGTTGTGCAACAACCCAACAAAATCCTCAGGCTTTAGTGCAGTCTAAGGACATTATTTGGTACTGATTGTGTGAAAGCTATGACTTAAGCATATTGTACTGGCAGTGCTGTACAAGCAGCACTACTCAGTGTGGTAAGGAATGGGCTGCTTATAAGTAAAAAAGATGTAATCCCAAAAAGGTTGGCAAGGTTTTCTTAACTATCTCTGCTGTAGGTAGAACCTTTCTGATAGCAAACAAAAGTAAATGGTCCCTAGTAAGATCAGGCCAACATCTGTAGTTTTAACACAGTTTCAATTCAAGGCTTCTTGTCTTGCAGCTGCTGGAGTGGATCCGTCGCACCATCCCCTGGCTGGAGAACCGGGCACCAGAGAACACCATGCAAGCCATGCAGCAAAAACTGGAGGATTTTCGGGACTACCGCCGCCTGCACAAGCCCCCCAAAGTCCAAGAGAAGTGCCAACTTGAGATAAATTTCAACACCTTGCAGACCAAGCTACGACTCAGCAACAGGCCAGCCTTCATGCCTTCAGAAGGGAAAATGGTTTCTGTGAGTGGGTGTAATTGACTGTATATGCCCAAGCTGTTTCTAAAAAATGAAACCTGTTTATGTCTATTGGTGGGCAGAGTAATGCCCACCTTCAGAGTGAGCTATTCTGTAGTAGGAACCCCACAGAATACAGTTCAGTAACTCCATGATAAGAGAGGAGCAAGAAATCATTGCTCCTCTGTCTGTAATCCAGACTCTGCGGTTCTTCACAAGTTCCATGCCTTTATGAGGAGACGTCTGGGTGCCTCTCATTCTTTCTAATTCAGAAATGGTTGGGTTTTGCTGTATTTTTGTGTGTGGGAATGTTTAGAGAAGTTCTCTCATGCAGACAAGTATATCCTGATTACTGCTAGACCTGCTTATCTTAAGTCTGACACTTTGTCTTCTTGACCTGTCTGCACAACTCTCTGAGATTAAAAACCCACACCCATTCTCTCCAACCAATTTGAACTGTGTAGCCCACTGGAAATAATTCTGAAGTACTTCTACCCTAACTTCTCACCTCTATTTCTTCCCATGCTCCTGTCTCTAGGATATAAACAATGCCTGGGGTGGCCTAGAGCAGGCTGAGAAGGGCTATGAGGAGTGGTTGTTGAATGAGATCCGGAGGCTAGAGAGGCTGGATCACCTGGCAGAGAAGTTCCGGCAGAAGGCATCTATTCACGAGTCCTGGACAGATGGTAAATGCCAGCCTACATGCTTTCTATTGCCTGACATAGTGCTGTCAGTTATGCAGGGAGGAAGAGATGGATCATATATGGGTTCTTCTATGAGATTTTCCTTTTCAGGGATTCACTCATTACTTTATTAGGAAAAAAATCATGAAAATCACTGTGATCTCTGTTCTGCATCTGCTTTCCCTAGCTGACAGGGTGAGATTCTTGGATAAAATAGAGCTACAGAGGAGAAAAGAGGTTGCTGTACAGTAGATGCTGCAGTTGGCATTTACCAGCATAGGGCAATTTGTACATAGTAAGATGAGTTTGGTATAAGCTGTGACTGCAGAGACCTGAGCTGCTGCGCTATTTCATCTCTGCTGATCATGGCAAACTCATTCTCAGTGGTTTGAAAGTTATAATTTTGCAACTCTAGGCAGGTATGTGTGAGGGCAAGACTTGGGAAGTGTCTAGAGTGGGGAAAATGCAAAATGGAGGGCCCCAGGGCTGTCTAGGTGCAAGGGAGCTTTGGGAGCATTTGGTCCAGTCCTTCATTCTCCTGTCCTTTGGCTCCCTCCCCAGGTAAGGAAGCGATGCTGCAGCAGAAGGATTATGAAACTGCTACCCTCTCGGAGATAAAGGCCCTGCTGAAGAAACACGAGGCCTTTGAGAGCGACCTGGCTGCACACCAAGACCGCGTGGAACAGATTGCTGCTATTGCACAAGAGCTGAAGTACGGCACCCCAGCATACATCTGATCCTTGGGGCCAGAGAGGCCTGATCAGCTTTGCCCTCTGGACAGCCATGAAATCATTCCCACACAAAAATGTTGGGAAGTCCAAGTGTTTCCAAACTGTATCTAGGATACTTCTCTTCAGTATCCAGACACACCAGAAAAGCAGGCCAGGAAATGGTTGAGTTGTGGGTGCTGATGAGGGGGAGGCAGAATTACTTTCTCAAGCCAAGTTTCCACTCTTTTCCAGCTTGTTATGCTGCTGTGAACCTTTTCGTAAAGAGGAAACCTGTCTCTGGCCCCTGCTAGGTTTCAGAGTTGAAGCACTGTTTGGCTTTTCCAGGAGCAGAAGGAAATAGCAGAGGATAGCATACACTTCAGAGATTCCCAGTTGGCTCTGCTTTGTCAAAAATAGTGAAGAAAAAAACCCGGTTGTTTCAGCCCATCATGGCCTCTGTTGCCACTGCAGGCATTTTGCTCCAAGAATAATGTGCCATGTGCATCCAGTTAGCACTTGCACCAGGGGCTCTTTCCAGCAACTCCCTTTGGGCTTCCCCCTGGTTTAGAAACATTGACCTCCACACCTTTTCCTGGAGTGAGGAGCGACCAGTCACCAGAATAAATGGTGTCTCATCAGAGTGGGAAGTTGATTGCTAGGGAGAGCAAAGGGAAAGACTTTTAAGCCCTGCATATGTCTTGGCAAAAACGGTCTGAGCAGTTTGGCTTTCACTTTGTTTCCTATAATTAAAAATACTTCTGTATCACATCAACCTATCTCAAGTTAGACATTGTCTGGATTAGACCAGCTCCCTTGGGCTGAATGACTGTTTTTCTCTAAAAAATCAGGATTATTGGATCAAGATCATTATCTTCTTTACCAACACAGATTTAAGAAGTGTTCCCTTTGCCATTGGAGGACTGACCTTGAAACAGGAGGAGAGTTCAAGGCAATCCTCCATGTCAGTAAGATTAAAACTGAGGCTAATTAGTCAGCAAGCATTAGCTGACCTGTCACTTCCAAAGCAAATGCTATGTGCCAGACAAAACAGCAACTCTAATAGCAACAGGGAGAGATGCATCTTAAATTGAGGGAGAGGTAATTTCATCCAAAGTGTGAGAACAGAATGCTCTACCATCCTTCCAAAAGCCATCTCCCACATTAGTAAAGACACTGTGCCTTCAAATAAACATGGCTGAGCAGTTTTTTCCCCCCACAGATGCACTGCCAGGGAGATCAAGAAGATCTATGACTATTCATACTGGGCGTGTGGGGGGGTATGGGTACATTTGACTCCCCAGCACAAGTGATCTGAGTGCATTATAGGCAAGACTCAGGAGCAGTTATTTCAGCTGCAGTGCTTGCTGTGCAGCAAAGTAGATCAAGGAACTGATCTGGATTAAAAACGTAGCAAAGAAAATGTTATTTTTAGCCCAAGGCTGTTTCATGACTATTTTTCCACAAGACTCTACCAACAGTTGTGCCCACACACCTCAGGAGGGGCAGTACAATGATGGGAAGAAATGAAGTAGGAGGAAACTGCTGAAACCTGTATTACTGCTTAAGAGAAATGATCATCATATTGTCCAGGGTCATTTAGTAGCTCAGCAAGTTATTCCAGCTTCTCTTTCATGGGTGACACTTCACAGTTTTCTTGTCTCCCTCTGCCTACAAGCTTCTCCCTCTTTGATCATGTGCAGAACCAAGAGCAAAATGCAGTGCGAAACTACAAGCTTTGGCCTACCCCTACCCCCCATTTTCTAGCCATGCTCTTAACAGCCCTTCTTCCAGGAATGCCAGGCTACAGACACTGCAGCCAAGTACCATCTGTCTGACATATTGGAGAGAAACTTGCACTGTAATTCAGGAATTGTCCTAAATAAACAAATTGTTGCTGAAGATTGCCACCTCTCTTAAAATAATCTGAAGTGGCTTCTTTGCATTTGTAATGAAATCATTGTTGCCCTTTCTCCTGATGTATGTACATGCAGGTAGCTAGCCTATGTGATGTTCTTAAGCAGAATACAGGAGCATACTACTGCTTTTAATCTGCTTATTCCCAGCCCAAGTAAAGACTCCCTTCCCCCAGTGCCAACTAGTTCCCATCAGGTAGCCAAGAGCAGCCTTGAGTGTGGTTATTTTTCTTGTTCTGTGTTGTTTGATGTGCCAGTGTCTCCAAAGATAGATACTACTGTATTTTTGGCATACTTCATTTGCAGAGACCACAAACCTTCAGTTTGCATCTATTCTTAAAACTGATAAAGACTTCTAATGTATTTATCATTCTTCTCCAAAAGGCCTTTATTTGGTATTTTGTTCTTTTTCTCCACCCCTCATAGTGAGCTGGACTATTATGACTCTCCGAGTGTCAATGCCAGGTGCCAGAAGATCTGTGATCAGTGGGATAATCTGGGTGCCCTAACCCAGAAACGTAGAGAAGCTTTAGAGGTGAGTCATATCTCCAAAACGACCTTTGGGATTACAGGAGTAGGTCATTTGTGGGAAACAAGCTACAGTGGGCATGAATGTCCTATTTCAGCACTTTTGTCCACTTCTAGAAATCCCAGACTGTAACCCAGAGCTACGTCTCAGTATATTTAACCTGTTTCCAGCCCAGCTACAGTACCAGTCATTTGCTCAGGCTATTGATTTGTTTCTAGTCTTCTGTGTTTGTAATTTTATTCTGCTTGAAAAGACTCATTTTGTTTTGTTTCAAAGGACCTCATACTTCTTCCTCAGAGTGAGGAAAAAATCCATCCTGTGTGTAATGTCTCAACAGAAACTTTTGCTGTAGTGCCCACTGGAGAGTACCAAGGAGGTCTGAAAGGAAGGAGCAACTCAAAGAACCCACATATCTGTGTGATTTTTATTCTCTAACCATCTTCCCTGATTTTCTTTTTCTTTTTGTGCATGCTTAGAGGACAGAGAAGCTACTGGAAACAATTGACCAGTTGTACCTGGAATATGCCAAACGAGCTGCCCCCTTCAATAACTGGATGGAAGGGGCCATGGAGGACCTGCAGGACACGTTCATTGTTCACACCATTGAGGAGATCCAGGTACAGAGCAGTCATTTGCACCAGCTGTGCTGGGATAGAGGGAAGGCAGAGGATTTTTCGTGGTGACTCCAGTTTTATAAATGAGAGCTGGAAAGCTGAGAGAATTTTTTAGTATCTTGCATTTCTTAGGTTTTTTGGGAGTTTTTTTGAGTTTTTTTGTGTTTTTGTTTAATCAAAATGAACAAAACTTAGTTCTACTGTCAGGTTCTGCGGCTCAGTTGTCCATGTAATATTATATTCAGGTCATTTGGTCCTATGTGATGTGTCACGAGGGTGACTGTTGAGCTGGGTTTCAGTGCTGAGCAGAGGAAACATCAGGATTCTGCACTTTGTTGGCAGATTGCCATTTGAAGCCAAAGATTTCTTGCTTCTTGCAAGACAACAGGGACTTCCTCTTCTGAGAGAGTGTCATGAAAGGAGTTTGAAGTATCTATAGGTAATTTTCTGACCTTCAAGAGCAGGAATTATCCTTCTCTGGGTTCTAGAGGGGAGTCTGTTTCTTCCGCTTGATGGGCTTCTGAAAAGAATCCAGGTATTCATTTGGACTTAGCTGGTTGTCATGAACAGCCAGGATATTCTGCCATAATTTCCTCCTGACATTGTGCTTTCTCAGGACCTGGTCAGTTTGTCAAAACCTGATGAGTGTTTTGTAGGAATGGTTGACAGCAATATGGCTATCAGTGAAGCAGTTAGTGGGAAACCAGCAGGAGGTTCACTAAGTCTTTCATAATGCAAAACAAATCTGAAGAGCATTTAAACATTTCTATCATCTCTTTGTGACTGCAGAATATTCCCCAGGTCTCCCAGACTTTCATTACATTTCTACAGGCACTGCAGCAGCTGCAAAATAATGAGTCACCATGTAAGGAAGCAATTTTACAAAAGTAGTTACAATGTATGTGCTGTAAGAAAGTGGTCAGTTATGAGGTTTACTTTCATTCCCTCTTCTGTCCACACTGTTCCTTCCATTATCCCTGCATGCGTTTCTCTGTCTCACATCTGTTTTGCTGCCTTTTCCCCTGTGTTTGCTTCCCTACTCTTGATCTTCTAGACTTCTGGGATGAAACATCTTAAAGGCCTAGAGAAGCAGTGGGAAGTGAGCCAGGACCAACCGGCTTGTCAGCTGTCCACAAGCTGCCAACAAGCATGCCTTCACCTTCAGTCTTTGGATCACAGTCACTGGGCACCACAGCCAGATGGGGAACAGAAAGAGCCTGTTGTGTACAGGGAGAGGGAGCAGATTTCAGCAACAGGAGCTTATGTTGCCTGTGCAGGTTTGCTGCGGTCTGAAAGACCTTCATCTAGTTCTAACTCACCCTGATCAGACTGGATCTGACTTTGTTATTCATCTGGAGTCATCTTTGTTATAGACCTAGTACATATCTAGTGGGAGAAGAACTGTATGGTGCATTTAGGCTCATGAGATATGGCCACTTTAGAGTAATGCTAGCAGTTCAGTCTTCCCTAAGGGGACTAACAGCCCGTCACACAGCAGTGTTGGAGAAACAGTTTCCCTTAAACTGTGAGCCAGAATTATTCCATCATGTTTTGGGATGTGATCTCTCTTTCTGGTGAAAACAGAACAGAAACAAATAGAGAGAAAAGGAGACTTCATTTAACTACTTAAAGCAACCTTTTGAGTGATGCTGAGAGATACTGGAAGTCTGTTGGAGCTGCCTGTTTTGTATCCTGGAAATGTGTAAGCTTTTGCAGTTACTTCAACAGAGATGTATTTGGTCAAGGAGCTATTCAGTGACTAATGCTCTTTTTGCTGCTGTCTTCCTTCCACAGGGATTGACCACAGCCCACGAACAGTTCAAAGCCACTTTGCCAGATGCCGACAAGGAGCGACAGGCCATCCTGGGAATCCACAATGAAGTCTCAAAGATTGTCCAGACGTACCACGTCAACATGGCAGGAACGAATCCTTACACTACAATCACCCCACAGGAGATCAATGGCAAATGGGAACATGTGAGTTCTTTACAGCGTTGCAGTTAGTGTGGGGAAGGCTGCTGCTCAGTCAGTAGGGCGCTAGGAAGGGAATTACTTTTTCTGTTATTCTCACACTTACTGCTGAGCTTTTGCACATTTGCCATATGTTTTTGGCTCAAAAGTGGAAGTGGAAAGTGGAAGAGACCTTTAAAATAAATACCTAAGGGTGTCAGATCTCTTTTTTGTTCTTATTTTTTTAGGGAAAGATGAAATTAGAACTTTGAGATTTTAAGTTCTCAGTTGAAAAGCAAGTACAGCATGGGAGTCAGTGTCCTTCTCTACCATTCAACCCTTCAGATATTCAGCCCCAAAAGACAAGGAGCTTTCTAATGCTATAGTACTAACAGAGCAGTTACGCTCAATACCAGCCTGTGCTGATGGTCCTTACCACAAAATCAGTGGCAGACTACAACTACTTTGCATTTAAGCAAATATCAGGCACCAAAACCCCAGATGAATGGATGAAAGCTGCTTTTCATGGCATGAGATGAATTTGCAGAATTCATCCTGCACTGAAGAGGATTCACATTCTATGAGCATCCCTGCAAGTCCTAAAGCTTATGACTGCCTTTTTTCAGAACAAGCACTCCTCTCCCTATTCTTACAGGCCTGTTTGCAACCGCACTGACAGAGAAGCACTGTGCTTTCTCCAAAACCTAACCCTAGCCATAGAGAGTGCCCAGGCCCAACAGCCACTCCACCTGGGGCTCCCCCAAAAAGCAGCCACGATTAAGTGCTTCTGGCAGCCCTGAGTCTTTTTTAGCAGCCCCTTCACAAACCCACTCACACTGGGACTCTGCGCTTTCTCTGTTTCCCTTTCCTTGCATCAGTTTCTAGAGTTATTATTCATTTGGTTTCATATATATGAAATGCACACTTTGTTACTCTTTGCTCTAGGTGCGGCAGCTGGTTCCTAGAAGGGATCAAGCCCTAATGGAAGAACATGCTCGCCAGCAGCAAAATGAGCGACTTCGTAAGCAGTTTGGTGCACAAGCCAATGTCATTGGTCCCTGGATTCAGACCAAGATGGAGGTACAGCTTTTCTCATTTTCTTTTTCATTTCTGTGATTTTTCATTGGTCCTTTTATTCTGATTCTCCTTTTACTACTGATGTGGTCATTATTCCTTGAGATTACAAGGGAAACTTTTATAGAAAATACAGAGAATCCAAAGATTGGTACCAGTTACCGAAGTGCTTTTCTTCCCCTAACTCTTTAGTAAAGAGATAAAAAATGCTACCCAGAATGGGGAACACTGATATGCTAATAGAGTTGAATTTATATGCAGCATGGGAAAAAGACCCTGCATCAAAAGCATATTTTTATGGAACTGCTTTCATAGCAGTTGCACATGGCTCTTGTTACATATGAGAAAATAAATACATCTAGTGTGCTGAAAATCAGCAGAAGAGAAACATTTTTAATGGAGATCTTCTCTCTTTAGGTAAAGTATGAATTAAAGTAATTGGAGTTGGTAAGATGAAAATTATGAAGCTGTTAATGAGGATAGGAGATAAAAAGAAGAGAGCAATTACAGAACTATTACTCTGTAGAAGTATTAACACAGTGGCAGAGAATGCATCAGGAAAAGTTCTGGCTTGCTACAGTACTAGTTTAAGAACTACAGTTTCCTTCTTTTGCATCCTTACATTAGGTGCATTTTATACGATGCGCTCCACTTGGAAAATGTTCAAGGCTCTGCAGAAATTTTTGCTGATGCTGTCTGCTCATCTCGAGTAACTTCTCTCTGAGATGTATTTTTGTTTTGATTCATCATCCTGTGTAAGCATGAAATAGCTGCATTAATAAATATCAGCCACGCGAAGGCTCTTCCTTCTAACAGGGTCTAATACCTTTGGCTTTGCTAATGCAGGAGATTGGCCGCATTTCAATAGAGATGCATGGGACTCTGGAGGACCAGCTCAACCACTTGCGGCAATATGAGAAAAGCATTGTGAATTACAAACCAAAGATCGACCAGTTGGAAGGAGACCACCAACAGATCCAGGAGGCGCTTATTTTTGACAACAAGCACACCAACTACACCATGGAGGTAAATGTTTCGCAGTGCCTTTTCCCTGCTGAAATGTAGTGCCAGCAGATCAGACAGCTCGATCTGTTGTTGCACCAGCTGCATCCAGATCAGGCAATATGTTGTGGTTCTTAGGAAAGCGGAGAGCTTGACAGAACGGCCAAGCATGCAACATCATGTCACTGAAATTCTTTTCAGCCTTACTGTACTTTATGCCGTCCCAATCCATTGTACTTCCACACATAGAGACAATAGAAATAACCTAAATCAGATCAATGGTATTGCTTGAAAAAGTGGCTGGTCTTGTATCCTGGCTGTGTTAGCCCACTAACTGGAATTAGAAAGCTCAGACAAGTGTTGGTGATTTTGAGCTGCTATAGCGTGGAAGAAGAAAAAAGTCCAACAGAACCTTTTCAAGATAAGAGTCTGGCTTTCTGTTGACAACATGAGGTTTTGTGGAAACAATCTGAATTCAACATGAATCCATCAAAACACAGACAGGCTTTGAAACTTGCTTTTTTATTTCTGGCCAGATCTGGCCACAGATGTAGTGGAGCACCAGTATATTCCAAGGATTGTGGTTAATTTATTTTCTTGGTTCATGTAAAGAGAGTTTTCTGTCCAAATAAGTCCTATAAGCATCATCTTTTGTGTTAAAGGCCCCCAGGGTAGCTAAGCTACAAGGGAAAAGATCTTTGCAATAGGACCAGAACTTTATTATGAGCAGAAAGTGGCCTCTTCAATACTTTCTCCTGTCAAAATTCATATTTTAAACATCCAGTTGGCTTACATGGCAGATGAAAAGGAAGCTCTTCTGAGCAAATAGACTGCCTTGGCCATCAGGATCACTTAATTTGCCACAAGTTGCATGTTTGATCTAGTAGCCTTAGAGGCAGAAGAGCTACTTTTTAATTTTAAAATTGTCTTATTCTCTTTTTTTCCAGCATATTCGAGTGGGCTGGGAGCAGCTATTAACAACAATTGCTAGAACCATTAATGAAGTGGAAAACCAGATTCTGACCCGTGATGCCAAAGGAATAAGCCAGGAACAGATGAATGAGTTCCGAGCCTCTTTCAATCATTTTGACAGGGTAAGTCAGTGTTGACTGCAGCTTGGTAAGCTGCAAGCTTCCATTTAGACTGCACAGTGCAATAAGAAACAGTCACCATGATAAAACTAGATCAATGGAATATGTTTGATTCTTAAAAATGCCACTCCTGTGGAGCACGGAGACTGAGAAGTGATCATTAGGCTGGAAGGTATCTGAAATTCAGAGATCCCTGGTAAAGACAAAGTTTGAAAATGTTTGAAGGCTTATTTAGGAAATTTGTTTTTTAGCTCAGCTTCACTATCTTGATTTATAGAATCCTTTGGAGCAGCCATCCTCCACTCCAATAGACTATCACATAAACTGATACTGAAAAAAAACAGCATTACTCTTGTATGGAGCAAACAGGATGATCTGTGCACAGCATGACACTGCAAAACGTAAACCCTGATGTAAAGCCTGCCTTGCCCTACTGTGGAAATACATGTCAAGGCACTAACAGATACAAAAAGAAACGATTTCCTCAAAGAAAATCCTCCCCTTGGTTATCCACCCTCCCTGCAGCTCTTCCTTCTATGGTGAGAAGCCATCAGCTAGCATCCTTCTATCAACCAAATCAGAAAGTTTTCACACATGGAGGCAGAGAGAGCAGTCCAAACCTGACACCATCTCACGACTGGCTGTAGGTTCAGTTGTTAACCCTCTCAATGTTTGGAAATCCATGATCAGCCTGCAGGTACTAAATCAGTGATGAAAATGTAGGTGCCTTCCACCATTTGCTGCACGAGCCAGACTGTTTGAAGGATTTCCTGAGAGCAGGGCTGCAGCTTCCCCTCTCAGAGGCTGACAACACTTTCAGACTGCTGAGCACATTCGAGCCCCTCTCTAGCTTTTCAAAGGAAAACCAAAACCATGTCTTCCCTCCTTAGCAGACTCCAGCCCTGTAAATTTACCATTTTTACCTGTATGTCATTTGCCCTTTCCTCCACAACAGTCTGAATGATAATGCGAAAAGATTGTGTCTTTCCCAATCTTCAGCTATGTATTTGAGTTATGAGGGCTTAAAAAAACTGACTGTTTGAGAAAAGTCACAGGAATTGGCCCCACAACGATGTTTGTAGCTTTCTTTCTATGGCCAGAGATGGTGGCTGCTGGTGGGGGCTCTTCAATACCTGGGGCTATCCTGAGCTAAAATTCTGTGGGGCAAATGGGGATTCTCAGTTCATGTGGT
Source organism: Phasianus colchicus (assembly GCF_987193195.1). Lineage (NCBI taxonomy): Eukaryota > Metazoa > Chordata > Aves > Galliformes > Phasianidae > Phasianus > Phasianus colchicus. The sequence continues at coordinate 29,347,196 of NC_143440.1, forward strand.
AGTTTGTGATCATGGATACATCTGAACACTGGGAGAGAGGGAATAAGCAAGGGAAAGAGCAGCTGCCAAGCCTCATTGTGCCATGCTGTACAGTTGTGCTGTTTTCAGAGCTGAACACTTCAAACAGCTTGCCAGTCAAAGTTCCACCTTACGTGCAGGTCTCATGAGTACAGCAGTAACACTGCTCCCTTGAGCTTCAGCTGTTTTTCTTTGTCTGTTCCTGGGATGCCCTGACAGCTCAGCTTCCTTGGTGTGTTGGCAAACATACCTGCCCTCACCTACTCCTTTGGTGGGACTTTTGACTAAAAGAATAAGGCAATGCTACCCACTGCCTCTTCCTGCTTACCTGCACACCAGGTTACTAGCGAAACACAGGGCTTCTGGCACTATGGATAACAAGCTGTGATGCAAGTAATTCACTTGGGAGATGGAGGTCTTGAGGCTTCTGAGCAATGACTGTTTTTATCAAACACTCTCAAGATGTGATCAGCTTTCTCAGAAGGAACTGTTCCAAGAGCATTTTTAGCACATCCTGAAATGTCATTGTGATATCTAATATGCACTTTTTATTTTTCTTTCCTGTGTTTCTATCTGCATGTCATTCTTCCACTCTGTCCTCTCACCCACTGCATGGTGCACCTGTTTTTTGTCTTTCCACCTCCCTTTGATTTCCACTGTGTCTCCCTTCCTTCTGCCCCACACCATCACCCCACTGGCACTGCATGTCCTGCTGCCTGGCACACCGCATAACCAGGACCACTCCGGCACACTTGGCCCTGAGGAATTCAAAGCCTGTCTCATCAGCTTGGGTTACGATATTGGAAACGATGCACAGGTACTGAATGCTAGTGGTGAACACAGACAGATATTAAGCTATGAAAAAATAACTTTTTTTTTCCCTTTCTTTTCTTGTTTGTCTTAATCTATTTGTCATTGCTGTTCTTGTGTTTGACTACATATGCATCACTTTTCCATTCTATGTTATTTCTAAATGTACCTTGGTATCTGTTCCTTCTTAATTCTGTAATGGTTTGTCTTGTGGGAACTCCTTTTATGTCTTTAAACTATTCCGTTTACTTCTGTGTCACTTAACACTCCTTCTCTTGTTCATCTCTCAATTCGTCTTGCTTAATATCTTCCGCTTTTTCGTCATTGTTATCCATGTGTGCTAACTATTCTGTGTCCAAAACAACTTTTACATCATGGTTTCACAAACTACCTTTGCTACATTGTTTTTCATTGTCCTGTAAATACTTTTTTCCATCTCCTCCTCCCTAAAACTCATTCTCTGTGATGTCTCATGTGGGTTCATTTCTCTCTGGACTGGTCTTCCTTTTCTCTCTTGGCTTTTCCCATCTTTGCATCACTCTCTGTAGAAGAAGACTGGTATGATGGATTGTGAAGATTTCCGAGCCTGCCTTATCTCCATGGGTTACAATATGGTAATGTAGAGCCCTCTATCACTTCTGTTCAAAGTGGTTCTTTTAGCCACCTTCAAAAAGAAAGGGAGAATGTGTAGTGAGTGAATCAAGGTAAATATGAGCTTATTTTCCAGCAACTGATGTTCAATCCAGTACATGTAAAATTGTCTTGCAGCAGTAGCTGAAGATTAAAAAAAAATTATATCATTATCTTAATTCTTTGTATTTCAAATGAGAATTATATTTATCAAACTGTGTGGCTACAAGTGGAAGAAACAATACTTTCTTATATTGGTACATATGCTCTACATAGTGGCACATAAGTTCCCCAGACCTAAGCATCAACTGAACTCTTTTGGAAGCCTGATTTCTGAATACATTCAAAGTTGCTCCTCTCATTCCTGCCATTTATTTCACATGTCTTTGTTCATGTAAGTAGGTTCAAGTCCCAGTCATCCTCCCTGTAGCTTTTTCCTCACCAAAGCACTTCCACATTCATGTGGCACCTTGAGAAGCATGGTAACTAATGCAGAGTTTCACCAAAGACTGATATTCATCAAAGGGCAGAAGACCAGGGTGCAAAAATGTTGAGCTCTACTCTCAGTATCTTTGACCTGATGTCAGGCAAAGCAGTATTTATTTGTCTTCCTTATCAACCCAGTGTAAACATAAACACTTTTTGATGCAGTGTGCCAATCTGCAGTAACATTTGATGAGATACTTCAATTAATCTGGAGGATATACTGATCTAGAGGTGTTAAAAGAGTATGTACCCAAGAGAATACTCAGCTCTGCTTTCCTCTTCTCCTTACCTGGGGAGAAAGGAATCCCCACAGATGAGAATAGATAATATTTTGTTTACATAAAAAGACAAAAAACAAACAAACAAACAAACAAACTTACAGAAAACCAGAAAACTCACAACACAGTTTTTCCTTCTGTAGTGAACTTATCTGTAGAACCATTCCTGTAAAAGCTACTTTCCTGAGCCTTTCTAGATATAGAAGTCCTTTTCTCCAAAGCCTGTCTAGTTACAATAACCAGAAAACATTCAAAGCCCCAGAGATGTTTCTGCTGGTGGATTCTGTTCTAGTAGCAGAAGAGAACCATGAAAGTTTAGGAAATAAAAGGATGTAATGAATCTTCCAATATTGCTACAGACATCTAGCACAGCATCTACTACAGAGAAAGCTGCATCTTCCCCGCAAGTCTATATGACATTGTTCCTAGTAGAAGCATTGTCCTAGAGCTAGTTGGAGTTAGACGCTATCTTAGGGCACAGCTGAGAATATTTTATTCCAAAGGACAAATGAGTGGGAGTTGTGTGGGGGGCACACAACAGCCAGATTAAAAAAAAAAAGTATTTTAATGAAAGGCTGAAGTTTTTTCTGTTTGACTTTGCTTTCCCAGCTGTGAGATGTGCTACTGAACAGTTTCTCCTCACTTTCATGGCACTGCTGCCCAGGTGTCCAGGCTTACATGGCTCTCTTGTTCTCCAGGGAGAGGCAGAGTTTGCCCGCATCATGAGCATCGTCGACCCTAATCGCATGGGTGTAGTGACGTTCCAGGCCTTCATTGACTTCATGTCCCGGGAAACAGCAGATACAGATACTGCTGACCAGGTTATGGCTTCTTTCAAGATCCTGGCTGGAGATAAGGTGAGGCTCTATGTTCTTCCTTCCAATCTGTATTGTTCCTGCCTTCCTTTTTCCCTTCTGTCTGCAAGAGGAAGTGTCGAGGGAAGCACTTTCTAGCAAGGAGGGCATTTTCACAGGAACACTGCATTGCTGGAGGAGTGTGAGGCTAAAGTGTGGGTTAATGAGCAGCCTGCCAAGGCACTTGAAAGTCCTGTTCAGCTGTCAGCAGATCAGCAGAACTATGCTGCCCACTCTTGCATTAAAAAATTGATTAAGAGCTTAGTTTCAATTTGTTACTTTAAAATGTATGAATAAACAGATGGTTCTTGATTAATCTTCTTGAAAAACTGTTAATTACTGACAGCTATAAACTTGAGACAATCTTTGTAGATATATCTGTGGCACTACAGTCATGATACAGTCAATCACAGAATACTACACATGATCTTAGCCAGAAGGTCGAGAGGCGAGACTAGACTGTCATTAAAGATATGCTGTATCTGCAAGCTATACAATTTTAGAAGGACATGTTGTAATAAGTTGGTTGAAAATAAGGAAAATCACAGGATGATGGTGAAGTATTACTCTTCTAAATTTGAAACATCAGTGGAACCAGATGATATAAAAAATTATATATTCTTAATTTTCTTACATAAAAATTCCCACTAGTCTTCAATATAATTGAAAGAATAAGTGGTATCTCTAATACTAGTGATTCTCTGTGTTTTCTAATGATTTTATTCATCTCATGTGAAACATGGGGTTCTATTTCTCAGGCTACAATGAGTTACTCCTTCATCCAGCATTGGTCTCTTGCTTCCCTAGTCATCTTTTCATAACCTGTAACATAGAAACCCATAGTGTCCATCTTTCTCTCAGGCACAGTACCTGACTAAAGCCAGTTCTATTGTCTTTCAAGGCCTGAAAATTCCAGCTTATTGTGATGGACTAAACACTGAGAAAGGACGCTTTTGGGGATATAGTGTTATTTACTAACTCATTTATTCCTTATAGTACATTAAATATAATTTTCAGTGTTTAATATGCTGTAGTGACTATAACATGAATCAGACAGTATTTCATAATGAAGAAAAATCTACTCATTCCAGTCACAAAATTGAAGGCATGATAAAAGGAATAGAAACGAAAAGGAGAGAGAGGGATACTCTGAAACCTGAGCTGTTATTCAGAAAACTGCGAGCAAGTCAGCTAAACACAACCTACTGGTTAGCAAACAGGCAGTTACTGTTACTAGCTGCATGAAAAGAATCCAAGCTAGCCTCACCTCAGCCGAATGAATCTCCAGAAGCCAAATTTATCTAAGACATTTTGCCTGCTTATTAAAAATGTCTGCCATTAAAGGCAAGAATTATTAGCAGAGCTGTGAAAGCTTCCAGAAGCGTTCAAATTGTCTGCTGCCTGCAGTGGTGCCACCAGCCAGTGCTAGTGGGGCTGGCTCCTTTCCACACTCTGCAGAGAGGGAATGGCAGCTCCCAAGCAGCACAAACTGCTGCCAGCCAGGGGCAGGATCCAAATGAAATTTCTGCGTCTTCCTGTTTGCCTTAAGCTGGACCTCCACTTTCAGTGAGAAAGTACAAACTTAGCTGAACTCCCACCAGGCCTTTTCTTTAGGTATGCCGGCATGTCTCCTGCAAAAACAATTCTCCCCCTCCTCTGTAAAAACATTTTCTTGGCCAAACAGTAAGAAGAGCAACTACATTTCCCTGAGAGGTGCATGCCCAGAGAGCTCTGTGTATGGGCACACAGCACAAGTCTCGTTATTGTGGTCAGCCCCTGACTGCTGTCTGCTGCCCTGTGGGTGCAGGCAGTGGGGTCCCTCTGATGGCTGTTGGCGTTTTGAAGATAACGTTTGCCTTATCCTGTGTCTTCACTGCAGAACTACATCACCGTGGATGAGTTACGACGGGAACTGCCTCCTGATCAGGCTGAGTACTGCATTGCTAGAATGGCACCCTACAATGGCCGTGATGCTGTACCCGGTGCCCTGGACTACATGTCTTTCTCCACGGCGCTCTATGGCGAAAGTGACCTTTAACTTTTTTCTGTCCCACCACACAACCCTCCCCTCTCCCCGTCCAACACACCCTTCTTTCTCTTTGCAAAGCAGCCTCTGCTCCGCTCTTTTTTGTGTTTCCCTGTTTTGCTTCAGATAACAGATCACGTTTTTAAATGGGGGGGAGGACATTGACATGAGACCGCCTACCTTGCCCTTGAAATGACAGTTTACAAAATTATTTTGTGCAAAAAAGTTACGTTTTAAAAAGAACAGACATATTTTATTATAGAAAAGGGTATTTTTCTCCACCAGATTGAAACTTAAAAAGAAAATGTTCAAATATTGCACCAAATATTTTTTGTTGTGACATAGAAAGTCGAGCACAATGTTACATTCCATCCTTTCCAAAAAGAACCAACCAACAACAAAACACCACTTGTTCTGTTAACTTCTACATTTGCGTATGTCTCTTTATCACGTTTATCTTTGGAGGGGGGAAGGCACACAAGTGCATGTGTTTGCTGGTTCACTCATTTCATGAAAATATTTTATGATAAACTTTTGAAATTGCTGTGTTTTCTAGGGAATAAATAATGTACACAGCTCATGTTTTCATATTTAATTAAAAAATACAATATGCCTCCTATGTTTATCAGTGCACAACATTTTTTGTTGCTGAGAGTTGTCTGGTTTCAGATGAAGCTTGAGAGTTGATAACTTTGATATTGCTTGTCACAAACCATATTAAAAATTTCTTGTGATAACAAATCTAGACTTTATTCATTTGTATAGTGAATGTTTAGTTCTCTTTAGTTGAAACCAGATACATGAAGAGAATCAGAAATGCTTTTTAGTTGAAATTACAGTCCTTTAAATGTCTGCTTCCCACCTCCTTAACCTTTTCATTTCTGCTGAATTAAATTGGACATTACACAGCTTTCTGGCCACTTTAAATTAGACATATTGTTTTTTAATCATCCCTGACACTCACATATCTCCAGGACAAAATCCTTGTTATTCCTTTAAAAACAGCACAGAATTAATTATAGAGGTATGCAAACAGTCACCACATTTTGAACCATCTAATGAAGGATTCCTCCACTATTCCATGCTCAGCATTGGATAGCTCACTGCTTTTGATATTATATCTTCTGACATCATAAATTCCTCCAGTACTCATGAACACCTTTGTAGTAGACATTCAAAAGAAACCAGCCTTCAGAACAACTCTTTTGGGACCTTTCATGAATCAAAGTATATGCAAACGCCTGGAAATTAGCAAAGGGAAGAGGCTAATCCCTGTTGTCTCAGATTACAAATGCATTTCTTGCCCTCCCACAACTTTTTTACGAGTCGTGGATTTTAAGGATAAAAATCTTCATGATGTGTTTCAAGTAAACTTTTTAGGTATAACCTAAATATATATAACCTAACATACTATAAAAATAAAAAAAAATTAAAAATTAAAAAAAAAAGTAATACCAAGAAGTGAGGCAAATAACCACTGGAGTATTGAATGGTCACTATATAGAGAAAAGACCCGTGTTATCTTGAAACAGAGTGTGCTGTGGGTTGTCCAGCTCCCCTGGTGTGCTAGCAATGTGAGTAGAGCCAGGTGTGTCCTGAGCAATCCAAGTGACAGCGTTCTGCCAGTCTGTACTTAGAGATCTCTAAAGTCTTAACAAAAAGCAAAATGAGCTGTGTTTGTGTTTTTACTCTTAAACAGGATTCACACAAAACCCCAACTGGGCATAAGCATTTCTGGTTTTTTGAGACCAAAAGCAAACAGGTGGCTCTGCCCTGCTCACAGCACAAATTGTGGCAGCATGTGGCCTATGGCAGTGCTGGCTTTGCTGTGCTAGTACCACAGAACTGCATCCTTGGCTGAAGCTATGGTGTTAAGAGCATCAGAAAGGGCTCACCTGTGTTTCCGAGAATCTGAATACAGCTCAAAATATTGGCAAGAGGTGTACTGACAATTCTAGGCACGTGGACTGGTATTCCTTCTGCACAGCCTCTGACAAACTGGCTAGAGCTGATGTTACCCAGTCTTTGACACCTAGGTGGCAGATAAAACCCCCCCATCCCCACAACACCTGCAGAGGAGCTCTGTGACGCTGCAGCACATTGGCCTTCTTCACATGTGGCACAAAATGCATCTTGCACTCATGTGGCCTAACAGTCTCTGGCAGTTACTATGCTGAAGCTTCTTGTGTTAGGATCATGGTTTTGAAGCTAATGTGCCACTCTTCAGCCAAATCCTGACATCAGCCTCCATTAAATTCCTCTCTGGAAGCAGCTGTCAGCAGCTCAGTGACTGCCCCCACCCCTGCCAAGAACAGAAGCAACACAGAGCGTGTCACAAGTTCACATCTCCCATTCAGAGAACAACTGATTGTTTTCATCAGTCTGTCAGATTCCCCATGTTCAGGCATGGCCTTGGAATAATGTTTTTTTCCCAGAAATTAACCATTGTCATTTCATGGCTGTTGACATCTTCAGCTCTGGAGATCTCGGTACCTGCCCCTACATGTGACTGCATGATGGCCCAGGGACAAAAACACATCAGTACTCAGAAAACAAGGAGTTGTCCTGCTTGCCAGAATGTCAGCCACATTTCTAAAAGCCACTCAAAAGTGTATTGTGACTGCTGCTTGTCTTCAGTGCTGCCAGCATCTGGTTTTGGAACAGAAGAGCAGAGCCAAGAGCTCAGAAGACAATGAAAGGAAACTGGTCTGCAACCTTGAATGAACTTAGTTTCAAAGAAGCATTCATATATCCACAGAGGATTGATCCAGATGAATCAGATTGGCTGGTTTTATCAGTGAACTAACAGGGAGAGCAAGGAGTAATAAGAAGAAGGCTGATAATGGCTGAGAAAAGGAACAGCGTGAATTAAAATGACTTTCTTCAGAAATCAGAATGCAGGTATGATTTTCAGACCATAACAAGAACACTATTTGTACTAAAGTATTTACATAACAGATGCTGGGTAGAACAGCTATTAAGAGAGCTTCATCCCAATGAATTAATCAAATTGCCTGGTTAACTCTGACTACCAAAAGAGTCACTACCACATAAGACCTTAAAATCCTTAAAGGCCATAAGCTTCTGGGAGTCTTAGCATAATAAACCTGGATTAGCAAAGGATAGGGCATACCCTAAGACAAACAGGTAACCAGAGCATTCCCCAGCATGCACTGAGGAAATGTGTTCAATGTGCAGTCAGTAGAGAAGACAGACCCTGCAAGGAGCAGAGCTGGCCGGCAGGCTCTGTTCCAGGAATGACGTCCGTGAGGCTATTTTAGGTGGACAAATCTATCAGCTTAAGTCTACTGAAAGGGAAGGAATAAAATTAATCTTTTCTACATTCTGTGGACTTAGAGACAATATAGACCTACGCACCTCACCAACAACATATTTGATTCCTCTCTTTTATCTGGACACCATACAACAGTCAGGAAGTAGTTCCTTGGTTTTGTGCTTTGACTTATGCTTTGATTACGGGGATATACATGCATGAAAATATCTTGGTAGAAAATGCAATTGTGTCTTATCTCTTCTTAGCAAATTCGTTCACACCTTGCTACTTATTCACAGCCTAGCAACCATCATGCTAGGTGTCACTTGAGCAAAACAGCCAGAATGTTCACTAGCCATAGCAAAACCTCTTGACAGAAACAGATAACAGTATGTTTCTCTCAGACAGCCCCAAGCTGTAGATCCCAAAGAAACAAGGCTCTGGTTTCACAGCTGCAGGTGGGTGTCGCCGTGCTACAACAGAGTCCTACATCTCTCACTACTGCTTCCCAGCAGCTCAGCATGTGGCTATTTTTGGTCACTAAGTGACCCACACCTGCCCCTATGTCCTGTGCAGGGACCTGACTCCAGGTCTTGGGTTCCATCTTGGACTCTGGGCTGCTGCACCTCTGAGGTGGGTGCTGTGGTGAGTACAGCTCAGTTGTTAAGTGTCTCCAGCCAGAAGCCATTTGCCTGTGGTCCTCAGGGAAGTCCAGGAAGAATTGAAGCCAGCTCTGTCACATTCCAGTCAAAGTGCCACAGGCATCCCTGAGGGATCCCACGCCTTTTCCCAGACCATTCCCCCTAGTTCCCCAATTGCTGTTGCTACTTTCTGTGTGGACCCTGTGGCTTTGGTTGTACATGTTTGCCTAAAACTAGGAACAACTTCTAAACTGCAGGGTTAAGAACGCATTTTATGCCTTCTTTATTATTAGGCACACTCAACACTGCCACCATCACTTTAATGAAGAATTCCTCTCCTACTGCTTCTGAGTTGAATACGACATAGTCTTTCATCGGTGGCACCAAACCACAATATCCTGCTTTCTGCCACAAATAAAATATCTTCTTCAGGAAAAAAGAAAGCAATGCACGAACCCTCATAATGAGCAGATTATGTTTTTTAAGCATGCCAAATCCAGCTGAGTGTTTGCATTTGTAGGCGCACAGTCAGGATGCTATTAGTTCCCAGTGGGCTTTCCTATGAGCTTCTCAAAATAACTAGGGAACTAAGATGCAGCTCTACCGTGAGAGTTGATTTTGCCCACGATAACATCCAGAAACACTACCCACTTGCTAGAGGCAACGCTGCAGGTCCTTCAAATGCTGTACGTCGTGCCTTTTGCTGCCGTGCAGCGTCCGCATCCAAGAAAGGGAAAGCAGGACTGCAGCCTGGCCCAGGCACTGCTTGTGCACTCAGAGCTCCGTTCCAGACACACCGCCGCATTCTTCCCCACTGACATGATCCGGAGTGCAGAGATGATTTGCAGGATTAGACCAAAATGCTTTAATTGGGCTTCCGGCATGACTTATCTTCATTATTGCCAGTAACTCCAATCCTCATTGCTCTCATACCATTCCAAGACTGCCACCTAAGGAGCTTTTTTTCTGCTTCTTAACTCCTTACCCAGCAATTCAAGCACGTAGGCACACCGAGACTGGTGGTACTCCTGCAATACTCCAGCTCTGCTATCTGCATAGAATATCTGCACAGAGAGCGCCACGCAGCTGTGCCATTTTGGGGCACACGTTAAGAAACAAATTAGACAGCCTTACAACCGAATGGTGTGTTCTGAGTCGTAAGACTTATTTCCTCGGCTACAACCGCCTACTTTTTTAACCGCAGACAGCTTTGCTGAACGGCTAGATCACACCTTTTTCTTACCAAAGGTGCTCACCTTGCAGCAAAGGCCAGCAGCACGCCGGGCAGCGTTACGCACACAACAACACCGCGTTTTTCGTCCTAGGGGCAGGCAAACAGCGGCACGGGCTGCCGCATGCTGCTCTCCTCCCCGGACGTCTCCGGCAGCCGCCGAAGCCGAAGCCCGGGCCTAACGCAATCAAAGGGGCAGACAGACACCGCGCGGCGCCTGCACGGCGAGAATTTAACAAGCTCCGCTGCAACCAAGGACACATCAGCGCTCACGTCGCTCCCCGCACCGCGACTCGTCACGAACCGCCGCCGCCCCACCCCGCGCGCGGCCCCCCCCACCCGGGCCGGCAGCCCGCGGCCCCGGCACGCAGCGCGGCACAGCAGGGGGCCGGGGCGCGGCCCGCCGCGCGGCACGCCGGGACTTGGAGTCGGACGTCGGCGGTTGCGCAGCATCCGTTGGGGGCGCGCGGCGTTGCTGGTCTCTCGTAGGAACGAGGCAGCCATTGCCGCCGCGGCCGGGAAGAGCGCTCTCTCTCCTCACGGCCCGCACGACTCAGCGCCCGGCGACGGTGAGCGGCGCCGCTCCCGCCCGGCTGAGGGAGGCGCGGGGCGGAGGGCCGGGCGGAGGGCCGCGAGCGGGCTCCTCGAGGCCGGGCCGTGCGCCGTGCGGCCTCCGCGGGGCGGGGACGGGCCCGGCCTTCCTCGCGGCGCCGCCGGCCGCGGGAGGGGGGGGGGAGGGGAAGGGAGCGGAGCCGCCGGGGGAGGCCTCTGCGGGGAGCGGGCGCTCGGGGGGCGGCGGCGCGGCGCCGGCGGGCCGCGAGACCCCCGCAGCGCGTTCGTGCGGCCGGGCGGGGCGGGGCAGGGCGGCGGATCGCGGCCGGCCGAGGGGAGCGCGGAGCCGGCGGCGGGGCGGCGGGCCGGGCGGCGCTGCCGGGCGGGAGGGAGGGCCCGGCGCACACGGGGCGCGCCGCGGTCCCGGGCTCTTTGCGCGGCCCGTTGCGATGCAGCCCGTTGCGGGCCCGGCCGCCCCCGGTATTTTTCCACTGGCGCGTGCCATCGCGGGAGCCGTCATCGGTGAGCGGCCGCGGCGCGTCGTGCCGGGAACGACGCGTGAGGCGCTGCGACGCGCGGGTGTCCGTGCCGGTGTCGGACCGCCGCGATCCCCCCGTCGGCGGACGTGTCGCTCCTCAAGCGCTGCCTGCGGCACCGCGTTAGGCGGCCTGCACCGTCCGCCCGTCCTCTTGAGTCTCGGCTCGTCCGCCCGTTGTGTTCTACAGCTGAAGAAGCGAGCGGTAGTCACGCGGTCGTTTTAATCGGGCGCATCCCGCTTGTTCCTCAAACGAGTGCCGTTGCCACAATGCCGGTTCTTGCCGTGCTTTCTGGCAGGCGGTTGCTGTTATGTAAGTGCGGCCTTCCCCTGCTGACCCTGCGTGGAGAGCTGCAGCGGGGACCGAGCTGACCCCGCCCCAGCTGCTGTGAGCCCGAGGGGGCTCCAAAGGGCGGGTGGCCCTGGCGGGGGACCTGCGTGCTTGTGGCGTGGAGAGCTGTCGTCACGGGCCGTGCATCCCTGGCACTTCAGACTGATCCGGATAGGTGCAGTTGTGCTTTACTCCCAGCAGAAGGCCAGTAACCTCCTTGCAGGCGTTTCTCCGGCAGCACAGTAAGACAAGTGAATAAACTCACCATCAGTAGAAGCCTAATGGGCGTTAGCGCAGAATGTGAGCCACGCTAACCTCAAACGCTGCAACCAGTGTCCTTATGTTGCTGACCTGGTGTGTTGGCGGGGTGTTCTGTCTGCTCTGCAGCCCAGTGTTAAGATACAAGCTGTATTTCTTTTCCCTGGGGCTTATGTTCTTTGCGTTTTGTGCGACGGCACACTCACTGAGTGAGCCAGATAATTACAATTTTCTAGTCACAAGAAATGAAAAAATTGTAAATCACATGAACTTCACATTTGTTCATGTCCTTCCTAGTTAATTTTTAACTATTTGGATCAGCACACCAATATTACAACAAGAAGGATGCATGCTGTCACATCTGGAGTCCTGGACTGAGGCTGCCTTTGCACTGAAAAGATGATATAGTCAAGGCAAACGATGTGACTTCCACAAGAGGTCTCAAACGATCTACCTTAGATCAGCAGATAGTTTTCAAAATCTGAATATGCAGAATAGCCTTTCTTGTTGCAATTGTTGAAGTCTTATCACGACTAAAAGCTTCTTCATAACTTGAGAGACTGTTGAAAACAGGATTGTATGATCGGTGCAAATTGAGATAATTTTATCACTCCTATTTATCTTCTGAACACAAATATAACTTTAATTGCAGTAGTCCTTTCAGATGAAAGCAAGAGCTTGGCATTCTTTTATGAGGTTGCTATCCCAGTGATTAGCTCTTTTTTATTTTTTGTATTTAACTACTGTTAGCCCTGTAAATTCATCTTAGAGTTTATGGAATGGGTCGGTTTGTTTGTTTGTCTTTATGGTCTGGTGGAAAAGCCTCACTAGTCTAACAGCTAGTGAAACTATTAATTCAGCTACCAGAGGACTTTAAGTTATATGAGGGAAAAGAACAAAACTGGGAGTTCTGTACAGGTTCTGCTGAAAATCAGCAAGACAGGAATTTGTCACATTTCTGGCTATAGAGGAGAACCAGGTTTTTAACACAGATACTTGGAGGATGATACAATCAAATTCCATTTAACCAAGCTTTCTGAGATGTGAATGCAATCTTCATCACTCTAAGTTTGTTAGTCTGATTAGCAATGATTTTTTTTTTTTTTTTTGTAGCATCACACTTAAGATGAGTGGCTGCCGTGTCTTCGTTGGGCACCTAAGCTCACGTGCTCGGGAGCGGGATGTGGAGAAGTTCTTCAAAGGATATGGACGCATACGAGAAATCCATCTAAAAAATGGATTTGGATTTGTGGTAAGTAATACCTTACTTTCTCCTGCTTGGAGGCACTAACATTGCTAGGTTGGAGTCAAGGCAGGGCAAATACTTGAGGGAATAATAGTTCCAATGGGAAATGGAAAATATCGATGTTTGTTTCACATTGCTTTTCAGGTGATGTGATTAATTTTCTCTCGTTCTGTTACGTTTCTTATTTTCTTCCAGGTTTTGCTCAAAGTCTTCAGAATGTTCTAGCTGCATTAAATGCATTATGAATAGAATGCATTCTTCTGTGGGATTTAGATTTCATCCCTTATTTCTGAAGACAGTATATATAGTCTGTTATGGCATCATAGAACTCAACTCTCTTGACCTGCGGAAGTCTTTATGGCTTCACTTCTATTTCTGTTTTGCTTCTGGTTTCTTTGGTCATATCTCTAAGTAATGACCTGACACAAAAGCAAGGTAGTTAGCTAAGACTGAGTGTGTAATAGTTGCTTGCTTGCTGGACTTAAGCAGCACAGCTTTAACTGTCACTCAGCTAAAGGTAGGTGTATTCACCATCAGTGTATGTCCATAAAGCATATGTGTCTCTCAGACTACTAAATGAAGCACACAGTTTAATGGGTCTTACTTTCCTACCTCTGGGTACCTAAAGCTATTGTCTGAATCTTTACAAGCTGGCTGTGGATCCGCATGCTTCTTATCTTCTGAGAATGAGCCATTCTCTGGTGCTGTATTCCAGCTGGGAAGGTTTATGCCACCCTCATACAGTGACATACATACTCTCATGCCGTTCGTTCTGCCAAGATCATTCCCTTGTGTGAAGCTATGGGAAAAGAAAAAGAAATAGTCTTTGTCTACTTATGCTTCAAATGAATATTGCCTCTTAACTCCTACACATACCAGTTCCTGAGTGCACCACATTATGAGGTATTTCTTTTTGCTTACTGGCAGTCAACTACTTTCCTCTTGATATCTGGCGGTAGATGGCTGCTCTAAGAGTTGAGTGTGAGGGTTTTGGATTTTTTCCACGTGCCACTGTTTCTCTGTTGCCTTTCCCTGGGCATCTCTCCTCTTTTTCTTTTGGGTGGGGCTGTTGGCTTATTCAGGGAAAAAGTCTGTTCAACTGCTGTACATGAGTCAGCCAACCTTCCTTCCTTTCTTTGGATCCCTGGTAATGGCATTTTCTTTTCAGAACTCAGTGATAAGATTGAATAATTGTGCCGTAACTCTCAGAAATATTAATTGTTCTGATGATGAGGGATATTTTTTTCTTGCATCTGAAAGAAACTTTCCCCAATGTGTACCTTGTGCTCTTTGCCTTTTGTCCTGTGCACCCATGTGACTGTTTAGGTATTGGAAGACACCAAGTAGATCCGCTTTGACCTTTCTCTTCAGCAGGCTGAATGCACACGATTCCCTCAACCTTTTTTCCTTCATAAAACTACCAGCTTTGGTGGCCCTCTGCTAGTCCTGCTCCAATTTTTCAAAGTATTTCTTGAACTGGAAAGAGCAAAACTGGACACAGCATTCAGGTGTGGCCAAGTAAGTGCCAAGTAGGGCAGAAAAACACATCCCTTGATCTGCTAGTGCAGCCCAGGACATGATTTGTTTTCCTTGCTGTGAGGCTATACTGCTGACTCACACTTAGCTTACACTCTCTGAGGATTCCCATGTCCATTGCTGCAGAGCTATAACCAAGCTGCTCAGACCCCTGCCTGTATTGTGTCTTAGGACGAATCTGTGCCAGGTGCATGACTTTATATTTTACCTTTGTTAAAGCTTTCAATTCTTGTTGGCACAATCTTTTCTATGTGGTGGTTTTTCCATTTGGCTTATCTATTCCTGCTTCTAGTTTGGTGTCACCCACAAAATTGGTAAGGGTTCATTCGTGCTCTTCATCCGGATCATTAATAAAAGCATTGAATAGTATTAGCCCTTGAGATACTCCAGCTGTGGCTGTTCAACTTTTGTTTTGGTTATTTAAAAATCTGCATTTATAAAACCTTTTATATATTAAAAACAATTCTTATTCAACATTGTTGAATGTTAAAATACAAAATATGTTTTAATCTGAATCATTTCTTGATTAAAAACTATATATAAACTATATTTGCTTTTTCTGTAGATTTCAATATAGAATGTTTTCAAATTTCAGGACATAAAGCTAGTATTTAAAGCTAGATAGACTTGCAGGCATTCACTGTTTTAGAAATTAGCTGAAATTAGTGAGAGATGTAGATGCTAACTACTGATGCTCTTAAATGATGAGCCTAAATGATTTTTCCCAAGATAATGTCTTCATCATTTTTACAGGATTGTGCCATGAAGCAGATTTCAGTGCAAAACGAAGAAGAAAGCTGAAGCCAGTGTTGCTTCTGGAAAAGCTGTTTGTAGTTAGCAGATGCTTTCTTCGACTTGAGAAGCTCTTTCTCTGCTGTTCATTGCTCTTGAGCTGCAGTTCTGTGATTTTTTTTTTTTTCCATCTGTGATGTTCTGTTTATTTAAGCAATCCCTGTCCAACTGTTTGTTCTTATTGCTTTCTTTCTTCCCTTTCTTCCCTTGTCCTCACATGGCATTTACCACAGTTGCTCAGCCACACAATAAACCTACCTGAGAAGTTGATGTATTTAAAAAATAACAGTCTTTTCAGCCCCCCCTACCCCCCCCCTGCAGCAAGTGTGCAGTTTTTCATCTGGATACATTTCTTGACCTAGTTTCCTGCAGAGCAGTACAAACAGCCTTGCCAAGAAGCAGCGGGCTGGATAGTGGGCAGGGTCTACTCAAGCTGACTAAAGCAGCATTGCTGCCAAAAGTGAAGCAGCAAATTCCATCCCTGCAGTCTAGGGAATTGCACATCGTAGCTGATTCCGACGACTGATTGCCAGTATTGAAGAGGGATTTATCATTCTTACTCTTCTTACACAAGAACCATTTTTCCCGATCAATGTGCAGAATTAGCTTAGAAGAAAATCATAAGGGCTTTTTCTTTATTTCTGGCTTACCGTTTCTTTGCCAATTCAGTAAGGATTCTTAAGAAGGTTTTGGAAGTATGCATTTCTCCTGCTTTTGGTTGCAATTGGATCAGCTCAAGCTGTTATATAGTACTTCCCTGCATGTAGGGCTGTGATTTAAAACTATATCCCTTAAAATCCCCTTGCTCCTGACCAAAAATGTATTTTAGATATTTCTGTAATAAACCGAACGTTTTATTTTATTTTAGATAGATCCCATAAATAGCTGTACTGAAATAGCTTAGGGAGGCAAAAGAAGTGTGCAGGGTAGAGGCAGAAGAAATGCTTGTAGATGGGAACATCTTGGGTTTTCAGTTGTATTAGGAGTCCACTTCCTTGTTCAAAGTTTTTGCAGCAAAAATTGCACATTTATAAAGAAATATTTTCTAGTACAATATGAGTGGAAAATGGTTGTTTATTCCCATGTCTTTTGTAGGAATTTGAAGACCACAGGGATGCTGATGATGCAATTTATGAACTGAATGGAAAAGAGTTGTGTGATGAAAGGTAAGCTTGACTATTTTCCCATAAGTATTTTGTATCTAGATATGGCACGTTAACTCCTGCTCACACCTGGTTGTTGTGGCTCTGAGATGGGATACAGCTTCCATAACTGTATCTGAAGAGATTCATTTGAATCTGTTGGCTTCAGAAAAGAAGTTGATGGTAATCCTCCTATCATTTGGAGTGTTCCCCTTTGGCAGGTAGGCAGACAATAGTGATTATATGTAGGTCACTCCAAAAATAGTGCCTCCTATTATTTCCATGGAAACTGCAGCAGATGCAAAGAGTGCAATAATACTATTTAATAGAGCGAATTCTCAGCTACAAAGCACTGTATTTTGGCATAGTCACTACCACTGGCTATGTATTTTTGCCAGCGTTTAACGAGAAACTGCGTGTCATGCTTGCAAAAATCTGCATTGGCAGAGATGACCCACTGTCACCACTGCTGAAATGCACTGCCTACTGCCTCACTGTGCTCACATCCACTGGCTGCTCTCCATAAATGTTCAACAAGTGTTGATGAGTATTCTGCGGATGCAATTTTTTCTGCATGGAGGAATTCAGTGACACACCTTTGCTTCATCCGCACTTCCACGTCAGACACCATTCTGTCAGACTGCCCCTCTGCTGCCATCTGTCACACAGCAACAACATGTCATGGAATATTGGTGGGAAGGTTCAGCCTCTGCTGCCATACCACCAGCATCTGCCTCTCATGTCATGAGCTGACATAATAAAACAGGAGACAGTACTTTCAGAGCAGCCCTCAATGTTAACAGTAACTTTTGTTTTGATTGTGGAAACTGTTTTTAGGTTATTAGGTCACTGTAGCTCTTTTTGCTATTTTTTTCACTCTGTGATTAATTTTGGGCTCTGTTTCAATTAAATTTGGTAAATCAACCTGAATTACAGACCCATGACCATTTTCATGAAAGTCTGAGGGAGATGAATGAGGCAGGAGAACACTACTGTTCTGCCTCTTTAAGGAAGGCTGATGTCTGTATTATTAAGTATTGCTTGTCAGGGCAAGACGCTTCTTGTTTGTTCACATGTGCTTCAGTTAGGAAATATTTCAGTCAGTGTCAAATACTTAAAAGTATGCGTTTTGTTTTGTTTGTTTGTTCTGTTGCTATCATAAGGGTCACGATTGAGCATGCTCGAGCCAGAAGAGGAAGGGGCAGATTCGCACAGCGTTTCAGTTATTACTCGCAGAGTGGATCTAGGTAGGTGGTCTGTTTCCTCAAACAGAAGTGTACTGCAGTGCTATTTTGTATTGGTAGCTGGAGCTGGGGATCCAGCACTGTTTTCTTTGTGTTCCTTCATGGAAAAGATTTTATGTTCTCCAACACTGGAGATCCATTACTTCCTCTGAATGAAAAAAGAATGCGGTCTTTAAAGCGGTTTAACTGGCTTAATGGAGATTCACACACATCTTTGGAAAAGCTCCCTCTCCGTGTTGTGGGCGTTGGTCTCGTTTCCTACCATTGCGTAAATGATGTGGAGGGATAATGCTGCAGTGGGGTTGCCTGACTTAACACTAAGTTGAGGAAAATGCCAGAGCTGCTCTATTGAGGCTTCTGTCATTAAAATGAGCTTACAGGCTAAGTAGAATGATTGTAAAGCAGCAGTTCTTCAAGGTATTTACTGTCTAACCAAGCTGTCACATTTCCAGTTGTATGGTTATCAAAATGCTTACTTTGGCACAACATACAAAAGGAATGGCATTTCAGAAGCACGACCAGTTTTCAAGGTAATTAGCACATGCAGAAGCAATTAAATACCATGTTTGGTGACTGGACAGGTTCCCTGCTGAAAGAGAGTCTTTGGTCAACAGGGGAATCTGAGAAACGGGTGTAGTTCATATCTGGAATACCTGTAGTGGACAGAGTATTCATGGAAGTGTTTATTCTCAGTGAATTAAACCAGTGGTGAATCTTTTGCCATGTTGCAGTGGATTTTGTGACATTCATTAGATGCACATATATTCCACAGAAGAACTGCACTGCACATGTCTGTGCTTTATGTCTGCCCATCCAAAGTAAATATGCATGAGGTAATTTACTCTGTATAAACAGTTGTGGCTGTGGCCTGCACAGAGCAGCGTATGAAAGATTTAATTGACAAAAACCTCTGCATTTCTTTCAAAGCCAGTTACAAACCAGTGTCTGGAACATCTAATTTGCATATGCAAGTATGCTAATTAGATTGTGTTTTCTTCAGCGGCAGTAACCTTGATGAGGTATAATTTATCTGAGGTCCAGACTAAAAGTGGACTTTTAAAGTAGGAAGCGTGATTGAAGGCCGTGGGCATCTGACGTTGTAGTCATGTTCATTGTGTCAGACTGCCAGTGCCAGACATGCAGGAAGCCAGGAAGAGGCTTCAGTTTGCAATAATGGAAAGATGAATCTCAGCCTGCCAGTTTTGGGACTCTGGGACCTGTTTAAATGCCTTGAAGATCTGGATGTTCTGAAATAAATTGGGACACTTTGAGGTATGCACTGAAATGAAATTGCCTATGCTTCAGCGTACAAATCCGTACACACGATTTAGGATTGTGGTTTTTGGGAGGAGAAGATAAGAACAATTTGCTCTAAGGTCAGCATTCTTAATTCTTAAATCTTTGTAGCAGTATGAAGTAGTGCCATTGTTAGAATCCTGCTTTACTTACCAAAAGGCTGGTGTATGTTTGCCATAGCTCCCAGATCCCTTTGGAACGACTAGGATTATGGTCAACAACTGCGAGGGCAGTGTATCTCCAGATGTCTTGCTGTTCTTTTCAGTTTGAATATTTTTAAGCCACATTCTTGTTTTTGAGAGGGTCCTTATAAGTATTTCTATCCACAAGAACACTGAATATAGATCGTGATGGCGTAAATAACTGTTCACAAGTGATTTGGCATTTAGAAGCACAAATTAAGATGCCTACCCAAATTAAACTAATTCTCTTCAAAGTACTTTCATTTTATTATGCACATATTTCAGTATATCTAGAAGAATGACAGCTATATTGACTGCATTTGCATAAAATTCATCATCAAAATCCTTTTTATTCCCCTAGTTACAGTTCTGTTCTTGTAGAGGACTCTTAGTTATGTTTGTGACTAGGGAGAATCAAATCTGCAGTCCAGCAACAAGGGAAATGCTTGACTCAATTCTTGCAGCAAAATACAGAAAATATTTAATGTCTGAAGTTCTAAATCCCTTACACTGAAGGTTTGATGTTTGTTTTCTCTCTGAACTCTTCTAGCCGGTATGGACCGCCTGTTCGTACTGAACACAGGATCATAGTTGAAAACCTTTCATCCCGTATCAGCTGGCAGGTGAGTTATCATCTTATCTTCTTTTTTTACACTTTGTTTTCTTACCCTGCAAGTTACTGCTCTCAGCTGAAATTTGTATTAAAGCCATCATAAATATTCATTATAAATAAGAAAGTAGGCAAAAAAATCAGTGATAAAGTCAGTGTTCAAAGCAAGTCTTGAGTTTCAAAGCTGTGTAAATAGTTCAGTAAATAGATTTTATAGTTGATAATCTATTTGTGCTTACACATATTTGCCAACTGATAGAACTTTGAAAGACTTTAGAATTTTTCTAAATTTTAGAAGAATTACATCTATTCAAACCGTGGCATCCTTTTGTATTCTTCTACTTAGAAGTGCATGTCTTTGTTCTGAACAAAATTTATGGTCCTCTGTTTTACACAATATCTTTGTAATGTGATGCACGACTGAGAAGTCGTAATGCATCATTAATAAAGAAAGTCTTAAGAAAGCTACTGTGTAAAGTGTGCTTACTGTAGATACTAAAAATAATCCCTTTCAGTAATCATCTTTTGCAGCTTTCTGTTGTTTTCCCTTTTGTTGTTGTTGTTTTTTTTTTTTTCCTAGCTGGCTTTGAGACAGAATAACTGCACATTCAATTTCTTCACTTGTTTTAGATAGCATGCAGTCTATATAGAAAGTGTGGTTTTTAAGGGCATACCAGCAGATGCTTTTTACATACGGTGAATGGCAAGTGCATTTCAGTCTTGTTCATTAACCTTTATATTCTCTAAGTAAACAGACCTAAATAGTGTACTGACAAATGTGATAGAAAGTGTTGAATGCTCCAAGACTTGATCTTGCAGGGAAGTCCACATGGAAGGCCATTTTGTTGCCTGGAGCTCAGCTGATGTGTGCCATAAGAGCTTGGGTACAGATAAATGGCAAAACTAGGTTTGTTCTTCTGCATGATAGGTACAGAAAGCTTGTAATTGTACCAAGATGTGTACCAGTTGTGTTATGTGTATAAACAAAACCATGACAACCAAATAACTGAAAAGGCAACTTCTGAGTTGATGTAATGAGTAAGTGAATCCAATCTAAATTACTTCTGGGTATTCTGTTATTCACATGCAATTATGCATGTGAGTTTTTATTAAGCAAACAAACAAAACAATATTTGAAAATGATAGTAGAGACTGGAGGACTAAGTTAGAATAGTGTTAGAGTGTAAATCCTATAATGCTGTTAAGTTTATAACTTGGAAAAAAATGAACTCTTTTGTAACTTTCTTTTACTTGCAAATATTTATAATGGCTTTATGTATACTTACTGTTTTAGACTGGAGCTCACCCAATACAGATTTCATAGTAGTGATTCTGTAGGATGCAAAATAAACGTTTTAATGACTGTTTTATATATACATATGTTACCATAAGAGACTTTACTTCTTGATTCCTGCCTAGAGGTGGTTTGAACCTAAAATGCATGTGCCTTGTTTTGTTCTGAAGCTGTACTGTTTTCCTACTGACTGCAGCCTTTTAACTTCTTTTAGCTCTGCTACTTACACAGCAGATTCAAGTATGTAATACATTAACAGTAGGAGCATTCTTACTCCTTTCTAATCCCTTCTAGCTTCTAGCAGCCACAATTGATATGGAACCAGTTTAAACCTTATGTGCATGGTTTCATCTTTGGTTTGTGCAGATCCCTGTGCTTTGAGAACTTCTGCCTCCTTTAAAAAAATTACTGTGTTGAGATATTAAAAAACAAAATGGCAAAACACCACCACAAAAAACCAGCTTCAGATCAGCTTTTCTAAACTGCTGACTATCTTGTCAGTAGGTAATTTCATACATAGTAGATTGTTCTGTCAGAATCCTCCTTATTTTAGTAAATGCGTTTCTACATGTTCAGAGCTTTCCAGTGGCTCTCAGTTTTTCTGCATCTATTTTCAAGCAGTTGGGAAAATTAGATCTATGTTATGTAAGGATGTAATTTTAATATGTGCACTTCCTGTTTATGGTTGTCCTATGTTTATTTTCTTCTGATGCTAAGATGTTCTGGTGCTGTTTAAGGTGAACCAGAACAGCAAACTTAGGATAAAATTTGGCCATTCTATTACTATTTTTTGTTGTTGCTAAATAAAACTAGATAACTTTTAAAATATTCCCCTCATAATATCAGATATTCTATGGATCTTGCACACTAGTCTCTTCTGAGTAACAATTTTGGCATCTTAATCACATTGATGTTGCTATCACAAATGACAATTCATGATGATGCTCTTTAGGATTCCACGTATTGTGTCAACTCTGGCAAGGGTGCCCCCATTTTAAAAACTAACATTTTTAAATCAGAAAATAATGATGTAGTTTAACATTTTTAAAATTTTTCTTGATAGACTGATCTTGGTCTGGTTAAACCTTTGTTGACTTCAGCAGAGCAAAATGTTGCTCTTACCTCTAAATTGGGCTAAAGATGCTGAGGTTGGTGTATTACTTTGGGTCCACTTTTCATTTGCTATTAAAATAAAGTTTCTTTATTAGAAGCACACATGAAACAAGGGAAATATCTGCTAGTTTGCTTGTGCCAGTTTTTAAAATTAAACTATTGAATTCTAATTAAAAAGATGAACTGAAACTGAGCCTTCCTATATCCTGTGGCAAATATTCTAAAGTTTTTCTTGGCTTTTTGTTTTCTAGTCTTTCCTTCTTCAAGTGTATTTCTAACCAAGTGTGTTTTGAACCTCTTCTAACAACCTTGATTTGGTTAACCCTCATTTTTCTTGTGTGGAGGAGAAAGAAGCAAAGATTTGGGGGTTTTCTAGTGACTGAAATTAGGGTTTGGCCTGTTCTGAATTTTCCTTTTGGTTCCTATGACACTCCTGTTTTTTGGCGATCTAGATCTTGGTTTGCCTGGGTTTGATCTCGATTGGCTAGCACAGATCATCCTCGGGTTCTTTAGCCACTTCTGGAGACTATGTCCAGTGCTTTC
Source organism: Phasianus colchicus (assembly GCF_987193195.1). Taxonomy (NCBI): domain Eukaryota; kingdom Metazoa; phylum Chordata; class Aves; order Galliformes; family Phasianidae; genus Phasianus; species Phasianus colchicus. Next base: position 29,370,118 of record NC_143440.1, read on the forward strand.
AGGGCCTCTGGTACCTCCGTGAAGCATATTGCTATGAGCCATCAGTCTGCCTTTCTCATGTAAGAGAGTTCCTCTTGGCCAGCTAGGTATTGGACAGACAACTCTTTGCTTAAGGTACCTTATATCATCTGCCACTTGTGGCGAGCTGCGGTAAGTAGTCTGGGGCTGTCAAATACCAGATAAGTTTGGCAACAGTACTGTTTTAAGCTACACAAATGTTTAGATTTTTAGTGACCTTTTGTGTTTGTGCTTTATGCTGCTCTGGAGCAAGTAATGTCATAGTGCCTGCAAGTTCAGCCTCTGTTAAGTGCAAGGGTGTCTGTTGACATGGCACTGTAGCGTGATGGAATATTCTAGTGACATCTAAGGAAAGAAATCCTCTTGTAAAGTTATTATTTGTATACTAGTTAAACCTATTTGCATTTAATTTTATTGTGAAGTTGGGGGAGGAGAGCATATAGAATGAATTTGTCTGAGCGTATTAAAATTCATTTAACTGGGCCATTTGTCCTCAGAGTGAAAACTTGCATTTAATACTGTGTTGCTTTCTGTGGGGTGTAGTTCTGATACAATGTATATGTTAGTGTTTTAAATATTGCACTGTTCCCATAACAGCTCTTTTTGTGATGCAGGACTATTTTAAAAGCAATATTTTATTCTGCGTAGTTGTGAGTGAGAGATTCTTTCAATGTATAGCTTCTGTTACCTAGACTGAGTTTCAGAAACTGATTTTTCTAGTGTATGTAGAGAGAAAGTAAAGCATTATGCAGTTTTCGAGGAGAAAGTTCTAAGAGGATACTATCTGTTGCTAGCTGACTTCTGTGTCCTGTTTAAGGCTGAAATGATAACTTTTGCTGCAGGACTTGAAAGATGTCATGAGAAAAGCAGGGGAGGTCACCTATGTGGATGCACACAGAAACAACAGGAACGAAGGGTAAGTTCATGTTTGTCTATAAATGTATACAAAAATAGAAATTGTTGAAAGCAAGATCATTGTTCTGTAATACAAAAAGAAACAAAATGTAGCTACATAGTCTGTCTTAAACTGGCTGAAATTTCTCCAATTAAAAATAATAAACCTGTCAATAAATAGGAGCTCAGAAGTAGTATTGAACTCCATCTCTCTTGAGAACAAAGCCAATGTCAGAACAGAAAGAGAAGGGAGAAAAGTCAACCGTTGGGTTTTGTAGTCTTAGCTACTTACCAGAATTATTTCATAAATGATTATATATATCTGAGGCAGATATCAACCAGTATCTTGCAGCTGTTTCAGCAGGCAGAATTGTGAGAAATGAACATAACCAAGGAAAAGAGATGAAAAAAAGAGGGGATTCTGTTTATTCACTGTTAAAAATCCAAATGGGAGCGGCAGGCTTTGCAAGTTTTTATTCCTTGGACAGCTTTAAAACGCAGTTTAGAGGAGGACTGAAAATTATTTCCACAGTTGGTGCAGGTTTCATTAACTTCTTGGATTTTTATCACATCACTGCAGATGAGAGTTACAGTAATGTCTGAGAAGATGTAAAAGATATGAATTGCAATAGGACTGTTAGGGTTATATTTCCCCGTCATCAAGTTAAAAAATAGCTTAGAGAAGATCAAACATCAGGCTGTGAATCAACACATTTTAAAAAGCCTAAACTTATTCTCCTTGCTTTTTAACTTTGTAACTTTTTTTTTCCTTTTTTTTTTTTTTTTTATGGTATACAGGGTTGTGGAATTTGCATCTTACAGTGATATGAAGAGTGCACTGGAAAAATTGGATGGCACTGAGCTGAATGGACGCAGAATTAAACTGATTGAGGATCACAGGAGGCATAGGTATGTTGCCTGACTAGGTAAAATTCTGCTGAGGGCATGTATTTGGGTTATTTTCACACCAAAGTTTAGTTATCTAATTCTTTGACCCCAAGCTAGATACCACAGCAGAGAACCACTTTCTAGCATTGTAAATAGATTTACGTAAGAACTGACTTGCTGAAAATAGGTATATAGAACACACAAGGATAAGAGATTTTAAAAAATAAAGCATAATATTTAAATAAAAAGATTACAAGCTATGAATTTTGGCATTAAAATCCTTTTAATTTATTAGAGAGCTGCTTCACAGACCTGTGAAAATTGTTGTGAAATGCACTCTTTTCATGAGAATATAAGAAAATGTTAGCTTCCATGGATTATTCCTTAAACAGTTCTGCCATTTAGTCTTAAAAAAACCAAGCAGATTAGCTGTAGCTCTTTAAGTCTCTTAAAAATGAAACTTTTTTTTTTTTTTTTTTCCCATGAAAAAGAGGGATTGTGCTAAACTCTTGAGCCTTAAAGTGTGGTGGTGTTGGTGCCTTTAGAGATTTTTGTAGTACTGTGGAAAAACACTAAGTAGTTCACACAGACGTTTCTAGAAAGAATAAATATCACAGTTAGGAATTTTCGTTTCTTTACTTTTGTTGATAAATGGCTAAAAGTTGTTTGTCTGCTCCAGGAGAACGGGAGGGCAGAAAGGGAGAAAGACAGGCACCTTTCATTAAGCAGTTATATTTTGTCAGGGTAGCAGAGAACGTTATGACTAGCAGTTCCTGCTGTCTTTGGCCTAAGAAGATACTGTTTTTCAGAACATAATAGACATTTAGCTGTTCTCTGAAGTAACTGAATGCAGTGCATAGCGCTCAGATGTCCAGCTGGAAGTGCTGTGTGCACAAAGCAGCTGAGAATTAAAATGGACGTTGAGTATTTTAAACTTAGTGGGAGATAAGACTACAGCTTTTAATTGTGTTTCTCCAGGAGCAGATCTCGATCAAGGAGTTACTCGAGGTCTCGCAGCAAGTCCAAGTCTACAGGATCTTCGAGATCATACAGCCGGTCCAGGTCCAGGTCCAGATCAAGGTCCAGATCCAGGTCCAGGTCGAGGTCTCGCTCTCGATCCCGTTCCCGCTCCCGGTCTCGTTCTCGCAGCCGTACACCTAAGAAGAGCTACTCCCAGAAGAGTCACCGCTCCAGCTTGCCAGCTTCTTCCCCATCTCCCTCCTCTTCTAAAAGAAAATCTCGTTCTAGGTCGAGCTCTGCTCACAGCCGTAGTTAACCTGCTCTTAGAGATGTATTAATACATTTAATTTGATTCAAGTTTCTTGAAGACTTGAGACAAATTACACATGAGAACTGGGAGGGGAAGAGTTAATGTGATGGAAAGGTAACCTCCTTTTACATTGCCAAAGTGCCTGTCATCAAATAGGCCGTCTCTGTGAGGAGGGGCTGTCAGCTTTCTCCTTTCAGTGAAGTCTGGAGTGGGAAGTCTTTTTTTGTTGTTTATTTTTCCTGCTATTAGTAAATGTTTCTATTATAGATATACTACGTACACATAATGCTGAGGTAATGGGATGAGACAATACGCTGCTTTCGCCCTCTCCTGCCCCCAGATTCCCCTCCACCTTCAAGGCCTTTGACTTCCAAAATAGTATGTTATCTTTTGTCCTTGATAAGGAGTCCAGGAACAGGAAGTATACATTTTATTCCTTAAAATTCTGTGGCTACTTTTCTGTGTGAGTATGAATGGACCAGCTGAATTTAGTTTAGAGTTCACTTTTTTTCCCCATTGCTTGGCTTAAGAGGCTGTTTAAGTTCCAGCTTTAATTGACCTTGGTAATATGCTTAATTTGCAACAGACTTTCAGGAATACACCTTGGCCAGTTGAATATTGTACGTTTGGCTAGTGAATCAATACAATGCTAACCAGTAATAAAAGCTGGATTTTCCTGTTAAGATGAGTCATACCATCCAGGTGTCAGGGTTATTGCGAATCCATTATACTAATTTTCCAGTAATTCACTAGTATGTGATATTGTATGTAGAGGCCTTATTTGACAGGTGACTCCATAAAACTGCACAGAAATGTCAGTATGCATGTCCATGTTTTTAATGTTTATAAAAGTGGCATAGTTTTCATACCAAGAAGTATGATACTGAGTATTGTGTGTATGACTAGCAATAGTCTCAATGGAACAGAAAGTTATTTTAGTAAAGAACAGCAGCAAAAAATCCCAGGTAAAGCATAGTCAGTTGTGACAGCAAAAGTTAATCATGTTAAAGGGTAAGGAGGATAATTTCTTTAAATATCCTGAATGCACAGTTGCTTTGATTAATAGAAATTTCCACTGCAAATACTGTTTGTTCTTATAATTTGGAATAAGATTTTTTTAACTTCTGGATTGTTAAAGAAGGGAAGCGTTTTTGGAAAAAATACGTGTAAATTAAACTCAAAAGTCTTACGTGTGTTGAAATGTACCAATCCTAGTAAAATAAAACCTTTTTCTGGCTTACGTTACAATGTTGTGTAGCAATGTTACTTGGTAGCAGTCTTGGGGACGTGATAACAAGGAAACTTACTTGAAGGTGTACCCTTACGGAAACAAATGAAATGTTACCCGGAACCCAGTTACCACAAGAAAGTGATCAGATCCTTGAACTGGGAAGGACTGTATTGTGGCCATCAGTGGCTCAGAAACTTGTTTGAATCAATGGCAAATAATAGTATCTCTGCTGTCCTTGCAGATATGTTTGTGTGGTTGATTTTGTCCACCCATTCAGCAGAAGGACCAACAGCCAAACGTGCAAAAGATACTGGGATTTTCCTGTAAGTAAAACCATTTGGAATATTTGAAGTACAGATCCAAGAACTCTTTTATTACCTATGCTGCCTTTCTTTATCTCAGGCTTCAAGACAGATACTTTTACTGTAGCAAGCTACCGCTCGTTATGTTTGCATTATGTTTGGCATACTGTTATCCGAACGTACTAACACTTCAGAAAAAACAGAATGAACAAATAGAAATTACTTTCTGAAGGGATTTCACATTGCGTCACTGTTGGGAAAGCTGGGATATGCTCAGTTGTCTTTAAGTGTCCGTGTTGCTTTGTTAAGTTTGTGACCTTGCCAAAAACCTTCCAGAATGTCCATTGCCCAGCCTAGGACCTTTGAGATTGGCAAGCACAATACTGGAGATGTTGAGTGCTTGTGATTACCTTGCATGTAGTTTAAATAGAGTCTGTGAATGTTGCTATTCATTTTTTATTTTTTATTGTACATCATCAGCCCTGTTCCATAACGTTCTCTTGATTCTCTCAGCAGTGGCAATAATTACGATGAATGTAAACCAAATAATGCCCCTATCTCCTAACCCCTCCCCCACCTCATATACCTCGAGGTTATACACAAGTTTAATAATCTTTGTTGTGATTGCAACCAGGAACGCATCTTATTTCTGAACCTAAAGCCCAGTCTACCCATAGATTTGAATTGCTATATATACTATTAAAAGTCTTCTGCTTTTTAAACTTGTTTTAAGTTGTGTGGTTGAGGTGATGGTGGTTTGCAGGTGAGAAAAGCAAAGCAAGTGGTGGTTGTTGAGGATGCTGACCTGGAGTTGAAAAGCAAGATGGCAGGAGCAGGCTGGGAACATGCCTGCAGCAAAGACCAGAATTCCTCATTGAACTGGTTCATCTGACTTGTGCCATCTGGTGGCTGAACTTGCTACTGCTGCTTGTGGAGTCGTGGCATGGGCATGGAAGGGCTTTGGTTCCTCTCAGAAGAGAAAAAAAGTTCATGTGAAAACTGATGTGAAATAGAAGTGTGGTTCAGAGTGAGGAGAAAGGTACAAAATAGGTTACCAGACATCTTCATGAAGTATCCCTGCCATCCTTTTCTACCTCTTAAAGGTTATATAATTTATATAATGTAAATAATGTAAATTCTCTAGCTCTTTTCAAGATGCTGCTCTTCATTCTTACCCATGAGTTTCCTAACAGCTGCTTGTAGCTCTATACATCCAGTCAAAGCTGGGCGTAGTTGCAGGGCCAGCAGGGTGTTTGAGAGTAAGAAGTGGAGGCAAGAGTAAGTAGCATAGTCATAGGAAATACTGCTAGTAGCTCTTGTGCTGGGAACAGATGCCACTGTAATTGCCAGCCTCACCTCTTCAGCTCTGAACTTACTCTTGCAGAAGGACACTGGCCATTCATTTTATGAGCAGGAATGCACAGGGGCTTCAGGATTGCTTTTTAATATGTTCTTTTTTTATTAGTTTATTTTTAATAGTGTAGGTAATGTCTATTTCTCTATGAATTCTACAACATTTGGGTGTGTCTATGTTGTTTTTTTAAATACAATCTTGATGTCCCTTAGGAGGTATAACAGCCCCAGGGAGCAACCCCTTTCAATAAGAGCAGCTGAAGGCAAGGCTAACTTATACGGAAAGGCGATCTGAGCGGTGAGACCTCAGAGCCAAGTGCCTGGCAGCGGTGGGCATTGCCCACGTGTGCTGGGAAGCAGCCTGGAGCTGGGAACTGTTCAGACTGATGCTGACTCAGACTCTTCTGGTTTAAGTAGCCATCTCTCAGGAAGCTGTTTGGTTTGAGTGGGAGCTGTAGTGCTGGGAATCTGCCTGACAGACTGTGCAACTTAGTGCAATTTACCAGTCAGGGTTGGCACTGACCTGCCTACTAGAGTTGCAGCTGGGGGCCACACAAGCAAGGTGCTCTGCACATTGGTTAATAGTGGGGATGCAGCAGGTACTCCATGTATGGAGCCGCTCCAGTCCTGCACAGAACCAAAAGGAAAGGGCATGGCCTAACAGGCTGGGGGTTTGGGTTAAAACAGCTCCAAATAATACTAGGTAGTGAAATACTAGGTAGTGGCAGCTCTGTAGGTCTGGGTAGGCTCAAGACGTTCAAAGGATGATCACTGCTCTTGATTTACTGGGCCTACATGTGAGTGAGTGATGAGGGAGAGGTAAGAGTGTAAGGTAAAAGCCACTCTTCAAGATTAAACAAGGGCTTAAATTAAAGAGTTTCATTGGGATTGAATGATGCTCTGGTGTGGTATAGTGGCAATTTCCCATAACCAGGGTTGAATCTCTTTCCCCACCTGTGTGCTGCATGGATATTCATCAGTGACAAGTTGAGATAGAAAGATGCGAATCAGCATGCTTAGAGTAGATGCTTCAGTTTAGACCAGGAATTGCTCTGAGTGTATTTTGTGTGTGTTTGTGTGTGTACATGAGTTGCATCACTGGAGACTGAGATCAGGCCCAGTGGAACCCTACATGCATGCTTATTTTCTGTTGCCCAACAGCTAGCATTCAGCAGTTCTAAGGCAGCTCATTTCTCCTTGTGTTTCAGAGGCCTTCAGGTATGGCTGGCATGGGTAAGATGTTGTAGATCATGCTTTTCATGACTGTGAGCACCTGCCAGACTAACTGAAAGTGTCAAAATCTGCAGATGCTCCTGTAGCCTTAATATGGAGTTGCAGATGCCTGTGGGCCAGATGAGGCAGTGCTTAGGGAGTTAAGGAATATTCACATCTCAGAGAGCCCTCGCCTGAGGGCTGGTGTGCCATGGACAGGGCTCTGCTTGCAGAGGGCCGCGTGGTCCCGGCCCCTGTGCTGACAATGCTGCGGCCATTTGCAGCAAGCAGCATGGCCCCTTTGCTGCTCGAGGCTCGCTGGGACCCACCAGATGGTGCTGTAACACTGCCTCAAGGAAAGGCCCTTTATGGAGGAAACGCAAAACCCATCTTAAAATAGCCCTGCTGACCCAAACCATCACTTGTGGAAAAAGAAATATATTTGTATACCGAAAATACATAGCAGCACCCCTGCCTAGAGAACTGGAAACTCTGCCTTCCTCCCTCCGTGTGGTTTCCGGCATGCTCACCTGCTGAGGGCGGAAGGAAGAGGAGGGGAGCAGGGCCTCAGCACTCCGCTGAGGTGCGTGCTGCTCACGCAGGATCTGTGGCAGCCCCTGTGTGCCCCTTCCATCCCTCTGCCGTGAGGGCCCACAGGGTGACCCAAGGGCTGTGAGCCTGTTTGTCACTCAGCTCCTCAGCAGGTCCTGGAGGATGCAGGCACAGCTTCACAGCAGGCACAGTAACCACTAACAGTTGGGAGGAGCGAGGGGGACGTTGAAGTAAGATCCAGATACTAAATTACAACTGTAAAAACCACAAACCAACCACCCAGGAAACCTTCACAGACTGTTCTTGAGAGTGTTTGCTGAGGCTTAGAAGTAGCAGAGAGTTTGCAAATGCTCCTCTTCCGAATCAAAGAATTGCTGAGGAGCCAGGCTCCCCCGGCACCTTCCTCACCCCCACACACAGACTCGTGCCTACAGGAGCTGCCCAGGACTGGAGCTGACAGCCTTCTGCCATGGCCTTGCTTCCAGTCAGCAGCATTGTCATTCAGTGGTACCACTATTCTCAAGCAGGTTGGTGACAAAGAAGCTTCAAGGAAGTCACTTCTGGCTTGGTTTGGTGAAAGTGTCTCTGGATGTGCCTTCTGAGCTGATGGCTTTCTGATTGCTTTGTTTTACATCCCTTGCCAAAGTAGCCCTCTCACAGCAGGGCAGCTATTCCCAGGAATAGGGAATAGGCTGCCCGGGGCTCTGTCCCCAGGTGTGCCTTTCCTGTTCCACCCTTTCTAAACAACCTCCCCGAGACAGCCTTTCTGCATATCAGAACCCGAACTGTGTGCTCACGCCAGCCTCTGCCTGCCTCAGGGCTCCAGGGAGGCTGCACCCTCAGGCCCAGCAGAGGCCCAGGCTGTTCTCTTTCCTCATCAGCTCTTTTACAGCAAGGGACCTCTGTTGGCGCTCTCCGTTCACTCCCGGACAGAACTGGGGGCTGCAAAATGGCTCCCCCTTAAGACCAAATTCCTCTGCCTAAGAGCATGAGGCCACAACAGCCAGATAGGAGGTGCCTGGAGGAGAAGGCTGGCTCCCAAACCACCAGGGCTCAGCTCCTGCCATCTGACAGCACGGCGGTGAGCTGTTCCATCCTCTTATGGTCCTGAGAATGTGGGCTTGCCTCGTCCTCTGTCCCGTGCCTCTTCTCACGGGCAGGCTGGTAGAACTGGAGCTCTGCTGCTCTGATGGCACACTGCTGCGTTGCTGCCATCTTCCACAGACCACCATCTGACAGCTGTGCAGTGTCCCTGCCTGCTGATAGGCATCGGCCCCTTTGCATCCTCTCCTTTACATTGCTTGCTTGTTTTCCTTCTTATTCCGAGAAGCAGCTTTATGCCATTTTCAGCCCCTGATTCTCCAGGAACAAATGCCAGAACTGAAAGCGAATACTTGGGAATGTTGTCCTGGAGGTATTGACAGAAACACTTTCCATCATTTCATTTACTGAGAAAAACAGCCTTGACAACACTCCACTGTGGAAAGCTTTTCTTGTCTTTGGCACCTCTGGGACTTCCAGTGTCTTCTTGGGGTGAGACCTTCACCGGGACCCACCCCAATTCTCACTTGTGACCAAAGCACACAAATAGAGTGAAGAAAGCAGAGGAAGTGGCTGCTGCTGTCCGGCATGAGGGAGCTGCCCCTGCTTCAAAGCCCTGCGCGGGCAGGAAGGGCTGTGGGGCGATGCCGAATGTGGGGTGAGGAAATGGCGGGGCTGATGGGACGTGAAAGCTGCGAGCATGTCAAAGGCAGGACGGAAGTGTTGTAGGGGGCAGCCCTATTTTTAGCCACCACTTGCAGAACTTTGCTAGCACTCGCTGTAGAAGAGCTGCTTCCCCTTTCCTTGATGTAAGCGGAGCCGATGGCGTTTGGGTCTGTTTTTATTTGGCCACTCACGCAATCGCACTGACTGAAAGGTCCCCTGAGCACTGCTGACTCAAAAACACCCGTGGTCACAGAATCCTGGGCAAGGAGAACAGAAAGCATCTGGCACTTCCCTGTCCCCATTTCAGGACTGTGAGAGGTAGAACCCAAAGCTGAGGCTGCAGAGCGTGACTCTTAGTCATATCAACAGGGGATTTTGCAATTGGTGGGTGCGGGGTGCGAGGCAGGCAGTCTGCAAGTAAATTTGAAGTGCTTTGCAAAGCATTGGAGTGGGGTTCCTCTGCTACCAGGCGTGCACAGCAGAGTGTGGCCCTCACTCCCTGCTGCCCTGCATGGGCTGCTCCACTTGGGCACAGGTTTTAGCACAAGTGAGCAGCGTGTGGCCATGGCACACAACATTCGCAGCAACTAACTTCTATGCAAGGCAGGGTCCAGAATGGATCCCATTGAGTTTGCCCCAGCTTGGCTGGTGCTGTTCAGCTCAGGGACAGGATGGAAGAATGGGGTTGAGACTCACAGAGGCAGTGCTCCCAGCATCTCATTCCTATAGTGGATACACGGATTACCTATCTGTAGAGCTCATTCTTAAGCTGGATTGATTAAGGCGGAATTTGCAATTGTTGAATGAGAGATGACAGAATCATAGAATGACTTAGGTTGGAGGGGATGTTAAAAATCATCCAGTTTCAGCCCCCTGCCGTGGGCAGGGATGTGGATGGAGAAGTGCTTTGTACTGAAACAATTTTATTTAGAAGCGAGAACTCCTTCATAAGGAGGTAGTGGGAGGAGGAGGTTATTGACAATGCCACTCCTGTCCGAAGGAATGTGCTGGAAAGTTGCTTTGGCCTCTAGATGGCACCCCTATTACTCACACGTCAGAAAACTGAAAATACAGAAACGCCTTCCTTTTCAAAGCTAGACTTAGAGGCAGGCCTAAAACTTCGGGAGCTCAGACCAAAACATGCGGGCAGTCAAGATTACAGTGGGACCCATCTGAGTTTGTTTTTTCCCGTCGCCTTGTCCAAAAGGAGGAGTAAGGACTTGCTTCCCTCTGGACTCTGTGCTGGGTAACGGGCCGGGAGCTGCCACTGGGAACTCGTCCCGACGTTCCTGAAGTCGTCTGGAAAGCGAGGCGGAGCTGTGGTGCTCTGCCCAGGGATGCGCCTTGCCCCGGGTGCCGGCGGCTCTGCTGGGAGCAGGAGGTCCGAGCTGTGCTGCTGTGTGTGACCCGTGGGATGTGGGGTGGCCAACTTCCTCAGAACCAGAGCAGTGCTTTGCCAGAGCTATTTGTATATTAAATTGCTGTATTGTTTCAATTAAAAAAAACGCAGCCAGGCATTTAATGGCTCCCATCTGCAGCCACTCTGGGTAATTCACTTCCCACTTTAAGGTTTGAAGTCTTCTTTTCTCTTTTAATCGCGGGGACAAAAAGGGAGAGTTAATGTCCCTCATGTTGATAGATCTATCTTCATGCTCTCTACTTTAAATGAGGTTAACCAGGCTTTTGAGGGAGAAGAGTCATAAATATTTCCTTGTGTGAGCAGAGATGCTGGCACAGGGAATCATGGGAATCCATCTCAGCCAGCTATTAACAGGCTGTTAACAGACTGTCTTTCTAATTGACTTAAACGTTACTTAGTTGACCCCGTTTCAATATTTCCTGAGAACTCACAGTCTTTACTTTTTCCGTCCTGGTAATACCCTGGGAGCTCACTGCCATTTTCAAAGAGAGAGCTGAGGGAACCAGATTCCAAAGGTGCTGGGGCCCCAGGGGCAAGGCCTGGGGCTTACACGTCCGACCTGCACTGAAATCCAAAGCAGTCAGGACCCTTTTGAAATCCCACTCTGGCATCTTTAATACCTCAGTACTTACAGTACCTCTCCTAGTGGGATGTGTGTGCGCACAGAAGACAGACGACATCCACAGGGTACAGAAACGTGGCATTCTTTTTAACTGATAGTTCAGGGAGTCAATAACAATACAGGAAGGATGTCCTCTTGGGACCCTTAGTGAATAGCCGTCCTGCAAGCTGGATGTTCCCCCAGTGCTCATGCACTGAGTTGCAGCAGCTTGGCTCACCTGGTCAGAAGCAGACTGCTCAGACTGTGGGCAACTGTCAGGTCATGGAGCTGTCAGAAGAGCAGTATGGCCTTCCTGCTACTGACAAAGAGCAGAAAGGAGAATAAATATTTAAGAAAAGGGGGAAACAGCTCTTAAAATAGTTGTTAGGGGTTTTTTTGTGTGTGTGTGTGTGATTTCTGGGGGGAAGGAGGGGAGGCTAGGTTGATGTTTTTACAGTTTAATAAAGTAGAAGAAAATTTATAAGAAATTTATGTTCTGATTTGAATCCTACTGATGCTCATGGGAATCCCTTTAGTGAATATTGGACCCAGTCCAAGAAAAGCAGGCTATTATTCCCCTCACTTCTATTTATCCATAGCTGTGTCCTTCTGTTTGCAATCTTGTTAGAGTTTGCCAGCAGATTTAGTCTGAGCCTCATCAGCAGGGGACCTGGATAAGAAACTGTGGTCAGCTGCCTCTCAGCCCCGAGCCAGTCTTCCTGAAAGAGTGACAGTAACTTTGGATGTCATGACTGCGTGACATGCAGCTGCAACCTGACCTGGTAGGATCTCCTACAGTCAGACCCAGCAGAGGGGTGTGTGACTTCACTCTGTCATGCACTAGCCTGCTCTGCCAGCTGGGTGATTTAAGCACACCAAAACCAGAACAGCTCAATAAAATGGTTTCTGCGTGAACAGTTCAATGAAAATATCTGTGATTGGTTGTGGTAAAAAATGCAAATTAAAAACCCTTTCGGATATACAAAAGAAAGACCAGAAAATCACCCTGTGTTGCCAGGACCAGAACAAAGACAGGTCGCACTTGGAAGCGGTCCCTGGAGGCGTTTGAGGAATGTGTAGTTGTGGTACTAAGGAAGATGGTTTAGTGGGCAACACTGGTAATAGGTGGACAGTTGGACTGGATGATCTTAGTGGTCTTTTTCAACCTTAATCATTCTATGATTCTAAGCAACCTGGGCTATGAGGAAGCAAGTTCCGGCCCTGTCTCCGCCAAAGAGTTTCTGGCTGCTCTCTTTAGTGTGTAGTTGTTAAACCTGTGCATCTGCCACGGAGGAGGTCAATGAGAAATCCTGGCTCTTGTTTCAGTGCCCTAGGGACATGGGAATGCTTTTGGGGAGATTTGTACTTGCATCACTTGCATCTGTGCTGTCCTTGGTAAATGTGTTTGAATTCCGAGAGGTTAGAGTCAGGAGTACTTGTGCTGCTTGGAAGGACATTTCCTACGTGGACCAGACTCCTCTCTGCTGTTTAGAGAGCAAGACAATGTATGGGACGGGTGGTATGAACAGTCAGTGAGCTTGGGCTTGAAGCCTGAGCTTTGAGTTATCAACTCACAAGTCTATCAGCAGTTGGGAATTCAGACTGCAGTTACGTCACAGATAAGTCCACACATATTAAAAAGTTAAAAATATGATTTTGGGATAACTCACTGGCCTCTGCCTCTTCTCCCATCCTACTTCTCTGCTCTGTTACTATGATGAGGATCTCATGGGACACATGGGGAGCAGTCTGGACCGAACTTGTTCCTGGGGACATGGGCTTGTGACTTGAGTAGCAGAGTGGTTATGGTGCTCCTGGTGAGGAGGGATTAGCCCTCGCACACCCCGTCAGCTGTCTGTCCTTCCGTGCTGTTGGTCTGCTGTAGGAGGTGCAGAGTGGGACCACATTGGGTGTGAACACAGAGGTTTCTGCTGAGGCAGAATCAAGTGGTGTGACCCCAAAAAAGGGAACAGGAGCTGCAACTTCCACTCTTGTCAGCTAAGAGGAACGACCACCCCTGAGGTCCCAGAAAGCTGCAGGCTGCTCCAGACCCACCCTTATGCGGGAAGAAACACGCCCTTGCCTCTGTCTGCATGTGGCTGCAGGTTCCTCAGTGCAGCCCAGCCCTCCTGATGATGTGTGGCCTTTGGGTGGTGCGACACGGTGCTGCTGGGGAGAGGGCTGGCTGTGGTGGGCTTCCTTCTCACCTTACTGCCATGTGCTGCTCCTACAAGACAGCCTCCTGCCAGCTGGAAACCCAGCGCGGCCTCGTGTCCCCAAAATAAAGATTTTGTCCTACGGTTTCATGACTGTAATTGTTAAGCAGCTCTGTTGTAAGCTTCCATCTATCTGCCTCAAGCAGCTCATCTCTGCGGTTCCTCCCATGCTAATCTCTGTGATCTGTGGCATGCATACAGCACTGGCTGGAACAGTCCCTCCCCTCTGCTGCACCGTATTTGCCAGAACAGGCATAACTCCAGATAACCGGATTTGAAACAATCAGAGCAGGAAGCGGCAATAACTGGCCTGGAGGGAAGGCGGGGAGTTGCCCATGGACAGTTTTTCAGAAGGGTGCCCAATCTGTGATATCTGATCTCTTTCCATGCTCCTTTAGCCCAGGTACAAAGGCAGGATGTAAGGCTTGCAGGAGTTATTTCCATCCTCTCTCCTTGGCTTCTGATTGAGTTCAGATCTGCACCATCTCTTTCTTACTTCAGCGCTGTGTGTGTGGTGACACGCATACTGACCTATGTGTGCGCATGAGGAGCTGCATCTGCTTCAGACGTGACACTGATGTCACCCTAGGGATGCTGCCTTGCTGTGGACAAGGCAGTGGATCAAAGTTGGCGTTATTTCTTCCGTGGAGCACAGGGACCTCAAGGATGGCTCTGGTGCAGCTGGCGCTCCCATGGCGGGCAACCACAGCCCGTGCCAGCCCTCTGCCCACCGTGCCTTCATACCATGGGGGTCAGAGCGGGCCGAGGCAGGTCCTAGGTGAGTGCTCCCACTGCTGAGCCTGCAGCTTGATCATCAGCACCCTCCAGCCAGGCACATAAACATCACCCACCGGGCTCTTCTGCCCCTCCGCTGCTCCCCCAGCCAAGGGTCACGAGCTGCGGCCAGCAGCCGGCTGCCAAACGCGGCCGTGGCTCTGTGCAGCCAGCCTGCGAGAGGTCGTCACACGCCTCCTTAAGCAAACAGGGATCCACGCCAGTTGATAAATCATTTACAAGGAGAAGTCAGAAGCAAGGAACTAGATTAACCAGGTCACTGGGTGTCCTGAGGGAATGACGTGTCAGTGGAGCTGAAACAGCAGATCCCGCAGTTGCAATCTGTTGCCTTCTTCTGTCCTGACAGCAATTCATGGAAATCCCTGGAACTAGACACTAGTGATGGAAAAATCCATTAGCTCATCCAAGTCAGCTTGCTAGTTAAAGCAGTCACTCCCATTGTACATTTTTGGCAGAGTTAAAATGTCTCAAGAGAGGGGATTTCCAGCAGTTCCTTCTCAAGGGGAAACTATTCCACCTATCGGGAAGGCTGCCTCCAGTGGTGCTATTTTTGTAAAAGAGAAGTAACTCCAAGCCCGAAAGGGAAAACCGAAAGGTTCTGATGCAGAAACATGAGCAGCAGTAGTTAGCCTGCCCTGGCAGACATGTGCCACACACAGCACATCTGCAATGGGAACACCAGGGGCTCACGTGTGTTTATATACATCCAACTAGGTGTGTTTGTGTGTATGCACAGCCTGCCTCTCCTTCCTCGGGCTGATTATGGCCTTGTGCCTCCCTGGATAATCAATGTGTCGTATCGTGATCTTACAACCAGTTTACACTTATGTAATGCCACTGGCATCAAGGCGAAGAAAATTGCTAAACTGCTTTGAGGAGGGGACAGACGCATGGAAAAAGCAAGGCAACAGCTGATGCTGCTGCTCCGGCACACGCTTTCCGTCTGCATGGGGACATGGCATGTCCCCTAGGGGCCTCAGTTCCCCAGCTGTGTGCCAGGCACAGCGACCACCCTCCTGGGGTCTTGTGGCTGAACACAGCCACCAGCAGCACCCTGTTGATGAGGCTTGTCGGCAGAGACTATGGAGATTTTTGCAAACAGGATTTCAGCACCTGGGAAGCACTGTGGGACAGTGAAGAAATAAATGAGCTGTGTGATGGCATTTAAGGCCTTATCATTAGTTTCAGAGCTAGTTCTGCATTCAGATGAATGGGTGTAGCACACATTGCTGAGCTAGAACCTGTAGAGATAGGGAGGATTGCTCTGCGTTCCCATTCAGAAAGCTCTCAGCCAGCAGAGCCGTAACTTGCAGTCCTGGTGCCTCAGTTCAGGAGCAGGGCTCTGCAGCTAGGGTAGATACAATGGCTATATTAGTAGCAAACAAACCCCACATTATTGAGGGCCCTGATTACAGTGTGATGGGGTGTTGGCTGTATGCCTCTTATGAGAAGAAGGCGGGGTATTGCCGGGGCGTTTGCCCTGGATTCTCAACTAGCTGTTTTATGTACCTCTCAAAACCTCATTGCTAGCACTGCTGCCTTCCCCTTCTGGGATTTCTGACATTCAGGCATCATGTTTTACACAGACTTGACAGTCACATACCCATCAGCTACGTTGAGGCTGCTCTTGTGAGCACCCTGTGCATGTTATTGTAGGATGGCTTATGAATTCTACGCAGTGCATCCCTGACTTTGGACTGGATGTGCTGCTTTGCAGGGCTCTGCTTCGTTTAGCACAAGCCACACTGAAGCCACAAATGCCATCTGTGAGGACTGACATGGTGTGGAAAGGGACCTAACCAAAAAAGCGTGGGTCAAATCCAGGGCCTTGGCTGGGTCCCTTTAATTGCTGTGAAGTGCCAGTGCCAGTTGACCTACTGAGCCCCTTGCCCCTTGCACCACGGAGGGATAAGAGCAGGTGAAGCCCGGTAACAGTTTAACTATGAGATTAACTCTGCCAGTTCCACTACAGAGGGCCCTCTGTTTCTCCAGACAAAAGGTGCTGACTCCAGGCTCCCCAACACATTGGCCCGCATTCTCCATCTCCTTCATGGCCTGGCCTGCCTTCCCCACACCCTGCAGTTCCAGCCTGACCCTCGGCGAAGGGAGGGAACCTCGGCTCTGTAGCCTTAGGTGGTGCTGCTGCCTGAAGGCGGGCCAGAGAAAGAGCCATCTTCCTCTCCACTCCACTACACCTACAAGGTCCCAGTGCCCTGCAGAACCACACACCGAAGTAGGATGAGACGCAGGAGGCCTGTGAACAGTCCAGGTGCTCAGTTGCCTATCCTTCGTGCTCCTAAGCACCACTGAAACCCTGGTTTCTCATGCTTTGAATTTCACGAGTGTTTGGCTGTGCCCCTCACAGCATGCAGGACCAGGCTCCTGAACTGTCCCAAAGCCCACAGATGACAAACAGGTTCCTTCTTTGGGCTTCACCGTGGCAATGAACACCGGTTTTGCAGCTGGCTAGGCAAGAGACAGCTAGGTGCAAGCTTAATGAGGATGACCTGCCTCAAAGGTTTCATTTAGAAGAAGAAAGTACCAAGTGTTTTACTTAAAAATGAACAGATGTGTAGAGAGAACTCTACCCTCCCCTCGGGTACGGTGAATCTGATCACAGCGCATCCTGCCCAGACCTGAGAACAGACAGACAGAGCTGTGTCACAAAGTGGAACTGAGTGATGTGAACTCGCCCGCACCGAGCTGGGGATGAGTGAAACCATGCTTATGCAGACAGTGTGGAAAGTGAGCAGAGGCGATAAGGAGCGGGGGTGTTAGTTGTTGTTGTTCTTGATTCTGCGTGGGAAAGGGGAGCGATATTGATGAAGACTGTAAACAGCAATAGGTGCCACCAAGTAATGGCAACATACAGCTCTGAACGTACAGCTACCGTTAGGCACCGAGTGCCTGTTTGCTGAGTGCTCGCACCAAGGCCAGCTTGGCTTTCAACAAGTGCCCAGCACTCCCAAGAGCCAGCACCCCCTGAGAACATGGGCTGCAGTCCTTATGACCATGTGCTGTGAGAGCCATTTCCACCGGAGAGACAAATACTTTCCTTTCACTGCTTCACAGAGCTACGTTTCCTCTTAGTTACTTGCACCGAGTGTGTGGGGCTGCACTAATGCAGGCCTGGCTGAGAAGGGGAAACAGGGACAGGGATGGAGACATGGACAGGGCCAGGGCCAGCCCTGCCCAGCACGCAGATCGAGGCAGGTCCTTGCAGTGTGATGGGGTTGACCGCCACCCTGGTGCAGTGTGTGTGTACCATGTGATGTGGTTGAGCAGCACGCAGTCACGTTCAGCTGCCTGCCCTGTTACTGTGAGCAGCCTTGTGCTAGTTTCAGGCGTAATAACATCGTGACATAACAGCACACCATGCTGTGATGACACCAGCACACGGAGTAAGCCACGGTGATCTGATCTCATTCTGTACATGCTGAGATGCACACTGCTGGCTCCCAGGACAGGTGGGTGGCAGGTGGATGGGGCTGGCACTGCCCACGTCCCAGAACCGGGTGGGAACATGACTCCTGGCGATGTCAGGGCTGGGAGCTCAGCTCTGCAGCTCCAGCTCTGCCTCAACTGCGGCCGATGAGTCACTGCACCTCTCTGTGCTCACTTCTTCCATCTGTGGAAAGGTGGCAATAACATTTCCTCACCTTTCGGAGAGGTGGGAGGTGTGTGCAAGGATGAACAAATGTTTACAAAGCACCTCTGCGCAGCACAGGCTGGTTGGGCTGTGACTGGGAGGAACCAGCGCTCGCTTTCCACATTGCTCCTTCCTCCAGGCGAGGTGTCCTCAAGTAAACACTCCCCTCAGAGTCAACAGTCTTCAATGAGCACAAATGAGATAATTCCTCAGGAGAGAAACAGAGAGCGAAGAGTCAGCACGCTGCCAGTAATTTCAATAAATTCCGTCAAAGGAACAGCGGAGTAACCTTTACAAGAGAAAAAAAGAATAAAGTAGAAAAACAAATGAGCTGCGACCAAATTTTTTTGTTAAGTGGTACCATGGTCTTAGGTTTCACTTCCCAAATGGGAAACAGAACAGAGAAGTGAATCCCCTTGAAATAAAAGTGAAGTTAATAACGGGACGCCTGTAGCTGCTCACCACATCCTGTGTATGCTGATCGCTCTGTTTATAGCTGGCACGAGCCCTTCTAGACTCTTCTCTACCAAGTGAGCCGGTTGCTGAGCCCAGCTGCGTTTCATCAGCGTGCAGAGGAGCCCTGCCTGCCACAGCCACGCTGCCGTCAGCACGCCCAGCTCGGCCCTGTGTGGGCTGCATGCTCCATGACACCCCGCGGCCGCTGTTCACGTGCTCGGCGTTGTGCACACGCACACACGTGTGTGCACGCTCTTCCTAGTCTAGCGAGCACACACAGAGGGGCGCTTTGCTTTTTCTGGTAGTAAAGAGAGATGGAAAAACTAG
Organism: Phasianus colchicus; assembly: GCF_987193195.1. Lineage (NCBI taxonomy): Eukaryota > Metazoa > Chordata > Aves > Galliformes > Phasianidae > Phasianus > Phasianus colchicus. Next base: position 29,389,009 of record NC_143440.1, read on the forward strand.
CCCTGCCCACGTGCACTTCAGGGACTGCACGCAGCACAGCTCTGGGGCAGACATCCCACCGCTCTGTTGCTGCAGCAGCCCTCCTTCCTGGGACAAGCTTTTTGCTGCTTCAGGAAGCAAGGCTCAGACTGACATGTTCCTTCACTTTCCTGGTACATTAATAGACTTGCTCTTTTAAGCAGTTTCACTGAGGAAGGTTTTGCCATCCGCCGGCCCCACACCTGGTCCTCAAAGGGTTTTCACCATTTCAGCAGCACTTAAAAATTCTGGTTTTGGAACAGCTGCATTTGCAACGGACACAGTCACATCCACCACAGCGTGAATTTGTGGGTTTTCGATCCATCAGTGACATTAGAGGTGACAGACTGAGCCATGTGGTCTTGGGAAGAACCGCACATCTCCACCCTGCATCCCATCCCTGCACTAAGGTCAGCCAGCTTCAGCAGCAACAAGTGGGTACAGCTTCTCAGCTCCCAGAGCCGAGATGCACACACTGAGGGGCAGCACAAGTGAGAGTCAGAAGCCACTGGTTATTTTTCTTATTCTTCTTCTTATTATGTCTAAAAATGGAGAAACATGAATCATCTCTGTAGGCCCAGAGATAGCGAGTCTGTACACAGAGAAGCTACAGCCAAAAGCAAAGAAGCGCAGATTGTGCAGTGCTGTTGGTGCTGAGTGGAATGGTCAAGGCAGACACAAAGACGCCAGATACTGCAGCAATGTGCAGGGTGGATCCTCACCCGCTAAGAAATGCCAGTGCTACTTCTGCTTCACAGGGGAGGCCAGGTAGCCATGGTGAGGCCACAGCTCCTGCTGCTGGCAGGGCTATCCAGCTAGACTGCCACGTGCAGCAGAGCTCAGAGAGAAAACTTGACCAGCTTTGCTCTCCGAGCCCCAGAAGATGGTCCTGGGCTTCTGAGTAAGCGAGACTAAGCGAGCTCTGCAGATCCATGGGCTGGCATTTTGACATTCCCAAGTAGCACTAGGCAGCCAACATGCTCTACTTTCCAGGACAGCTAATCCCAAACATTTGAGAGCTGGGTTCCAAAATACTGTCAGTCACCTAAACAATATAATTTAAAAATTTGGAAAACCAGTAGCGTTGGATTCTGTGCTTGTTTATCTTCTGACTCTTCAGTCTTTGGGCTCAATATTCTAGAATTTTCAGGTTTGTCTCTGCAATAACCAGCAAGAAAAGCATACTTTTTCTTAGCTGAAAACTGAGATTCTCCTATAATCACACGATTTACAGAGCAGAATCATAAAGAAGAAAAAAGTAGCAACAAGCATGAGCATAGCCTTTCTTTGGCCCCGCCAGTGGCTACTGATTGATGTTTCATGTTTGTGCACCACACCTCATCCCATGACAGAAGGCAAAGATTGCAGAAAGGAAGCATCCTGCTGTCGATCCCCAAGGCCACCAGGGCTTAGCGACGTCCAGGAAACTCTGCCATGCAGCTGGGCATCACTGGGTCCCATCTCCAGCCAGCTCTCAAAGGCAGCTCACACACCAGGCCCAATTTCTCTGTTCTCGTGAAGAGCATGATCTGCTTTTCTTTGCTGGCAGTTAGCCCGGGCCTTGATTCCTCCACCACAGCTCTCCCTCTCCATGCACAAGCTGCCACCCCAGTGCAGTGCTGGCAGCTCCAAACACGTGACTGTCACCATCAGCAAGCTGTCCCCTCCCTGCTCCCTCCACAGGGCCGTGGGACATCTCCCCCTCTCCCACTTCTCTGCAAAGCTTGGAAAAGCTTGTAAACTCTGAAGGCACTTCAGGCTGCCTTTCTGCAGGAAAGGCTCGGATGCCTCTGCTCTGTGTCACCTCTCAGCGTTTCGTCCTCAGACTTCATTCTCTGAAGCTGTGTGGTTCTCTACTGACTGCATAAAAGGGAACAAAGGCTTGGTAGCATGTAGGTCATTCTAGTAAATTATTTACAAATGCACTCCCCTTCCGTTTCGTGTTGCATGGGGCTCATGCAACCACACCCCGCCAGGATCTGCGCCTGTCCCAGCAGAGCCATTCCTGCACCGTGATGGCTGGACACCCACACTGGGTAAGCTTCAGGGATGCAGCCTGGGCCTCGCCTGCTGGTGCCGGGGGCTGGGGACACAGGGTTACCAGCAACCAGCCCTACCAAAACTGGCTTGCAGCACCGCAGCCAGAGCAGACACGCCACTACAGGTGGGCTGGCAGCTGGGCCAAGCTTGGGCCAGGCGTGAACTTATTGGCAGATCCCATCCCATTTCTGTTCACCCACTCTGCTTTTGGTGGGCTTTCAAATGGATCCAGCGGAGCTGTTCTCAGGAAGCTGCTTTAGGCCCTGCTGCTATGCAGGCACACAGGAACTGCAATGTGCAGCTGGGCTGCATGGTGACAGATTCATCCTGCTGATCTGGGATCCTGACCTTTTTTGAGCAAGGCTTGAGCAATCAGTGCCCATGCCACAGCTGACCCCTACAAGATAACTTCTAATTCAGAGCAAGAGGCTTGCCCAGTTTATTCCAAAACGGTTTGCACTGGTACTTGTGCAAGCTGAACTTTCTCCGTCATTGTGGTTTGGTTTCCTAGTTTAGCTAGAAGCTTCTGGAGCGCCTCCCAGCCCTGCCCAGCCATGCTTGAAGTTACAATAAATAATGTTCTGCCGGCAGCTAATATTGTTGCCTCGTTATCCCTCTTCCCTGTCTCTGTTTTTGACACCCCATTCCAAGGGCTGTCTCCACCCCTCCACACGCAGCCCCACCGCCCCCCTCAGCAGGCTTTCCTTACCCTGCTGGCCATTTCCTTCTAATGGATTTTCTCCCTCCTATCAGCTCTGACCCACTTTTTAATCCATGACGGGACTTTTCATCCCACGGTTGCCAAGTTTATTTCACTCTTGGAAAGGTCTTTATCAAAAACCCTTTTGAAAGGCTGTATTTACTCTGTTCCCTACTCCTTCCTGATCAGCCTTTTTTAGAAGCTCAAAGAAGTCAACTGACTAGAGGGGCATGATTTAGCTTCACAAAAAGCTGCCTTCGCTTATTATCACCGTATCCTTCCCACTTACTTTGGATGCTGCTTGTGCTCAGCAGTTTTGTTTCTCCCTTTACTGTTTAGCTCCCTCCAGAGCAGAGGTCAGCCCCAGGGCAGTGCAGTTTTGGGACATGCCCTCACTCTGGCTCCAGACCCCACTGCTTCTACACATCTCAGCTCACAACTGCTCCCTTCTCCCATCTGCAGATGGGGCTGGTGTAGCCCCTGTTTTCCTAGAAGCCCCATGTTATGCCCAGCTCAGCCTTTTTCTAAAAATGTAGCTGCTCCCTGGTGGGACCAGGAGCAAGGAGGCAGCAGCAAGGCTGGCAATAGGGATGAGGGATGCTGGACCCATGGCTGAGCCACCACACGTAGTGTTTCCTTGGGGAAAAGCTTCAGGTACATCCAGGGGCTGCCAGGGCTGAGTGAGAGTTGTCCTGCACTGGCTGCAGGGACTGCAACAGGAATGTCACCGCTGCCTTCCAGGGGAGCAGAACTGGGCGAGCATGTAATGTCTCCAAAATCCAAGGTCAAATGTATAAATTTACCATATCTAACACCTCCCTGAAATCCAAACAGACTCAATTACGTTCTCTCCCATTCTCTTAATGAATCAGTAATTATATTGAAGAACACTATTATTTGTTTGGCATGACCTATATAAACCCGACTTGTGGAGTGCATAGTTGGTGCGGTGCCAGCACTCTGTGCCCTGTGTATTATTACCTTATAAACATCGCCATTGTTTGAATTTCAGATCAAAACAAACCGAGCCGTGGTGCTTGTCAGTTATTAGATATCTTTTTCCCAAATGCTCACCCAGACCGTATTACAATAACAATAATTATTATTACATACTTCCTTATTATATGTTTGTGCAGAGGTAGCACATTTGCCTTTTTCCCACACATTAGCAGCTTCTCCCGACTCTTATGATTCATTCCTGCCTATTTCCCAACGTCCACGAGCACTCTGTGCACTCCCAGCTGCATTTCGTCAGGACCTGCAGCTTTGCGCAGAGTCTCCGTCCCACAACGCAGAGGGGTTGGGATGCTGGGCTTCGCTACACCAGGGAATACACAGACATGTAGCAAGGCATGGACCCTGCCCCGGCAGCTTTATAAATATTTAACTCGGTCTGATGAGGCGATAGGGGCTGATAGTAAGATTCGGCAGGCTGCAACCAAGCCTTGCTTGGCAGGGCTGGACAGGGGGCTTCTAAGAGAAATGGAGTGGGAGTCCCAGAGCCAGGCTGTGGGGTGGGGGCTGAGTTTGGGGGTGGCCACAAATCAGCTGTCCAGCCCTAAGCGAGTCACCCACCTGCCCAAGAGTTGCAGAGCGAAGCGGGCACTCAGCTCTTCACTTAGTCCTGAGTGAGTCAGACCCTCAGATAAAAGCTGCAGATAGCCAAGGTGAATCACACACTGGAGGTGCCTATTTGTCTCCATTGACTATGCAAGAAGCCTGGCCAACTAATTAGGCTTAAACACCAAACTTTTAGGCATCTAAATCTGTGTGAGAGGAAACCCATCCTTTCTGATAGCCTTTGTTACAAAGGTGCCAACAGGAGAGCTCCCTAAGAATGCCCTCCCAGGAGTGGGTCTGAATGGAGCCTTACACATGGGACACAGCACCATGCAGCAGGTCAATGGTGAGGCCTCAAGGCCCTTGAGGGGTGTTAGGCCTTTTCTTTAAAAAAAAAAAAAAAAAAAAAAAAAAGGAGAAGAAAAAGGTGAAAGCATTTAGCCCTAGCACATTCTTCCAGGGGAGAAAAATATCATGGAAACATTCTTATTTTGACGTCTGCTGAACAACTCAGCAGCCAGAGCTGCTCCCACTGGAAGCTGGCATGGGCGCCAGACACACCGTGCTGCTGTGTTACTGCACTGCTGTGTTACTGTACTGCTGTGCTGGGCCTGTGAGCAGGAAAGCAGTTGTGAATCCTGACCTGCTGCTGTAGGCTGCACTGCCACGCTCCTGCTCTTCTCTCCCAGCTCTCCATCCCACCCCACTGCAGCGATCCCTGGCCCAGCCCAGCTGCAGCGTAGGGCTGGGGGTGGTCATGGCGAGCAGTGGGACGTGGGCGTGCTGTCCTGTGATCTGCAAACACATTGGCGTTTCCACTGGAAATTGTAACTCGGGCCAATAGCGCTCAGTCAATTTCTTTACCAGGTGCCCGTTGGAAGAACACCTCTGCTTTTTCCACTGCGGCACCTTGTCAGCAGCACGGTGCCACATCCGTGTGGCCCTCGAGGCTGTGTGCCATCTCCATCCCTCGTGCCTGACAGAGCCATGAGCTGCTGGGGCACAGAGCCCTACCCACAGGCACCCAGCCCAGGGCCAGCCCAGTTACCTGCTGGCAACGCTGTCCTCTGCATGAGGACATCCTACCACAATGGGCTTTGGTCACTCACAGGTGCAAAGCCTGCAGGATTAAGGGCTCACAATATTTGCCTGGCACCACCGACGGTCACCTGCTCTACCTTAAGAGCCACAGTGCTGCAAAGGTACCCAGAGCAGGGGGGCCCAGTACAGCCTGCAGAAAGACATTTCTGCATCTTCAGGGGCATGGCCAGCAAAATTAGTACCTGACCCCTTAGATATGAGCTGTGGCTGCCCTGCATCGGCTCACTCAGCAGCCCAGCAGCACTGTGGGCAGGAAGTGTGCTGAGCCCCATGTGCACACGGCATGGCTGCGGGACAGCATTGGGTGCCTGTAGGGTGCCTCAGAACCATGGGAGAGAATCTCTGTGTGACAGCAGATTCCCAGCCTGGAACCTCAGAAACAGGCTGTGTTGGGAACAGGCCAAAGCCGGTCTCCAGGGATTTTTCCTTCAGCTATTTGTCAGATGGCTTTTTTGACTTTGTTTACACTTGTGTCACCTTTATCAATGGCCTACACAGGGATAAAGCTCACCCTCAGCAGGTATGCTGATGGCACCAAGTTGAGTGGTGAAGTTGATGTAACAGAAGGAAGAGATGCCATCCAGAGGGACCTGGATGGCTTGAAAAGTTGTCTCATGAGAGCATAATGAGATTTAATAAGGCCAAGTACGAGATCGGGAGATCTCATTGAGAGCAACCCCGCTGAGAAGGACTTGGGAATCCTGATGGATGAAAAGCATGAACCAGCAGTGTATGCTTGCAGCCCAGAAGGTCAACTGCATCCTGGGCTGCATCAACACAGGAGTGGCCAGCAAGGAGACAAGGGAATTGTTCTCCTCTGCTCTGCCCAAGGACAAAGAAGAATGGGCTTTAAACTAAAAGAGGGGAGGTTCAGGTTATGTGATAGAGGGCAGCGAGGCACTGGCACAGCATCTGTGGGTGACGGTCCCTAGTGGTGCCTAAGGCCAGGTTGAATGGGGTCCTGGGCAGCCTCATCTGGTGGGTGGCAGCGCTGCCCACAGCACGGGGAGGAACTGTATGGTCTTTAAGGTCCCTTTCAGCCCAAGCCCTTCTATGATTCTTTGGTTGTACGACCCCGCAGCACTGCGTGCCAACTGCCCTCAGCTCCATGCGCGCACTATGGGAACGTTCCCCTCCCAGCTCAGCATGTCAGTTGCAATTCCTCGTCTCGCTCCCTCCTTTTGGTCATCCTGACTGGGGACAGCAGTTTTTAATCGCTGTGTTCAATGTGTGCATGGGCAGGGAACCCCAACCCTGTAAGCACCGGGACGCAGGAACGGCGCAATCTGCGCCGAGCGCACTGCGCACCCGTTTGCTCGCCCTGCGCCCTCTTGTAACAACGCGCTCTCACTGCCGTGCCCACCGCCCCTCCCCGCGCCCCGCAGCTCCCGCGTTGCCCGCCCCGCCCGGCGGCAGCGCCGCGCCGATTCCCGCCCGCCCCCAAAGTCCCGGCCCCGGAGGCCCAAAGCAGCGCACGGGAGGGAAGGGGGGGGGGGGTTGTTGCGGAGGGCGGCAGCGAAGCGGTGACCGCTGGCGGCTCGCGGGAGCTTCGGAAAGTCCCCGCAGTGACGTTTCCAGCTCGGCAATTACCGCGTAGTTAATTATAGAGGCTGAGAGCCCTGGGAACGGGCACCGCGTCCAGAGCGGCGAAGTGCCCGCCGCCGGCCGGGGCGAGGGGAACTGGGTAGGGAAGGGAGCTCGAGGAACTCGGCTGCTCCCCTTAAGTAAACAACAAGGGCAACAGTGCAAAAAGAGAGCTGGAGGGGCTCGCAGCAGCTTCGGCCGCTCCCTGACACCGCAGGAGGGCAGAGCGCGGCCCCGCGCGCTGAAGCCGTTGGTTTGGGCTGCGCCCCGCTCCCCCCCGCAGTGCCGTCCCGGAGCCGCGCCGCGCTCTTGGGGTGGCCCCGGGTCCGCCGTGCCCACGCCCTGCGAGCGGCGTCGCGGTGAGGTTCGGCAGGGTTATAGCCCAGAGCCCTGCGGAGCGGAAAGGCAGCGCACGGGGGGGGGGGGGGAAGGCAGAATCCACCGCGCACCCTTCTAAAGCCGTGTTTTAATAACTTAAAGTGAGGCGGAGGCGAGCCAGCCGGCATATGGCCCCGGGCTGAGCGCGCAGAGCCGCGCGGAGACGCACGGGCGGGGGAGGGGGAGAAAGGCGCAGCTCGGAACCGTTCTTGCAGGGACGCATGTTTTTTTTTCCCCTTTCTTGCCTTTTTTTTTTTTTTCTTTTTTTTTCCTTTTTCTTTCCCCCTCCTCCCCCCCCTCTCCTTCCTCTCGAAAAGTTTGCGGGGCCGCCCCGCCCGCGGGTGACTCAGCCGGCCGCGCTCTTCACCCCGCCCTCTCCTCCTCCTCCCCTTCCTCCCACCGCCCCTCCTCCCGGGGTAAGGCCGAAACTCTATAAGTGCCATCGTCCGGGCGCGCAGCGAGCGGCGGGCGGCGCGGGGCCGGGCAGGGCTGGGGCGGCACAGAGTCGGGCGGAGGCTGAGCCCTTCCCGCAGCGCGACCCCTCTACGCGTGCCGCTGCCCTCCGCGTCCCGCGCTCGCCCGACAATATGTCCACGGCCTTGGTGTCGCCCACCATCTTCGACCTGAGCGAAGTTTTATGCAAGGTAAGCGTCGCCGTCGGGGCGTTGCTTCTCCCAACTTCGGGAGGGCGCCTTTTGCTGTGCTTGCAATTTTTTGTTTTTCTTTTTCCTTTCCCTCCCGGTTTCTGCTCGCGAGCGACGTTAGCGCTGGGGCCGGGAATGTTTCCCGCCGGGCCGCGCAAGGGCAGCTCGTGGGGTCGGGCCCCGCCGCAGCGCAGCACACGCTCCCGGCGCTGGGCGTGCACCGTAGCGCGCGGCGGTCCCGCGCGGCCGCTCTCAGCGCTTCCTTCGGAGCGGGCGCTGCGCGAGGGGCGGCTGTCGGGGCCGGGCGCGGGGAGGGCTTTCGCTGCGGGACGGCCGCGGCCCCTCCGCTCCGGGCGGTGCGAGTGACCGGCGCTTGGTTCCCTTCCCCCGCAGAGCAGCAAGATGCTGAACTACAGCCCCGCGGGGGTCGGCGGGTGCCTGCTGGACAGGAAGGCGGTGGGCACCCCGGCCGGCGGCGGCTTCCCTAGGAGGCACTCGGTGACGCTGCCCAACGCCAAGTTCCACCAGAGCCAGCTCCTCGGCGGCCTCAAAGGGGAGCCCGCGCCCGCGCTCGGCCCCCGGGAGAGCCGCTTTCGGGACCGCTCCTTCTCGGAGGGCGGCGAGCGGCTGCTGCAGCAGAAGCAGCCCGGGGGCCAAGTGAACTCCAGCCGCTACAAGACGGAGCTGTGCCGCCCCTTCGAGGAGAACGGCGCCTGCAAGTACGGCGACAAGTGCCAGTTCGCCCACGGCATCCACGAGCTGCGCAGCCTCACCCGCCACCCCAAGTACAAGACCGAGCTCTGCCGCACCTTCCACACCATCGGCTTCTGCCCCTACGGGCCGCGCTGCCACTTCATCCACAACGCCGAGGAGCGGCGCGCGGTGGCGGGCAGCCGGGAGCCCCCCGCCGCCGACAGACCCCGCCTGCAGCACAGCTTCAGCTTCGCCGGCTTCCCCAGCGCCGCCGCCCCCGGGCTGCTGGACAGCCCCACCTCTGTCACCCCGCCGCCCATGCTGAGCGCCGACGACCTGCTGGGCTCCCCCACGCTGCCCGACTGCGCCAGCAACCCCTTCACCTTCTCCAGCCAGGAGCTGGTCAGCCTCTTCGCCCCCAGCGTGGGGGTGCCGGTGCCCGGCGGGAGCTCCCCCACCGCCTTCCTGTTCAGGCCCATGTCCGAGTCTCCCCACATGTTCGACTCGCCGCCCAGCCCTCAGGACTCACTCTCTGACCAGGAGGGCTATCTGAGCAGCTCCAGCAGCAGCCACAGCGGCTCCGACTCGCCCATCCTGGACACCTCCAGGCGCCTGCCCATCTTCAGCAGACTCTCCATCTCCGACGACTAAGCGGGTTCCTCCCGCTCCCCCCTCGGTGGCGATGTTAAGCTGACCCCCCGCCTTCCCCCACCCCCCCCCAGCTGGATGTTAACGCGTCCGCCTGCCTGTCGCGCACCCATCGGCTCCAACCTTAAGTGCCAAATTACGACGAGAAGCAATAACGTTTACAAAATTAGTGCCTTGTAACACTTTCACTGTGACTCTATTACCTCTCCGGCTGCAGAGGGCACCGCAGCTCTGCGCGCTTCCAGATGTGCGGGACGTGCCCGCGCCCGGCTCCCCCCGCTGGCCGCCTCCTGCACCGCCCCCCGGCCCCCCGGCTGCAGGCACGTGGCAGCGTTAACATCCAGCCCCTCGCCTCGCCCCTCCGCCTGCCTGCGGGGAGGGCGAGCTGAGAACAGAGCGGTTGTGACACGAGCGGGACTTCGGCTGGGAGGACAACGAGCGAGAAAGATGGCAGAAAGCAAAAGAGGTGGACTGTGCTGGGAGAGACTCGATTTTGGTGCTAAAAGTTCCTCGTGTATTCGTGTGACATCTTAACAACAAATAAAGAAACGGAGGGGGTGGGGCGGACGGAAGTCATTCCACACATACACACGTTCGTGTAAACAAAGTTCCAGTAGACATAGCTTTAATGGTTTTGCTCTAGAGTACCTTAGACCTATCTTAGAGCACTCACGCCGAGCTTTTATTATTATTTTTTTTTTCTGGGTTTTTAATTTTGTATAACTTCAGAAATTGGAGAGCAAATTTTGCTTGTCACTGCACAACAATATAAAAAAGCTTATTTAACTTATCAAAACGTATTTATTGCCGAAACCTATGCTTTTTTGTTAATTTTGTTCATATTTATCGGGATGATGAATCCATAGAATATATTCTTTTATGTTTAAATTATGATCTTCCATATTAATCTTAAGATTGTGAAGTGTCTTTTCCTTTTTTTTTTCCCCACAGTTTAATATATTATACTACAATGACATTTTTTGTAACTTTACACTTTTTTTTGTTATTTTATTTTAAAAAATGAAAAATTAATTTAAAAAAAATGCAAAAAACTGTGTTTGGATTATTTATTTTAGAATTTCCCCCCCTCCTTTTTTTTTTTTTTTTTTGTGTTGGACTGCAAATTGAGTTAATGTGCTTCTTTGCCTTTCCTTTCTTCCTCCTCTTCCCCTGCCCTGGGTCTTGCCAAGTGGGCTACAGAATGTACATATGTGAGCTCTGTGCGAGGCAGTGTGGACGGAAGACCTTTTTCTTCCTCTTTTTGTATAGATTCAAGGAGAAAAGCCTTGAGCTCCAAGTGCCTATCTGAAGACATTCCAAATACAGTTTGTCTTTGCGTTTCTGTATCCAAGTTTGGAGTTTTCCTTGCCGAGGTGAACGGGACTGGCACAAAGAGAATAATGAATGTAATTTTTTCCCCCCTGTTACTGTTCACTACATTGCTTTCTCTTCCTCTTTGTGTGAGTTTATTTAAAAGAGAATCTCTTTTGTAACGACTGTTTGCAGTTTAAATCAATAAACCCCAAGTTTTTTCAAGAAACTGACAGTGGTTTTACTTGCAGAAATCGAGGCGCTGGCTTTAGGTGGCCACTCACATGCAGCTGTTTCTCTCCCTTTCTGTGAGGCACCCGCCAGGTGCTCGGCACTTTCCTTTACTCCTGCAGGTGCAGCTGGTCAACCACCCAGCTCAGGGGGTACGAAGGTCAGTCCTGGTGAGTGCCCAGCCCTGGCCTTCAGCCCTCTGTCTCTTAGGGAGCCTCTGCCCATCTCCTCTTGCCCCCTCTCTGTCCCTGCTGGCTTACTCTCTGCTCAGTGTAGCTTGTGCCTTGAGCTGGCCTGTGCTGTGCTGTGGGTGGGGTTCTGGTGGGGTGCTGAGTGGTGTAGGTTTCCCAGACCTCTGGCCCAGCTTGGTGGTGGTAGGCCTTGGGGGTAGAGTGGCTGAGGTGCAGTTCCCATTTTGCATGTAGATCGCCAGCAAAGTACATGCAGCTGATCCTAATGTTGCATTCAGGCCCTTGGACTCGTGGGACCATCAGCCACCAATCCCAGAAACTTTTGCAACCAGTGTTTGTATTTAGGAACTCCTCTTTGCCACTGCTGCTCATGGTGCAGCTCTTGTTTTCTTCACCTCCGAGCTCTCTGGAGGAGGCTTGGCGCTCTGCATCTGAAGCTGTTCCAGCTCGCTTCCAAATCGGGGGTGGAATATTGCTGCTGAACCACCGCTCGGTCAGTTGTCTTGACATGCCTCAACGTTAGGGAGAGATGTTTCCTAACTCATGTTGGAAGAGTTCCTGCAAAACAAAAGCTGCGGGATACCTCGAGGCTTGCACCAACACACCTTCCTGCTGCTGGCTTTGTGCAACGCGCTTTCTTGTGTGGTCTGGCAATGAAGGTGAGCTTGGTGGAGGAAAGATGGTGGAAGGGGAGCGTGGCTGCTAAGGGCTGGTTCCCATGAGCAGTACAAAAGTTGCATGGGAAGTTCACTCGGCAGATGCTGATGTAACTAGCGTGCAGCACTGTCTGCATGCAAGAGAAGAGCCTCGGGCACAGCCTGGTGCTGTTCCATGGCCCACGCCAAGGATGTGCTGTGGCCTGGGAGGCCCGTGCCCAGCTGCAGCCTGGGCCTGCTCCTTCCCAGCTGCGGGAGCAGAGCCTTGGCCCCAACGCACGAGGCTTGTCTGATCTGGAGAGGATCCCGGGCCTGTCGCAGGAGGAGCTGAAACTGCCCGCTTCCTCTTTGGACTTTCTGCATGGCTCTTCAAACAGTCTTTGCACAGTTAATAATTGATGAAGAAATAGCTGTACAGTTGCACGGTGCTATTGGTATGACAAACAACTGTGAAGCTGTGCTAAAAGTAGGTCTTTGTTTGCGGTGCTTGTATGCTTTCCTTGTCTTTCCAGGGCACTGGTTCTGGGATACCAGCACTACTTTTCTTCTGTGAGGTTTAATCTCTGTCACTTGGTGCTTTGCTTTTTGAAATTAACTCTCCGCTTGGTCACATGGGGAACAGAGAAGAGCTGAGCAAGCGCCATCAGGCATTTACTTTCTGTAATAATTTATAAGAGAGAGTGCGTGCACGTGAGAGCCTACAGAAACATGAGGTGGCTCGGGTGTATGGCAGCACATAGTCTGGAGGGACTTCTGCTCCCTTGGATGAGCTATGAGTGTGCTGTTTCTCACAGGGTTCTCATCTGTCTCCACCAGAGGTTGGATGCATGTTTGTAATATCCTTGCCAAGGTTCAGAAGAGTAGATAGCCCTTCCTGGAAGGAAGATTGTGAGGGACACGCTCGTCTGATATGGGGGCTTGTTGATGCTCTGGCTCATTTGTTCATTGCATGGGACTCTCAGGTGGCCAGAAGGAAAGGGCTGGCTGGGCTGTGTGCTGGCACAGTCGCTCCCACGTGAGTGCATTGGTGCGATTTTCAAGTTGCACTTACAGCTCTTGCTGCTGTGCAGAGGGATGCTTAAGGTGTCTGTCTGGCTGTTCCTCATGCATTTCTGGTTACAGTCATGGATGTTTGCCGTGTCCCTGACAGAGGCTTGGATCCATGCCTTTGGGCAGCAAGCATTAGCTGATGTATATTTTTTGGCTTAGAATTTGAGCAACTCTCGAGCTGCACCTTTACTGTGTCTAGTTGTCTCTGGAAATTATAGCCAGCATGTATGGCTATACAGTCAGGAGGCATGTGGTGACTTTGATCTGCAGAGCTCCAGGTGGCTCATATCCCATCTGGTAGCTGCCTTTCCCTTCCCAGCACCCATGGCAGCTGTAGGTGTCCCAGTAACTAGGCCACCTTGCTATGGGCCACATATAGCTCTTGTACTGAAACACCTTCAGTTTTGCAGTTGGTGGCTATGGAAATGAAGTTTCTCATTTCTCAAGCATCTCTGTAGATGAGAAATGTGAAGTGGAAGAGGGTTACTGTGTTGTTGTTCTTAAAGGTGATTGGTTATGGTCTAGTTTTGGCCGACCTTTGCTCAAAGCCATTCATTGATAAATGTGTGGTGTGCCACGATTGCAGGTAACAATAAAATACCACTTAAAAAACCCTCGAAATGCTCAAAGGTCAACACTGTCATGAGATTGGAAGGCAGAAAAGAAAGAACTTGGAGAAACTTCTTCTCTGAAATACGCCTAGAAGACCGTTAAAAGCAAATCTGGACTTACGATCTATAAGATTCCTGCTGGGAGGGCCTGGGCTGAAATGGAGGCTGCTGTTGCAAATCACAGAGGGATTTGTGCCAGCCATCACAAAGTGATTTGGTGGTGGGGCAGAAACTGAGGGGACATGGTTAGAGATGGGAAGCACAAGAAAAGCTAGAGAGATTAAGTCCACACAACACAGGACTGGCACGGGTGGGAGATGCCATGCTGTCTTGAGTCTGAAGACTTCCTAACTACTAGTGGTTGGATGCACAAATGCTATGAACTGGGTCTCTGCAGTGGGGCTCAAGCAGCAGTGTAGGGAAGGTCTGGATAATATTGCTGACTATACGCAATTTGATGAGTGTGCCCAGGGATAGGAATGAGTAGTAAGGATGCAGTAATGCGTGAGAAAGCCACAGTGTGCCCTTTACGCTTGCTAATTGCTACAATTTGTGTGGCCTGCGCTGGGGAAATCTGGCATGTGCTTGAATCTGCAGAAAGACGCTTTGGGAGTTGGAAGGAAGGAGGTGCAGCGGGCGGTGTGTGTGCAGGAGAGGCATCTGGACCCAGTGCCATCTGCGTGCAGGGGCTTTGGGCAGGAGGAAGCTAGGGGGAAGGGGGAGATACCCAGCATAGAGAATGTCCTGAGGTGAGAGGCAGCAGACAGGGCAGGCGTGCTCCTGTGAGTGCCAGGAGGGATGGGAGGCTCATTTCGGTGGGGACTTGGGGACAAGCGTCTTCTGGGGCCTTGTGGAGCAGCAGCCTTTGGAGCACTCAGCCCAAAATGTTAGGATTCTTCTGGGTGATGTAAAATGTCTTTTGTCTGGACACTCTGGCCTGTGGAGCAATGCCTGTTCCTCACAAAGCCTGCGTTTATTCCCTAGAATACTTCCAGAAGAAAAAAAAGTTCCTCTAAGACACCCTAAACCAATACCTGCTGTGACTAAGCCCTGTGGGCAGCTCCGCAGCTGATTTATATCCACCCCCTCCAAAGCAAAGGGGTTAGAGTGGAAACAGACGCTGCGTTAAACATAGCCGAGGGCACCCAGCAGCACAATTCTGCAATAAAGCGGGGAGGAAACGGGACTAAGGGGCGGCTGCTGCCAGGCATGACGCGGTTTCGTGTTTCCTCGTAGGCAGAACAGACCTCCTTTTGGCTGGTGCAGCTTTATGGGCTCGGCTGGGTTTATTATACTGCGAATGTTTTGAATTCCACGTCTTAATTTCCAGAGAGGCTTTGCTTAACTTTTGCTTTTTTTCCCCAGTTTTGATTTTTTTACTACCACTGCCTTAACCTCTTCTTTTCAACTGGGTTTTGGTCTAAACTGCTGTTCTCTGAGCAAACACAGAGCTGGCGTTCCCGCTGCCTGGCCTTCAGCTGCAAATTAATCTCTTTTCGTAGTTCCATTTTATGTCCGCCCACTCTCCCCACCACATTAACTCAGTCAACACATGGAAGTGAAATTTTTCCATGCAGGATCCTGTGGGTTGTGAGGCTGTGAGCAACACGTGACTGCCAGCTCCAGAGTCTGCTTGCACCTCTGGGTGGAAGGAAGTTTCCTCATCGTGCACGTATCCAGTGGGGATGTGAAAGGCCACTTCTCAGTGCGGCTGTTCTGTCTCTCTGGGGCTTATCACCTTCCTGGGGTGGAACAAATAATGATGACGCTGACAAAGACAGACGGAGTCTTGGCGGCCCTTATAGTGGATGTGCTTCTATATGATTCCTTTCACGTGAAAGCCTGGGAGGACTTTCAAGTACTTTGAGCACTTGGCGAGTATAACCGTACCTATTCCACAGGTTGAAGAACCCGTGAGACACACAACAGCTAAGTAAAAGAGATTGTCTGGGAGTGGCACGGCATCAGAGGAAGAGCTGCAAAAATAATTTAGGGCTCCCAATACTTTTTATCCTGTCTTAGTCTCCAGGCAACAGCAAATATTTCTCCTGAATACTCTGGATGAGCAGATGCCAACGTTGATTCACAGGAAAAGGATGTAGCCACGCAAGCCCTAGAAATGTTGTTTGGGATGGTAGCCACGGCCCCTGAGGAGACATTAATCCATATGGAGCAAACGCCAGTGAAGTTATTTCTTGAAGCTATTGCTGTATTTGCTACAAAGAGATTTCTTGAGCAGTCTAATGTGGGAGCCATCATGATTCACCCCAATTATAGCTACAGTGAGAGAATATACTTCTTGGCTCTGGACTCTGGGGCACGAGCAAAGTCCTGCTTTTCTAAGACGTTGCAGCCACAAGTAATGAGGAAAGGTTATGTCCAAGGCCAACACAAGAGTGTAAAAAGTGTGCTTTTGCTTGGAAATTTTCAGTACTGAAAATGTGCAAAGCAGTCCCCTGCTTATTTTCTCTCAGCCTCAGATCTTGTGTGCTATGTTTACGATAAACCTCGTGATTTTAGACTTGCAAAATTATCAGGAGACTGAAAAGCCATGAACAAACCTAATTGACCCTCTCTTAAGAGTGCACAGCCAAAATACCTAGGGGAACTGCAGAAAACTTTTTTCCTCTAAATTTAGTTAATGTGGCTTTGGATTCTCAGGCTGAATCTGCTGACCAAGATATTTTCCTTCTTCTGGCACTTTTCTGACCAGCAAAACACTTTCAACGTGCATGAAAACAGCACTGGAAATGTTTTTAAACCCTCTGAAAGCTGTTTCAAAAACAGGCAGCATGAGAGAACTGGAGGGCAGGCAGCTGGACAAGGCCAGAGGTCTCGTGATGGAGGCTGGAGACAGGCAGCCCATAGGGTTATCAGTGTATCGTCCAGGTTGGCAGAGATTTCTAGTGAGTCATCTAGACCTTCACTCTTAACTACGACAGGACTGATCTCATTATCCCCAAACCACCTCTCCGGCACAGAGAGTTGTCTTGCCTTAGCCTTGATGTCCCCAGCACGTTCCCATCTTGGGGTAGTTCACTGCTGAGGCTGTTGTAACCTCTCTATAATTTCACCTAATATTTCCTCTAAATGTCTTCTGCGGAGGTTTATGGTCATCAGCTTTGTGCCCCATCCCTTTTGCTTAACAAGACCAGAACTCAGTTGCTAGATGAAGTCCTTGCTGTTCTCTTCACCAGCCTGGTCCCAGGGGATCTGCTTCTCCAAACTTTTCTGCTGCTCTCTTCCCATGTCTCTGCCATGAATAACGTGTCCTAAAACAGCCCTGTGCTTCACTTTCATCCTTGTTCTCCTCTCACTGATGCTGTTCTGCCTCTGTTTTTTGTAGAATTTTGTGGAAATTCTTGGAAATGTATCCCTCCCGGGTTGCATGCATGGGCACTCGTGGGAATATCCAGCTCCAATGGGAATGCCATGCTCCACTGTCAGATACTCAGAGGAAGCTGTGCTCCTGCCCTTCAGCTTTCCTTTTTGAAGGAGAGACTCTCATCCCTGTCCCCAGGGAATGCAGGCTTTGAAACATAAGTTGATTTCTTCCCACTTATCATTATCTTTGTTTACATAAATTACAGTGCTTAACAGGGGCCATAAAATTATCCGTCCTTAAAAAAAAGTCAGCTGTAGAGTTTGGCCCTGTGACCTCACTGATCAGCTCATTTCCAAAGGGCGATCATGCAGAGGGGAAATAAACTGTTCCTTCATACTGATCGCAGATGTTTGTCTCCCTTTTTTTGGCAGCAGCTGGCTTGCTTGGTGTCCCAGCGTTGGTCCCTGGGTCTTTCCCTGTGCACTCCATAGCTCTGAATTGTTCTGCCCAGCCCTTGCATTTAGGTTGCTCAGCTTTTCCCACTGGCAACTGCCATAAATGAAGTTCTGTGTTGGGAAACAGGAAGTGATGGTCTCCTGGAGATGCTGGATCACCTCTGGGACTATTGCAAGCTAAAGTATTTTTTGTAATACATCTCACCTGGAGGCTGAAGGGCAGGCTAGTTGCTTTTTGTGAATTGCTCTTGACCATGGTAAGAGCTCAGCAGTGAGAATCTGGGTTCCAGCTGTGGTAAAGAAAGAGGACAATTAGGTGCCTAATGTCTCCAAAGGAGGAAAAAAAAAAAAAAAGAAAAGAAAAGAAAAAAGAAAGAAAAAAGAAAGAGGCAATTCTATCTTATTTTAGGCTCTAAACTCAGCAACTATGAATCTAACTGCCTGTCCTTACAGTCAGTGAGCTGGATAACCAGCCATATCAGATAGACCATTTTCTGGCAGCTGTACCTACACCTAATTTCTGTCAGTGGCTGAATGGGAGGGTGCAGGTTATTGGCCATGTTGTGCTCCTCGCTATGAGAGGGAGGGGTGACTGCAGCTCTGTTTCCTATAATGCTGCTCGTTTATTGTCCATAAAAAAAACTTTGGCCCTCAGCTGATGTTACTTATGCCCTCTGACAATCTTTATAGGAGACCTTATCAAAATTGGTGTAAAAATATGGATGACCCACAGAATGCTTACTAGGTCACCTCTATCTGTTTCTTCAATATTTCTTTCGAATTCAGCGTATGACTGTGCTGTCACATGTAAGATGATCAGCAAGTATAACCACCTTTGCTGATAGAACTACAAGCAATTAAGCCTTGAATGCCACAGGACTGTGAATGGAGGAGGAGAGCAAGGTCAGAGGGTGTGAGATGAGGTTTTCAGTTCAGATGCAAAGTGCATTCAATGTTTTCTGTCTTGTGTGGGCAACAGGGAACACAAGCTGGGTTTCAATATGTGTGACTCATGGCAGCAGTAAACCCAGCTATGTGCCAGATAGCAATGTGCCCAGTGTGGGTTCCAGCTCCCGGAGTCTCTCAGCTCCCAGCATGCCCACACCAGGAGCCTTGCTCCTGTATGGAACACCTCCAGCTCTGTAAACCTTATCCTTGGTTCAGTCAAGACCTTCTGTCCTCTGAGTCTAAAAGCTCGAGATGAGTTACTTTCTAAAAGGCCTGAAGAAGTTTAAAAGCTATGCTGAGTTCAGTCCTTTAGGGGATGGAAAAACCCAAGTGTTGCAGTAAGTGCTGTCACACACAGCCTATTGCTGCTCCTCGCAAAGCTGTGGGCTTGCACGTAATGCTTTTGTCAGCTTGGAGTTTTGCTGTCACATTAACTGCTGCTCTTTTCACAAAGGTGTAATGCTTTCCTACTGGGTCCCAGAGGCTTTATTTAGGTAGTGAAATGGCCTCTTTATTCGTTGGTATATTGAAGACTGAGGGACAGCAAAGTTCAAGATTATAATGTATATAGTCAGGATTTTGAAAAAATGCATTTTCTGCCTTTTTCCAGTACATGGAGATCAGCTGTGGGCAGGCCAGAGCTGGCAGAAGTGTGGATCACTTCGGGTTTTGCACATCTATTGCACGTGGCCTCTCCGGTGAGACTGAGGCTGCCCTGAGTCTTCCAGCTGTCCAGCAATGAAGGGTGGTCAGGGATCCAGCCTGCTCCATCTAAGTGAAATATGAAAAGTATACATGAAATTGAATGCTAACAAAGTAAAATTCAGTTCAGCTCCAGGTAAAGGCTATGTACAATCTCCTTTTCAGTACTCCTTGAGTCGCATAACTGATCCTGAACTATTATCATTCAGTCTGCCAATAGAACAAACCACAGTATTCAATATAAAGTAATACAAGAGGAGGGGAAGAAACCGCAGTTTGGCAGCAAGCATCTGAGCAGTGGGGAAACCAGTGCTGGTGGGGGCTGGAGTCTCCAAATCCAAACAAGAGCCTCCAGCCCACAGACTGTGCAGGATTTCAGGTGCTTCCAATGGAGCTGGGGTGAGGGACCAGCAGAAAAACTGCTTCTGAAAGTGTCTTTACTTTGTCTGGCTCTAAATAGTGTTTTCTGGAGAAAGAGAAGACAAGAAAGCAAAGAGAAGAAAGAAAATGAAAGAAATGGAAAGAAAAGCAGAGGAAAGAAAGGGAAAGAAAAGGAACAAGAGAAAAGGAACAAGAGAAAAGGAAACTGATATCAGGAAAAGAAACAAGTCCCAAACAAACATGTTTGTGTTAGAGGAAATGGATTTTTGAAACCTTGCAATGTTTGGTCTTTTGGGTTGTCAGCAGTGCGTTGCGTGCTGAGCACAGGGCAGTGTGATGGAAATACCTATGAAGGCAGCTTTACCGAGGTACTGTACCAGGAAATGCTCCGCTTTCTTGATTGCCTCGCACACGATACTATGGTTAAACCCAAGAGCATGCCTCATCATAACATGTGCCTTATCGACCTCGCTATCTGATGACAACAGCAGCCCTCAGGAGACCAGACTGACATCATCCAAAACCTCAGTAGTTCAGAGCACAAGCTGATGTAGCTAGGCTACCCGCCGTGCAGGACTGTTTATCTGTTTGTACTGAACTCACAGGCACTTTGTTAGAGGAAGAGGAATATAAAAATCAAGCCCGAACAGCTTTTTAAGAAATGTTTCTTGTAAACTATCACGCCATTTAGCACATGAATTCAGAGGAGGAGGTTTTTACCCTTTCATTCAAGTAGAAATAGTCTGGCTTGCAGCTTTCCGCAGCATTGAGAATGGGAGAGAAGCCCAAAACACCATTGCTGCCTTAAAGAGAAGTGGCACCACTGGTGATTTGGTACCAGTCCCCATTCCCAGCCGGCCCAGATGTCCTCAGATCTGGCTGTGGAATTTGGACTCACCCCACATGAGGCAGGGGCCAGCTCTGCACCCTCACATCAAGGTCCAGGGCTGGGTGGTTTGCAGTCACTTTGGTCTCCTCTTTCAGTTACTGCCAGATCACAGCAGCAAACCACATGGCTCTGGCCTCCTGGCCTCCTCTCTCTAAAGTAAGATGAGGGGAATTTCTGCAGTAACAGAAATAAGAAACAGAAAATAGACCAGGCTCTTCTTGTGTGATATTCACAGAGTGCTCTGTTTTCAATTTGCTCTCCCTGTCCCGGGTTCTTCAAAACACCTTCTCTCATTTACGTCAGCATAGATTTACCACACCCCACTTATTTCAGACCTGGATAGCCCCATGGAAAAAGATTACCAGCCTTTCCGAGAGCAGCTTTATGTCTCAGACAAAGGAAGATCATACGGGGCCATATTTATTTGTGAGCTGCCTTTATGTTTGCACAGCACCTAGCACAAGTGAGCCTGGAGTCTGCTGTACTACAAAATCGTTCTAAAAACAGTAAATGCTTTTAAGTGCTGTTTTTCTTCTTTTCTTTTTCCAAATTGCTAGACGAGCTTTCAGAGGGAAATGAAGCCGGATTTAAGCTCTGAATGCATGCATAGCAACAAGAGGAGGGCCATCCAGCACAAGGATGCTAAGTGTCCTTTTACAGCCCCCATTGAGGCCCAGCACCCACCTCCCCGGGGCGATGCAGGGCATGGCTGTGCCGTGACCCAGGGCGAGGAGCAGCTAACCCGATTCCACTCTGAAAGGTTTGTGATGTACAAATCTGTACTGGGATCTGGGGAACAGGAAAGCATTGCCAGGAGCCGGGAGCCGTTGCTGTGGCCAAGCTGTCCACTGGTGCTACCTCTGCCTGTATGGGAAGACAAGGTGGCACTGGGATTCTGGCCACCAGTCCTGCTCTGTGCTCTGACTCTTCAGGAGCTGGTTTGCAGAAGAGGCCTCCACCTTGCAGGCAGTGATGCATCCTCACTGCACTCTTGCTGCCCTCACAAATTGCTGTCTCTTTACCTCCCACCCACCCGTGCAGCTCCAGTGGCAATGTGGTTGGTATGACTAAGCCAGCAGGTACAAGTGTGAGCAAAGGTTTTGTTGTGTCACAGAGTGCAGCACACTGAGAGCACGTGCATGGGAATTACCTGGCACACATCTGCTTTTTTCATGCACCTGAATACAGATATAATGGGCATGAGCTGAGGCCCATCACAGATATCTCCTAGCTCCCCAGGAAGCAAAGCTGGAACTTCAAGGCAGCGTTGCTGCGAACACTTGCCATAGTTAGGCTGGCCTTTCATGCTGCTATAAATCTTCACTGCTACCAAGGGAGGTGGGGGATTGAATACCACCCAACAAAAGAAAAAAAGAGTTTGTTTATAGCCGGCAAGTAGGGAAAATTGACTGAATGCTGGTCTGGCTCAAGAGGATTGCTGGAAAAGGGGTCTGGTGGAAATAAAGCCCCTTTGGACAGAACATTTGCTAAACCCAGCTATACCTCATGGTTGCAGAATGCCTCCCGTAACTAGTATGAGTAGTGTGAGTAGTTTAAAGCATTTCTCTGAAGCATACTGTTATTCTCCATTTTGTTGGACATACTTCTTGGTCTTTGTGAACTTCAGGATACACTGAGAATGCAGTGTGCCACAGGGGGAAGCTTAGAGAAAGACTTGATTAGAAGGTGGAATAATTTTAAATGCCTTCTCCTGCAGTACTGTCTAAAACTTACCTCTTCTGAAGTATTTTTGGTTTATCTCTGCCTGATAACCCTGATCTGGCCCTGCTCTGTTCTTTCATTAGCTCTCACATCATTGCTAAAAATATAAAAAAATAACGTTGTATAAACAGCACCCTGAAAGGTGGTTGAGATGGACTCGGTGAGAGACACAGGTGGAGTTTCTCAGGTTTAGAGACAGCGTCTGGACCTGCTTTCCTCAAGAGGAAAGCCCTTGAACGGCTCTTGTGCAATATGCTGATGGTCTGAGTACCCACATCACCAACTCCCCATGACAATTGCCACCGATCGACCACTTGCGGGCCGTCTCCACAGAGCGGCCGAGGAATGAATGAGTCATGGAAGCTGCATTCCCCTTCCTGCTGCCTCCCCGGGCCGTCCCGAGGAGGTGCCTTGACAACAGCAGAGGGAAGTTAGCACTGCTCTTTTTCATGCTGGGAAACAGTGATCAAACAAAGATCTCCCGCTTCCACTCGCACCAAGGCAGCATTTTTTTATTAGCGCTACCTAAATGTTGTTGTACTGAGAGAACAAAATCAAGTAGAGCTAGGCACATTACTTTGTTAAATAATTGATTCCGTGCTCCTTCGGGCCAACACAATGCATCATATCTGCAAGTGGGTTTTGAAGAAAACAAGCAGAAATAGTGCCATGCTTAGGTGCTGTGGCATCTAAATGCTATTTTTCATTTTAGAATGATTTTGTCAGGAGTGAGTTTGGTTACATTTTAATCGTTTCTAAATGAAACAAACCTGAAGGAAAAAAAAAAAAAAGGAAATGAACAGGTTAAATGTTTGGCGCTTTCCTGAGTAGAGAGTTCCTATTTGAGAGGAAAAAAGAAGGTTCCATTCAATGAGGAAACTGAATTCTTTTTATTTGCAATCTGCCTGGAACAGTAATCAGTTATTCACATGGCTCTGCTACTGCAGCTTAGATATAAATACCAGCGGGCCCAACATGGAGGGATTCAGAATTTCCCTCGAGGTGTTTTCAAGATAAAAAACAACAGCAAAGTGTGAGTTTAAAAAGCTTAAAGGAATTTCTTTCTCAGCACTGGTAGCATACAGGGCTAAGTCAGTGCAGGGCTTGCCTTAGCCACAGCCCTTTTGCTAGGAAGGTGCCCTCACACTGTGCCCTGCCCTAGTCACCATGCTGCCATCTCCTGCTTGGCTCTGAGGTGTGGGCTTCACATTGCTTGTGGAATTTGGTTGTGCCCTGGGGTGGCAGTGAGATGGATGGACATAGCTCAAATGACTGCACCAAATACTCCCATGCTGGAGCTTGTCCTGACTTTTATGCTATGAGGGGATCCAGTTGTGCCAGAATACGCTGTGCTGATTTAGTGCTGAGCTATGACTCAGCACCCATTAGAGGTTTTTAGCTTGCATGCCTGCGACGTGAGGTTGCGCAGACACAACATTGAGCAAAGGAGCGTGGTCACGAGAGCTGTGATGGTGGTCACATCCCACCTCTTCTTGGGAGCCTCTGGCAGCAGGTGGGGACCACACACCCTGGAACCCTCGTGGAAGGTGCTCTTGCCTTGCCTTTCTCCAGGCTGCTACTGGGGGCAGCAAATGCCAGGGCAGGCTCTTTGCCTGCACTCAGCTGCTAATGACAACCAGGGTCGACCCCTGTCTGTGTCCGTGAGTGCGCATGGCAGGGCAAGCGATGATGGAGGCCCGGTGCTGGGCCGGGCTGCAGGGTGGGAGGGCAGCCCGAGGAAGGCCTGTGCCTGCAGCCACAGCTCTGTGCGTCAGCGCCGGGCAGGCCCTGCACGTAGGGCTGCCTGCCGCAGCACGCCCCATCACAGTGCTCGCCTCGCCAGCCAAACCTGGCGGTGCCCCGGCACAAAGCTGCGCGTTTGAGAACACGGCGTGCCGGGCGTTGTTAGCCACACTTCCGCTGTGGTTTGTTTTGTTCCTGTGCTGCTGCACAAGCTCAGGCTGGTGGGACGCCGTGCCTCTCACAGGGTCAGAACGGCCGCCCTGCCTCTGCCGTCACACACAGCCCTGTGCTTCAGGTCATTACTGGGAGGGACGGAGAGCTCAGGGGCTGTGGGAGCTGAATTAGGACAGGGCATCCTCTACAAGCTCTCACTTCTGTTGGCTGAGTTCAGGTGCTCCTGAGGAGTCTTGCCGGTGTTGTGCAAGGTGGCATGTGGAGAGCGCTGGGAAAACAGTGACTTAACCTGGGAGAGCACAAGGAGAAGTGACGCAAAAGTCTAGGGAGCAACACTCTGCGAACTGTTCTACTGGAAAGGGCTGTGCGATGCACCAGTTTTGCAACACTGCCCTTCGATGGGGCGTCATCCAAATTTGCAGAGCCAGCAACTTTAGGCTGCTGCAATGTGTCTTCCTACGGTCACATCCTACACCCATCTGGAGATGGCAGCTACTGCAGGAACACAGCTGTGCGTTTGGGGCATCGTCTCCTTGAGAGCACGCAACATTCCTGCACCTCCAGGACATCTCCTGATGGCTCACAGGCTCCAGGAGGTTCAGGGACTGGTTGCTTCCTGTAAATTACCTGGATGGCCCACAATTGTTTTCAATAAGTGTCTCCTTTCCCTTTACAGACTGTCACAGCAGCTCTCAGCAGGAGCTTCTGCACGAGAGTCCCCGTGCTAGGAAAGAGTAGGTCTCTGCAGGGCAAGGGGGGTACCAGGATGCTGGAAGCCACCATCCGTCTCTGCCTGGACTCAGCTGAATTTGCTGGTTTTTCAGGGCTCCTCATAACGCCAAATCTTGGAGATACTGAAGTTTTGTGGATCATTATGATTTTTAATCCCCAGAAGAAGGGAAGCACCAAAAGGGATTGCTGGAAGTGCCACATGATTAGTTTCCTACTGAGCAAAGTATTTTCTTATTGTAGAAATTGAATGCATTTGTTAATTGCATTTTGGGTTATCCAGGGCTCTGGATAGATTGTCCTTTACTCAAGGAAATATAAATAAACACAATTCCTCGGAACCCCTGCCTAGCTAAGGCAAATTGAGAGCAGGTCATGTGAATGGTATTGTGGGCTGATGGTTACCGTAGGGACATGGGGTTAGAGCTGGGCTCCATTCTATGCAGAAATGGGGACTGGTCTGTAAAATGGATCAAATAATTCCCAGCTCCCTAAAGCACTTTGGAAGCATGTTGTGGTTTTGAATGGGTTTGTACCTCCCTGTGTAAGGTAAGCTTACAGATAAGCATTAGAAACTGAGGGAGTATCTTGAGTGCTAAAAGAAGGCTTTTTAGTACAAAAAATACTCAAGCTCAAATTGAATCAAATTCATGTTTCACTCTAGGACTCATTGAAATTATAGAAAAAGAAAAAACAACATACTGGTAAAGTACCAGTCACAGTACTTTACCAAATCTCAGAAGTAACCAAAAACACCCAATAAACACTGTGCTATGCAAAAAGCTCAGTTTTATTTCCAGACAACTTGATAAGATGATCTTAACAGAGCTGTTAACTTGTGAGTAGATCTGTAACTCTCTGTTAACAGTAACCACATTAACTGCATTTAGGGTAAATGCAGAACACCAAACCGGCAGTGATGCATCACTTAAACCCTATCTATGTTGTATTTCAAGAGCAAGTGATACCTGGCTAATGGGTTGGCCTGGCAGCTCGAAAGCAAATCTGCCTGCTGCACTGGTTTGTGTTTAGTACCTTGAAGGGCATCAGTGCTCTTTCCAGCTGTCTGGGATACATGCGTGCAAGCGGTGCATTTGATGAGAATACACATCTTGTTGAGATAGATTAAAACTGAAAGCTTGGGTCAGCTGAACCTGAGAGGGTTCCTGGCAGGGTTTTTCTGCAACTCAGCTTCTTGAATCAGCAGCTTAGGAACAAATTGCAAAATGGTACTAACAAACGTCATTGCTGTATGGGTTGAAGTGGCTATCTGCACAGGAGCCTCTGATGTTGCACCGTTGTGCAGAAGTAGCGTCATCTCTGTCCGCTCATAATCTGAGGTGGGTGGGACTAAACTGCATTGCGCCTCTGTCACTGCTTGGGTAGCGCATGCAGGCACGCATTTCACGTGGCACCCGCCACAACCACATGGCCGCACAGCCTTCATCCGGCCCCTCAGCCTCCCCTCTGCACTCGTCCTTACCCCCATGCCAGAAGAAGTCTGACCTCGCCTGTGGTGCCCTGCTGTCCTGCAGGCCGTGGCCTCCATGGTGTGAATCCCACCCGACCTTCTTGCCCCTGCTGTTCCTGCCCTGTGCCATTCAGAAACTGTTAATCATCCTGAACTACTTACGGGTTTTGTGATCTTAAACAGAGCTTGAACTCAACTTTCTAGAGGTGAAAACATAGTGTCTTACTGTAACTCATTTTACCAGCCAATCCTACCCTGAACCTAACAATATTTTAATCACAAAATCCAACCTCAAAACCCACAGCATTTTCAGTTACTGTATTTCATCACCACATGGCTCAAAACAACTCTTTTTTTTTCTACCACCCTTGTTTTTTTACAGTGAATCACAAACCATGGAACTTAACAGATGGAAAAGACCCGGAGAAATTCTCTCTCACTAAGGAATAACATAATCAGAATAAAAAACATTTTTTTACAGTTGCATGGGTATAGCAGAGTTCTAGGAGTCAGCCTCCTCTTTGTGAGACAGATAGACCATTCTAAACAAGCAAAAAAGCACTGCTGCTTCAAAATGCTTGTGGTGATCCCTTTTTTAATCAGCCTAAGGAACAGAGCACTTTTTCCCCAGAAGGCAATCCATGCTCTATGAGATTTTACCATTACGCTTTATTTCCTGGTAGGTCTCCTGCTGCTCACTTTGCTGCTATTCTTGGCCATGCCTCCTTGAATCACACCAAGGAATAATTAACAACAATATAACTCTGGGTGTCAGCAGGTTTTGCCCACCAGAAGAATGTTAGCCGTCATGAATGCTCTGTGCAGTACCCACTAATATTGTTCAGCTGTTCCCAAGAAGGCTGGTCCCTCTTAGTCACCAGCTTATTGGCGAGAAAACTGGGACACGGGAATTCAAACTCTCATAGAAAGACTACAGGACAGCCAAGGGAGAACACCTGATCTTCAAGCTGTCTGTCACTCCTAAGCAACAGCCACCTTTCTTCCCATGGTGATTACACTCCTGAGAATCAGTGGGTGTTTCACAACCCACTGACGTGTTTTCAGTTCCCAGCCTCAGTGTGCCCAGCCTTAGAGGTGCTGGGACAATGACTTCCCGTGCGTGTAGTGCTTGCGCTAAGGGGCTGGAATGGGATCCTCAGCTCTGGGCTGCATCCCAGTCTCACTGGCAGTAAAGTGAATCAGAATTACTTTGGAGTGAAGGACGTGCATCCAACAGCACCATCTGGCCCACACAACTTTGCATAAAGAATGGCCCTTGTGTTTGGCATTGTTGGCCCCGCTTGGCGTCCATGCTGGCAATGGCCATACCTGGGGTTGTCCTGGTGGGGATGCGCAGAGCTTTCCCACCACCATCTCTTCAGGCTTCTCCAGGGCAGGACAGATCCGGCCACAGCCCAAGTGGGATACCCTTTGCACCTTGATCAGCTTCATGCATCTTCCTATCTGGGGGCTTGCAAAATTTGCGTTCATAGAACTTTCCCCAGCCCTGTTCCCTCTAAGTTACACCCACATTTTTCTCATGAGTGACTCACTGTTAAAATAAAATGTTTCTCCAGCTAGAATTCTATGCTATGTATTAGAAACAGCTGAGCTGCCTTAATAGCAAGTTGCCTGGGTGTCTGTGAGACCATGTGTGCCTGAGTGTATGGACATGCACACATGTGTTCATATGCTTTCTCTGGTTTTAATTTGAGGTTCTCTTTTGCCCTTTCCACTCCTTTTCCTTTCAGTTTCTTCTATTTATTTATTTTCCCCCTTCCCCCTCTCCTCTGTGCATGTAAAATATATCCACAAACACATTCGGGGTTTGAAGAGCAATATAAAATGACCTCATCCATTCCTTTTGTGAATAAACAGAAGGAAAGCCATGGAGTTATTTCACGTGGTACAAAAAAAAAAAAAAAAAAAAAAAAAGAAAAGAGTTAAACCAGATCAGTTTAAGTTAAACAAAGGAAAGCTTGAAATGAAATAAATAAAAGAATAACATCCTTGGTTTGTTAGATTGAGGCATAATTACTTTCTCCAGAGCAATGATTGGGCATTTTGCACACCGCTGTTTTGGAGTGACAGTGCTGCTGTGTGCCACTCTGAAATTGGTACATGGTAAGTAACGGGGGCAGAGCTGTCAGATGGCAGGTTTCTTGGGGTGATAAAAAGGCTACACGTGAGGTTATTGTAAAGGAAAATTCCAATGACTATTTGCAATATTTAGAGAACACAAACAAGAAGGTTGAGGGTAAGACGTGTTCATATGTAAAGGTTGCTCCCACATACATTATCACCCACTGAAGCCTTCCCCAGAAATCTCATACATTCAGCCCCTTTGCAAAAGTTACAAAGCCTGGTAGGCTGGGGATGTGGTGAAGGTAAGAACTGTTCTGGAAAACTGATCCCACAGCACATCTGCCATTCAGCCTGAAGGAGCACAGCACTGTCTTTGTGGTATGATGCCACCAGGGCACGCGTGCCTGTTCCACTCCCACCTCCAACATCTTCTGCCACTGTGTCCCAGCTGATGCCATCATGGCTGCCAGGGCACCCTGCTCTCACTTGTGCGCCAGGGTGGGGAAACATATTTGGGTGCTTTGTTGTGGCCAGAAGGGCTTCAGCTGTGGGCAGTACAAGGCAGGAGCAGACCTCCTCCATCTTCTGCTCTGCAGCAGCTCAGGGCAATGAACAACTTAACAGGCCAAACAGGTCAGGCAAGCACAGTGGCAGGGCGAGTTCCCCTCACGCTCGCTCCACCGCCTACAGCACTGGGGCTGAAGCCTCTACTTGAATGAAAGTGCAAGTGTTAGGTGTGGTGTATGAGTTATGCATGAAAAGATTAATGTGTTTAAGGGTAGAGCCTCAACTACCAGCTAACAGCCATGAATGAGCCTTGGGGCGAGCCCAAGCCAGCTTCCACTGCAGCCAATAGAGGTATGTATGGTCTTTTGGCTTCAGTGGGAACAGGATGAGGTCCTTCATGGCCAGCCAAGGAGCGATTAGTCTAATGATGTAATAGTGCTTGTAACTGCCTGCTCAGGATTAATTCAGCTCTTTTGTGAACAGGCATTATGGCAGTTTGTAATTATGTGATCACACGCTATTTGTTGTACAAGAAGCTGCCTCACTGGAAGCCCATGTGGGTGGTGAGGCAGGCTGGGGTGAGGGCAGTAGGGTCTGCTCCAGCCCCCTCAGCCTTGTCCTGCCTCTCGCTGCAACAGGCTTCCTGCAGGGGCTTGAGCAAGAAAGCATTCCAACATCTGCACGGAGTTCAGGTTTCACCAGCAGCACAAGCCTGACTTTTTCTAAATATAGGAACTTGGTTTTGCAATCTTACTGATCTCTGAGCATAGCTCTATGCAAGGGGCAGTCAACAGACATAATGGCTTTAGGTTTAAACTGCTTTTACAGCCTATCCAGATCCATGTGGCAGGAGGTATGAGAATCCCTTGTCTCGTCTGCCAAGGCGTGGTGGCACACCTATCTGCTGGCAGCTGCAGGCTGGATTGCTGTTGGCAGGAATAGCAGTCGAAAACAAAAGGTTTTATCTCCTTGATCTTACACCGCATGCTCTCTCTGCTTCTGGCCATCTTTCCAATCTCACCTTCTACTTCATTTGAAGTGCTCCAGGGACTCTGCTGGCCTGGCTTCCAGCATCCCCAAAACAGGTAGCTGAAAGGCTGCCTGAAGATCCACACCGATAAACAGGAGACATGAATGGAAGGAGAATATGAAAGGAAACTGCAGCAGTGTTTCCACCACGTGGTGGTGGCTCTTGGTTCAGCTCACTTGCGCTGGTGTTGGTGTCATGGGGATACCCCAGTCACTGCAGTTCGGCCCTTTACTGACTGTGATCTCCTAGCAGGTGAGGCAGTATCATCCTGAGTTGGTGTAGATGGAGCCAAGAGTTCCCAAAAGACAAATGCTCTTATACAGAAAATGAACATCCAGCAAAAACTGGGATCAGTCCCCTGAGTGTGGTTGGACTAGGAGCATGTTAAAAGAACATCTTTCTGCTCAGTGAAGCTATTCTTTGGGCCTGATTTTTAACTTATGAAGGAATGGAGTAACCACACTGATGTCACTGGACTGACACTGGTGTAAAACTGGTGTGTGTGATGGCAAAATAGGTCAGATTTCTTTACGCGGAGGTGCAGTTGCTGAGTGCAGCAATAAAGAGATTTTGCAGCTATTTCCTCCTGTGGCCCTGCAGGGCTCCCTAGCTGCGTGAGCCACCCACTGCCCCAGAACTTGGCTGTGGGGTTTCCTATAGCACCTCTGTCTGCCCAGGCAAGCAGTTTCCACAGATCTGTGACAGAAAAATGCTAATTTTGTTGATGTTCCACGCTTCCTGTTGCTAAAATCAAGATGCAGCACTATGTGCCTGCTCTGGTAGAGCCCACATCAAAACTGCCCAGTTTGTTGAATGGAAGAAAGTAGCTGAGGAGTCAATGTGGTAGTAATTTTGACCACTGATCAGCTGCTTGATTTCACACCCTATATTTTATACTTCAGTGCAGGGCATTATTATTACTCTAATCCCATGTGGATACTTGACTTTTTATAAAAGCTTTCCACTGGAGACGTGGAATGAAGTGTTGTCCTCAGAGCTGCATTAATGTCTGAGGCTGGGCTGGCTCTGCCGTGGTGCAGAGGGTAATGGTACCCTGGGATTTCTGCAAGCTGCTAATAAACAACCCGTGTCTCTTCTTTGGATGAGTCCCTTTCACAGAGCTGTGTCAGTGCAATCCGCCCCACACCCATCACACCTAATCCCTTCTTGGAAGTAAATATTGAAAGAGGAAAAAAGAAAACACATGAAATGAGGGAGAAAGGAAAGCAATGCCCAAGGAGCTTGGCTGAGCTTCACCTCCCCCATGCAGGGAATGGGGCAGCTGACTTCCAGCCTTCCAGGTGATGTAATGTGAATTAAAGTTTGCTCGGAACTGCACACACCTCTGCCTCTTGACATGGAGCAGGCGAGGGCCAGCTGCCAGCTCTGAAAGCCACCAGCAAGCCGGGCAGCCCGGTGTGTGCATGGAAGATGGCTGTGTGCTCCCCTCGCCCCTGCTGCTGCTGGGGTATGCTCTGCTTCTGGAACCAAAGCTTTCTAGCTTGCCCGTGGGCTACATGGAAATAAGGGGAGGCAGAAGCAAGAAGCAACTTGCTTGTCACACAGGAGAGCAGCTTGAAGTTTGTTGCTAGTAAGAGGCATGTTACAGCTGTGAAATGAGTGGCCTGAGCACTGGCCATAGTTAAAAATCAACTTTATCCCCTCACAAGAGAATGGCTGTTTGCCAGCCTAAGGCCCTGACCAAACCCACCACCAGCAGGCAGGTTTTCCCCCATTCATTGCAACAGGAGCATGGCGTTGCTCCATACCTGCCTGATCCTGCCTGATGTTTTGCTGTGATTCTTCACCCTCATGAGGTGCCGTGGTCCCCTGCAGGTCTCGTTTTGCTGCCAATGTGGGTGCATGTGGGACTGTTTGTTGACAGATGTGGTGACTACTTTTACTACATGTGTAGCGTGGGGTTTTTGTTCCTTTTTTCTCCAACACTTTTCTGGGTAATGTTTTCCACATTTGGTCTCAACCCACAGTCCTTTTCTCAGAAAACAGTCACCTCAGTGATATTTCCGCATGTGTGTAAACACACGTGTTAAAATAGCCTGCTTCATGTAGATACCATTAGAAAACTCCATTACCACAATATTAGTCTAGGTAAACTCGAAGCAGTCTGAAACAAGTCGCAACCATGCAGTGCACATGCTGCTTATATGGAGATTGCCATTTCTGCCCAGCCCTTGCTGGCAGATCCCAGTGGCTGGAGGGGAACTAGTTCCCACCAGGGACAGGTGAGGTGGCTGCTTCTCATAGCCCATCCCCAGGAGGGGAGCACTGGGCTGGGTTTCCCCTCCAGCTGCAAGTTGCTGCCTGCCAGCCGAAAGGATGCTGGGGCAGTGACCGACCCTAGGACAGCCTTAGGACAGAGATAGCACTGACCTGTCCCCGCAGCCACTGCGGACATATTTACATATAAAAGCCAAACCTGAGAGATAAATAACAGATAAACCTGCCCATTTTTTAGGTGCTGGAAAGTCTGACTGCCTTCTTTATTACAAACACAGGTTTAAATAGTATTCACCTCAGGGATGTGGATGACTTTATCTTGGTTGGGAATCCATGGAAATGACTGTTAACCCCTAGCATTGTAATGTGTTGCCCAATGCATCTATATAAACACGAAGCATATTTATAGTGTAATGATCCCTTGGGTTCATTAAATACCATAACAAGGACTTTTGGAAAGCAGCCAGATATCCTGCTCTTCCAAGCTATATTAAGAAAGGCCAAGCTGTTACAAGAAAAGATTGAATATATTTTTTTAAACTAGCCTTGAATTATTTAGCACGTATTTGGAGGGATTTTTGTTTCATGTGCCTTCTCGGCATCTGAGGTCCAGGGGTCTGGGACATTGCAGCCAGCCTGTGGGGTTGATCCTGTTCTGCTTCCCTGTTCTGCTTCCCTTGGGAAGCTGCAGTCCAGGAGCGCTTCTCTGCCCCCCTTCACAGGCACCAGCATGCTGCGCTGCCCAAGTACAGGTCTGCTCCAAGAAATGGTCCTGTACAAACACATATGGCGAGGTCTCACAGCCTTAAAGAGAGAGAAAGCAGCAGAGCCCTCACAAATTTAATTGGTAGGGTTAACTCTGGAAAGCAGTACACTTGAAAGCAGTACACCTGAATAAAAAAAGGCAGGTTTTATGAAGCTACGTAAGGCCATGTATGGCTTTAGCATGTTAGCAAAGTTAGGGCTGAGGCAGAGTTGAGCAAAAAAAAGAATTCACTGCTAGTGGTCAAGAAAGAAAAGGTTCTGCAGTTCATTATGTGGCTCGTCTGTGTCAGTGCTGCAGGGCTGAAAGAAATAAAAAGCAATAAAATCCGACTTTGTCTCTAATACCAGCAGATCCGTGGCTAATATGCAAAGGCGAATGTTCTGTTTTGTAAGACAGTACTGTTTTTCCATAGGTTTTTTTTTTTTTTTCACAGAAAGCCCACGCTTTCAGAGTGAGGCTGTTACAGTTTCCTTTTCAGTGGCAGTTGACTTCAGAAAAATAGAGCTGCCGTTTCCAGCAATTCCTGAGCACTCGGGGTGCTGTCACTGTCAGCAGAGGTGAAGGCAGCCCCTGCCAGCCACCACATCCCAGGGCCCTGGGTTCAGGGAAGCAGCCCTGTCCTGCTTCCCACACTGCAGTCTCGCTTCAGGTTTGCAAACCTCTCCAGTTTTTCTCAGCTTTTTGCATTAGAGAAGGGGGTTAGTGAGTTACAGGAAGCTGTGCCTGTGTTGTATCTGTGAAATCCTGTGGGATTTCAGCAGTTTCACTTCCAGTTCAGTCCAAAGCTGAAGTGCCAAAGCAGCAAGAACGCAAATATTATTATATATATTATTTTGGTTTTGTTTTTAAAGAGAGATGCTTGACAAGTATTTCATAATTCTGAAAGATTTCCTGCAGTGGCTGAGGCTGACTAACAACAGCCAGGGTACGAGGGGGATTTGGTGCGAAGGGACCCTGCACAAAGTGGACCCCCAGAGGCAGGGGCCAGATGCAGCAGGGTGCTGGGATGGAGGGCTGCTTGTGTTTCCTACAGCCCTGCCACGATGGCAGCAGCAGGCCCAGGTGCCATCAGAGGGGCAGCAGCAGCTGATGGCTGAGTGCTGCGTGTGAGGTGGCCTGGGGGAGGAGCATCCCTTGAGACCACCTGTAGATCCACATTCAACAGCCACCACCTGCAGTGGATGCAGCTGGGTGGGACATAGGGGTGGCCTGATTCACTCCCACCAGTGTTTTGCTGCATCAGCCTTCTGCAAAGACTTCTGTCAGCCAAGCAATCCCCAAAGGTACATAGTCTTATTGAGGAAAGACTGGTCTGAGTGTTGACAAATTTTGGGGGAGGGAAATCTTTTAGCCGAACTCCTTCATCCACCTCTAGTGCCTTCTCTGTCCCAAAGAAAGGGCTGCTCTCATTCTCTTCTTTCACTGCAGTTAATTAGTGAGTCCAAGCCAGCACTCCTCGGAGCTGGTGGCTCCCTTAATCTCCCTGTTGCTAGGGCATGCTGACATGCTCTACTGGTACTAGTTCCAGTGTGGTGTGGGGGATTGTGGAAAGAAAGAGTAAAGGGCTGATCAAACAGAGTCCAATTAAAAAAAAAAAAAAAAAAAAAAAAAAAAAAAAAAAAGCTCTTTTAGATGCGGGTAGGAAATTCACAATGGGGGAAAGTAGAGGGTGAATGATAAGGCCAAAAGGATCTCATTAGATTGAGACCAGCTGAGTAGATTTACCTTATTTCACTCTCCTGTCACCCCTATGATAGAGAACTTTTATCAAACTGGTGAGGAAGGACGACTTCCTCATAAAATGTTTGATAGAAATAAAAGTATAATTGTTTTCCTGAGAATTTTTGTAAATCCACCCTTTACATGTTTGGGAAGCAAGCTGGAGCCTCAGTGAAGTGTGCTGCTTGATTGAATATATGCTGCAGGTGAGAGTCCCATGGATCATTACCATTTCCTCCTCATCTCATTCGGACTCCCAGGAAACAAAAAGTGAAAGGGCACGCAGAGCTCCAGGAAGGCAGAAGTCAACCCTGAATGTAAAAGTGAGCTGTTTATCTTGGAAGCAGTGTTTCTGACTTTTATCTGTGTCATCCTTTACAAAATCAGAGTGAGCATATGGTTCTGCATTCAAGCAAGGTGCTCTAGGAAAGTCTCATACAGTGTTTTTTTTTTTTTTTTTTTTTTGTTTGTTTTAAAGGCTTCTGGTAAGTGGCTACCATTTATTTGCTGCCTCAGAAGAACACAGCATGTTACAGTGAGCACACGAGTATCTTGAAGAGCTGGAGACTTCAGGCAGCTGCAAGCTGACAGGTAAGCTTCTTAGAAGGTCTGTGCTTAACAGAAGAATTGAGGGTAGGGCTTAATCCCTTGCTGGCAACCATCACAATGTCAGAATGTGGTAATTGGCAGTGCATTCTTTTCTTTAATCCAAAAATCAGCCAGATAATGTATCAGAACTATGTTTTGAGAGTCTACCTGAATGATGGGTTGCAAAACAGAAGCAAGCACCTGTCCTACGCATCCACTTGCTGATAAAGCCAAGAGATGAGCTCTTGCATTGCTGTGATGATTCTCCTCTTGAGGTCACGGAAAGGGGTGGATGACTGTGGTCCTGCTGGCCAGCACAGCTCCAGGTGCCAGGAAGAGTGCAGCAGTGGCAAATGGCACACTTTCTCTGCTCAAATGTCAGTTTTAGCTGGAAAACTTCTGCAGAGTCTTTCTGGTTTCCCTTGATTGGTACCTCTATAGGCCTCAAAAGAGGCAGAGTTGTTTTTTGTTTGTTTGTTTACCTTTCAAGCCTCAGTTCTCGAAGAGCAGTCCATTATTGTAAATGATTAGGTTAAACTCTCTTGCCTGGGGGTCCTTCTCCCCACCTTAATACCTCCCTTTGGCCAAGAATTCCTGTCTTGCAGTGCGGGTGAGGGGCATGGACTTCTCACTTTATTGAAAGGGAGGAGGTTGGCTATTTCCAAAGATCAGGTCAACCTTTAGATGTGCAAATAGTTTCTTATTAGTCTTTCCCTCCAGTAGTTTTCCCTCCTATCTGGCTATAGGAGTAAACAAGCACCATTGCTGTATGGACAATGCC
Source organism: Phasianus colchicus (assembly GCF_987193195.1). Classification (NCBI taxonomy): domain Eukaryota; kingdom Metazoa; phylum Chordata; class Aves; order Galliformes; family Phasianidae; genus Phasianus; species Phasianus colchicus. Next base: position 29,424,678 of record NC_143440.1, read on the forward strand.
AGATTTTCCACATGGCAGCTCAGCCTGACCACAATTTTAGTTGTTATCTTTTTCAGTTATCAGGCCATCCTTCTGCAGGCTATCAATCCCTTTTTGCTGAGGGATTTCCTCTGAAAAAGGATCAGGATTTTGGCGTCTTACACATCCCCCACCCTCCTTTCTCTTTCCACAATCTTTCTATCATAGCTCAGATCTGCATAGCAAGTTTCTGCCAGCAGGACTGCTGCCAGAACTATGATGAGACATGTTCAGGTGGGGTGCAGTGATGTCACAGTTGTTCCCTACCTTCTACCTTGCCTGAATGAGCCGCGCTTGCAAACAGGCTGTTTTGTAATATAATCTCAATGAGTGAATGCATCCCTTTCATAAACATAGCTTTAGACAGTGGGACGTACTGGTAGAGAGAAGTTTGATTTGCTAGGAACCTTTCATTAATGCTGGTCCTCATATGTTCACATGTATGGGATGCAGTGGGTAGCACACTCCTCCTTCATTCGCTCCACCCATCTCCACTCACTGAGCGTCTTGTGCAGAGTGAGGAAATGCAAGTTCAGTGAGCCTTTGTTTGCCCTATTGGATGTACATTTGTAGAAGAGAGATGGAGTTTCTGTTGCCGCCTTCTGGCAGAAGGGATATCATCCATTACCCAGCATCACTATCTATCTCAGTGTTGTTTTATACTCATTTTACACTTGATGTTAATAGCAGCATTGTGTGTAGGACAGTGGAGAACTTGTCTGTTGTTTCAGTAAGTTAATGCCTGCCTGCCTTTACCAGCATTGACACGTTGCTGCACCTTGCAACACCACCACTCGCCTTTCTTTCCAAGGGTGTTTTTTGTTTTTCTAGTTTTTGGCAAGTAGTCTTATAAAAATGAGAAATGTCTGTGTCATGCTCTCCTGCTTTTTAGATGTTGATACACAATTTGCCTCTATGTATCAGTCTCTAAACGTAACTCATGTGCATTGACACGGGCAAAGTGTGAAAAGACAAAATCAAATGGCTAAAAGTATAATGAATTCTGACCAGAAGGCATGGTGTAAGAGTAGCTGGACAGGGGGATACTTTGCTGTCAGTATGATTTTCCCAGGCTGAAAGGAGAGAGATTTTTTTTTTTTCCTACTGTGGAAAATTGTCATGATAAGGCTGGATAACAATTGGAGGAGGACAACACAGCCATTATGGTTTTCTCTTTCTAATGTTAACCTCTAATAATCTATAAATAATGTGTAGGTGTCCACATTCTATAGTTTATCAGCAGGATGTTTTGTCACTTGCTTTATGATCCTAGATCACTGCTTTGGTTTAAACAGCAGTGAACGTGTCCCAGCCCACGAGAGGTGTCTGGGGTCATGGGCTCAGCTGAAATACATGTGTTGCTGTCCTCTCAGCTGTGACAACTGGCTGACACTGCAAAACGTGCAGGAACCCTAAAAACAAAAGAAGCAGAATGGAAAGGAAGGAGACTCATAGCTAGGCAAGTGGCCAGCTTTTCTGCTTTTTCCTTTGAGCCTCTACTTCTTGAAGTCTCTGCTTGCAATGTCCTTACTATCAACTGATGCGTTAGCTGTTCATTTATGGGGGATTATAACCAAAGGAAACTGGAGCAGTATCTGAAATTCACTTCCGCTTGGACAACAGAAAGGGCTGTCTGAATTCCTTCCCCTTTTGGCTGCTCGTGCTGCGCTTTTGAAAGAGCACCATTATAGTGTTATAACACTGCTGTATTTACAGTGTTGCTTTACAGCTACAGCTTAAGCAGTGAGCTTTTGCCTGTCTTTAATGATGTGAAGAGTACATGATGATAGCAGATAAGCTGAGGTTTCTGTGCAGGCAGGAGTTTAGCATGATTATGTTACCAGTGGAGTGAGCTTTCTGTATGTACAAGAACAAAAAAATGTTCCTTGCTCTGTCAGCCTGGTTGGTTCTGCTGTCGAGACTGAAAGGCCAGCTGAGAGGGAAGCCAGCAAAAAAATGTACCAAACAGGAACAGATGTTTTTCTAACAAGCAGTTATGACAAACCTGATGGATACTTCTGGCTGTAAACATTTCTAGCATTTAGGAGTATTTAAACTTCAGATCTGTACTGGGAGATCTTGTCACTTGTACCCATCGCCTCTGATAATGACAGGAGGTTAAACAGAAACACTCCAGCAGAAATGGAGAGTGCCCACGTGGGGCTTAGCGTTTGGTAGCTGTTGAGGTTGTGCTTTTACTCTGTCCTAGGCCAAGATAAACCAATTGTGATTCTGTTGAGGTCATTTAGTAGTCAAAAGCATGTCACTTGGGGCTTTAGACAAGTGCAAAGTTTTAATGATGTGGAAAGCATCTCAGATAGAACAGCAGTGAGCATAGGCAATCCCAAAACTGGGCAATTGGTAGGAAATAAGTAGGTAAATCATCAGGTCTTTGATCTCAGCCTCAAGGAAAAAAGCATGCATAAATAGGGTTAGATATTTGAGGACAAAATCAGAAAGGCTAAGCCGCGAAATGAGATCCAATTAACAAGAGACTTTAAAGTAACAAGTAGGGTTTTTGTTTTTTTTTATCACTATAGCAGCAAGAGGACAACCCTGGAGCTGCTCTGCAGTGGAGAAGACAGTCTATGGACAGATCTTGGCTAGACTCCCAGGGTGTTTCATACATTTTCTTGCTTTATTTTTTTCTTCAGATAACTATTGCAATTGATGTCAATGACAGAAGAGAGGTGTGCTCACAAAAACTAAAGCAGAGAATGAGTTAGAAAGTCCCTCTGTGTGTTAGTGTCCAAGTCAGTTGGAAGAATTTCAGGCTAGGGTAATTGCACCAGGCAACTATTTAAGTCCTAGCCATAACCTAGCCTAGCATCTAGGATGTTAGAGACCCCTAGAACGCACTTAGAAGCCTGGAAAAGTGCAGTCATAGTTCTTGCCCTTAAAAGGAAAAAAAGGAGGAGCCAGGGTTTGCAGATTGTTCAGTTTAACTTCAATTCCCGGAAAAAAACTGGAACAAACAATCAAACTTTTGTGAGCACGTAGAATAAAACAAAGAGATGAATAGTGGCCAACGTATAGTTGTCAAAAACAAATAACTGTGTAAAATGGTTCAAACTTCCTTTCATGTCAGAGTAAAAAACCTTGTTGATAAGGGAGAAGCAATAGTTGTCCTGTATTTTGACTACGGGGTGGCTTTCGTCACAGTGAAATGTGATAGTCGTAAGCAAATAAAGGGAACATGTGCTACATGGGGCTGGCCTAGGGTGATGCAACATTAGTTGGAAAACCACGCACAGAGAATAGTTCTTAGTGATCCTTTAGAAAGGGAAAGGTGGATCAAGAAGAGCTGCTTGAGAGACTGTACTGGGTCAGCATGATTTAAGGTGCTTATGAACAGCTTGGACAATGGAATAGGGAATATCATATTCTCGTCTACCGCGAAGTTGGAAGGGAACTGTAGATATACTGAAATATAAAACAACAATTAAAAACTAGTTAGACAAATGGTCTCCAAAGTAGCATTCATTTCAGTAAAGGAGGTTGTAAGTTTCTGTAGACGAGCATTGCTGGGAATAATTAATTTAGCTTACACAGGGTAGTTAAATATTTTCCCAAGTAGCAACTCTATGTAAAAATATCTGAGAAATGTTTCAGGTCACAATCCAAATGTGAGTTAATTGCTAATGCAAAAAGGACAAATGCCTGCTGAGGGTGTGTAAATAGGCACAGACCCTACAAGTAAGCCTTCTGTTCAGTTCTCTGTGAGGGCATAGGTCAGTTATGGGTGCTATGTTCAAGACAGAGTCTGGAAGATGGCAATGGGAATAATCAGAGTTCTTGAAAACAAGACCTAGGAGGGAAAAATGATTGAAGTGATGTTATTTAGTCTACTTAAAACTGAAGGAGATGGGATCCTTCCGTTGATTGTGCGTAACGTGGTTGGGAAAAGGAGAACATGTTGTATTCCACATCCCAGAAGAATAGGACAAGTAGTGAGCTTAAATTATAGCAAAGATGTTAGAAGAAAGAAAGCAGTAAGGATAATGGCACCTAGGAGTGTCTGAGGAGGCTGTGGACTCACCATGCTGTGCTTAGGATGAGGTTAGGCAAGCATTTGTCAAAAGTGGCATAAGTATAATGATCTTGTCTTGGGATGTAAGTCTGGACTGAATGATCATTTGAGATCCCTTCCAGCCACATAAATCTCAGATTCTATCCTGTCTGCTGAAGAATGCCAGGATTACAAGTGCTTCACATTTGTGGTTTGTGACGCTTTCATTTGTGAGTGAGAGCCAAGTTTTGCAAGAGCAAGTTGTGCTGCCTGTGGATTTGCAGGAAAATGGTTGTGGTGGCAGGTAACGCCATCAAAGAATGGCACCTCCTTAGATTATGAGGATACCATACTGCAAGGTTTTTCTTGCTTTTAAATGTCTCTGAAGCTAACCATAGTGATGATGCACGACACTAGCCTTTAAAGCACTGATCAGTATAAAACATCCTTCCTGTTATGCCTGCATGCTAATCACAGCCAAGCAGAGCTGGCCTCCCTGATCTGCAGAATACAAGAGTGCTCGCCTCCGTTTTGGTGGGAATCAGAGGCCTGTTCAGCCTGCAGCGCTGGCACTAGTGACGCAGGTTGGCACTAGCAGTGCTAAAGCTGCCACAGGCTCCATCAGATGCAGGGGACTAGAAATGTGAGCGATTGTTTTTTGTCTGGAGTCCCCACAGGGCTTCAGGGGCAGAGCTTGCTAGAGATCATTTTCTGCAAGCACTTAGAGGAGTTTGCACTTCTCTAGGAATTCAAAGGGTGATAAGTGGAAAAGGGTACGAGAAAGACAGAAATACACTTTTTTTTTAGTTTCCAAAGACTGCTTTTACAAACATCAGTATATAAATAGAAAAAAAAGGAGGCTCGTTTTAAAGAGGTGACTAACCCAATGTCCCTTGGAAAGAAACCAACAGAGAGCAAACACTGAAGTCCTTTAACTCTGTGTCATAATTTATAGCAGGTTTGCAATTGTGAAATCTCTCAGCGACGTGGGACAGATGTTATGGTGAGGAAAATAAAACAAACAGACAACGGGATGGGAAATGCAGAGAAGACGAAATGACACCATGTTGTAATCCTTATGGGAAATCTCTATACAACTTTCCAAAATACTGTACTGGTGAGCAATTAGGAAACTAGACAAGCTATATAAACAGAGCCACTAGAGGTCTGTGACTGTTCCCATGCAGTTTCCTCCACGAGCACAAGCCTCGAGGCAACTTTGGGGAGGGGAGAATTTCTGCCCACTGTCTTCTCAATAGTCCCTTTAATATTCTGTCCAGAGCTATTTGCGTAAGAAATGCACACAAGTGGAGGTTTTCCAGTGCTTGCTTCTGTTCCTATGGCAGTAGATCAAAGGCAGTAACAATACAGAGTTAATTAATTCAGGAGAAGGAATTCCCACTTGCAGCGGTCTTAACCCAGCAGTGGAGGGAAGGTGTCAATCATAAGGGCAAAGGTGCTGAAACTGGCATGGATTTGTGGTTGTTTTTTTCCCCTCTAAGGAGGGCAGTTAAATGGTGAATGTCACCTGAGCTTCAGAAAAAGCTTCAGGAAAGAGTTTATATATAACCAACAGCTTATGGGTGAGCAGGAGCTGTCCTGCTTCAGGAAACCTGAGTAGAAACTGGGCCTGTAGTTTTCTAAAAGGAAATATCTTTGAGGAAAGTGTATTTCCACATCCAGGTCAAGTTTATAGAACATCCTGCTCAGCCTTGCTCCTATTCCCACACTGAAGACCAGCAGCATCTCCAAGGGCAGCAAAACTGGCCAAATAAAGGTATGGGAAGGAGCTCAACTTCCAGTTCTGCAAATTTCACAGAACTGGAAGGCTGCAGAAGCAGACTGATCAAAATGATTGTGAAGAACCTAAATCATTCAGTTGTACCCAGAGGAGTGTGGGCAAAATCCTTCTACAGAAAGAACTGCTGAGCAGAAAGCAAAGCCTTTCTGGAGGCAGCACATGGGGCTAGCCACTAGTGCACCTGGGATTTCTAGAATGTCTTGAAGACAGGAGGGGGAGAAGGAAGCTTATTGATTTTTTTTTATTTTTTTATTTTTATTTTTTTTCCCTTTCTTGGGCTAGAAGTTATCCTGCTAGTAATTTGATTCTACCTAGAAAGAAAAATCTTAGAGACCAATAGAGAATGAAAATGTGGAAATTGTGCCTACTTGCCTAACAAAAATATATTGTCCCTGAATGGAAATGCAGCAGGAGAAAGGACCACACGTGAAACAAAATATGAGATTTGACTGATTTTAAATGAATTCATTTATTCAGTTAATGGCTTCACAAATACATTTTTTTTTTTTTTCTCAAACTGATTGTGGAATACACTGTTTCACTCATATCAGGGATAAGGCTCATGTTGACTTTTCCTTAAACAACCACAGAATATTAAAGTTGAAGTCAGTTTAAGAATTTGTCACCCTTTTCTCTTTCTGGCCTTGCTTTCCTTTTCATATGTGGCTCACCTAACTTGATCTTAGTTTATTTCTCAATGTGAGGGCAGAGATCCACAGGATCCTTTAGGGGATTTCTGCAAGCCACCAGCATTGAGCAAACAGAGTTCTGCCACAGCTGACTTTGCAAAAGCCACGTCAAACCCCCTGTCCAATACATAGTTTGGTGTGATGTGCGGAAGGGTCTTGCTGAAACTGAAATGAAGACTTCTTCCCATGGGCAGAACAGGGACACAGGTCTAATCTGATCATTGCAAGCTGATGATTTGTCTACCACTTTGTAAAATAGGTACTAATTGCAAAAATGACATAAACGGGGCTTAGATCTGATGGCCTTGTCTGCTTGCAGGCATCTTAACTGTGCTTGCAGAAATTCAGTGCAAAAATTGATTTAGAAGTTGTTTCCTGTCTTATCTTCAAACTCCAGCTTACAGCATCACGAAATCTTCAGGTTTGGACATACCAGAGTGGATCTTTGTGTTAAAGCATCTGACAGCCAATTTTGCCAGTTCTAACTGGAATCATGCGTGCACTTCCTAGCACCGCGTGTGCCAAATGCTCTTACCTACACAGAGACCTTTGTGTACCCGTTCATTTAGACACATCAACTGTGCCCACATTAGGGCTCATGCCAAAGCATGTGCGTGTGCATGTGGTTTCTCATCATTTCACAGAAATGAGGATGTTAAGGGAGAATGGACCTTTTCATTTCTAGGAAGGACCTGAACCATCATATTGTATATAGCTCTGGAAAAAGGAAGTACTGCCGGTTGGAAGAAAGTTTAGAGACTCTGAAGAGGATGGCCTTTTCATGTCGGCATAATTCAATTTCTCTATTTATGAGATGTTGCCCCATTAAACAGCTTGAAGCTTGGCCAAGGACAGGCTGTATAAGGCCTAACTGTACTCCCTTACAAAACTCAGTAGCAAAACCCTTGACACCTTCAGCCTTGTATTTTAGATTTATCATGTATCATACATCGTTGTGTTTCCTTGGGAGTTACATTTTTCATGGTCTTTTACAAGAGTTCAATGCCTTTGCTGGGGCATTGCAAGAACTTTCTTATACGGGGCTGATGACAAGAGCTGTACTAGATTGGACCAACGACTGGTCAGTCTGGTGTTCCATAAAGCATTTCCTTGGACTGCAGTGGTGGCATATGACTTGTGCAAAGGCCAGCTCATACTGAAGCCAGCCTGTTGTACAGAGCCAGCATTCGTGAGGGAGCAGCTTGCAAGCTGCTGTCAGGTGGGATCCACGTGCTGGGGTATGTGGAATGGAGGACATCTCAGCCCCCAAGGTGCTCCCAGAAGGAGGTGGGGTGATGCTTGCTGGTGACCTTGCTTCTGAGATAGGAGATCTTAAAATTAATAATTTAAAAAGTATTATTTTTGTCATAACTAATAGTTTCTTTTGGCACTCATGCCCTTTGTCACTGCACTTCGGATGTTATTGGAGTTTGCCACTTCAGTTCTAGGGAAGAGTCTGTGGGCTATTTGCTTCGTAGCTGGAGTTTAGAGCCAAAGTATGTACTGTAACCTGAGCCTTAAAGGTTTCCATGTTATTAAGTAAGCAAGTTGGAGCCTGCCCCTCACTCCTTTTCTGAGGATGACTAAAGTACTGAAAATGAAACATATGCACACTGCCTATAAACTGGCTTCATAACAACATACCTGCAATAGTGTAACTTTTATGTTAGTGTCACATGCGAGAAGAATGCATGAAGACTAGGAGAGTATGCACAGCCTCATCCTAGTGCTACGTCTAATGATACTTAGATATGACACATACCACTGCAGCGCACGAGCTTCTGACTTTCTGAGCCAGCCTTGAAGAAGAAGGCTGAAGAGCATTTGTCTCCTGTGTGCCATTTGTCTTGTCAGCAATGTGCTAAAAACAAACTTCTGTATGCTCACAGTGACGGCCGGACTTGGCCCAGTCCCTCTGCGAGTGTGATTAAGGCATCCAACTTTCTGTGGTCCCTGATAAGGTGGAACTGTTTGTTATGGATGGCTCTGATTTTTCTCTGGGGCATTGTTGGGAAGGGTAGGCTGGGACCTTCACTGTGAACTTCCGTAACTTAAAACATCTGAAATTAGTCTATTTTAACTTAAATTTGATTTGTCTGGGGCAGAAAAGAATCTCTATTTATTTTTAATAAAATTTCCAGGAAGGCTTTTTAAATTCTTTTTAACCAGTAACATAATGACAATAGTCTGAGATAGAATTTCAACTTAGAATACTTTTTCTTGAAATCAGCTCTTTTTGTGTACTGTTCCCATCCTCCGTTGCAACCCCAGATAATGAGGGGCGGTATGTTCCTGAATGCTGTTCTAAAATAATCACCCAACAGTAGGGCCAACTTCTTACCTCAGCTGCAGTAATGAATCCCTTTGAACGACGAGTGCAACGCAGTGGGTATGTGAGCAATGCTCAGCCATGCATTGTGTGCCAGATATTGGGCGGACTGCAAAGCGGGCAGGTCTCCAAAGCTGGAATAGCATTCCTGATATGACTTTCCCATGCCCGTCTCAAAGATCTGTTACAAGAGGTGACAAAGGAGCGGTCCTTGAGAGCAGCCCTGTGGAGAAGGACCTGGGGGTCTTGACAAATGAAAAACTTAATATGAGCCAGCAGTGTGCCCTTGCGGCTCGGAAGGCAAATGATATCCTGAGCTCCATCAAAAAAGGGGTGGCCAGCAGGGACAGGGAGGTGATTGTTCCCCTCTACTCTGCTCTTGTGAGGCCCCATCTGGAGTACTGCGTCCAGGTCTGGAGCCCCAGTACAAGAAAGACGGGGAACTGCTGGAGAGGGTCCAGAGGAGGGCCACAAAGATGATCAGGGGACTGGAGCACCTCCCCTGTGAGGACAGGCTGAAGGAGCTGGGCTTGTTCAGCCTGGAGAAAAGAAGGCTGCGGGGTGACCTCATTGCAGCATTTCAGTACCTAAAGGGAGCCTACAGACAGGAGGGGAATCAACTCTTTGAAAGGGTAGATAACTGCAGGATGAGGGGAAATGGTTTTAAGTTGAGGGAGGGAAGATTTAGGTTGGACATCAGGGGGAAATTCTTTACAGAGAGAGTGGTGAGGTACTGGAACAGGCTGCCCAGAGAGGTTGTGGATGCCCCGTCCCTGGAGGTGTTCAAGGCCAGCTTGGATGGGGCCCTGGGCAGTCTGGTCTAGCATTAGGTGGGATGGTTGGTGGCCCTGCGTGTGGCAGGGAGGTTGGAGATTCATGATCCTTGAGGTCCCTTCCAACCCTGGCAATTCTGTGATTCTGTAATTGGGTGCCTGAGTGGAGCTTTTGCTCCCTCCTTCCCTTTGCTGTGCTTCTGATATCTCTCACGAGGAAAATGATAGGGGAGTACCAGGTCATCTCAGTGCTCCTGCAAATTCCCCTTTTCTTGACTAGTCCTCCTGCTTGCTGAGCTGACTGCAAGATCTCAGAGCACTGGGGTTGTGGCTGCATGGGCAGAATAAAGGCACAGGACAGAGTGTCCAAAAAGAAAAGCATATTCTGTTTCTTGGACATTTTGTTTCGCAAGGCCAAACTGAATCATACTGTTTCATCCCACACAGAAACCCCCTTCTGATATAGTTATGTCTTGCATACCTAATAGCTTAGATCAGCATAAGACAACTTCTCTGCAGAGCTGAGGAAAGCCATGTAACCCAAGCAGTAGAGAGCGGACAGATGTCACCCTGTTCAGCTTCATCCCCATACTGACACCACAGATACTGAAACTGTCATGGTGAAAAGTGCCAGAGGAAAATGGTTTGATGCAAAAGGTGCAGTTATGTCTTGCTTAGATGAGAATAACTGGGACGGCCTGTTAATATTTTGGTTGTTCCACATGTTTTCATGTGTGTCTTGCTGGCAACAAGTATAAGACATTGTGGGCTCATTCTGATCAAACTGCTACTCTTCATGGGCTCATTTATCAGGCAGCAGTGAATGGGAAGGAGCTTCATCCCCAGTATGTCTCACATCTGGAGTTCCCTTCTATGTACCTGAATGAGGGCTTTCTGAAGCAGCTCAGGTACTGGTAGGTTTGGTGTCCTACCCCATACCAAGTTTGGGGCATACAAAAGGAGTACCTGTCATTTGCTGCCTGGCAGAGAGTTCCTAGTGTCTGTCTATGTGCCACATTTACCTGTGAAACATTTACCAGCTGAGGGTCACCACTGAAGAGAAAGCAGTACAGCAGGAGCCAGGGAGAGTTCAGTGGTATCTGGGTGGGTGGCTAGCCAGGAGCTCCAGGTGTTTTATCCAGAGACTCATCTGCTTGTATTTCAGCATGCAGCAGAGATTTTTTTTGTATAATATGGGTTAAAAAATTTTTTTGGTTCTGTATAAGAGAGATTTGGGCTGTGAGGAGATGGGAAGAGCTGCCTCAGAAAGATCTTCTCTATTCTACATTGGGGAATTGCAGTCCTTTTTCTCAGGGATTACAGAGGCTGTGAGGCCTGTACTTCAAGCTTATGTGTTTAAATTGTTGAATTCAATGCATTTTTGTGGGGCAAGTCTAGCCCAGTATTTTCCATTTGGGTTTAACTGTGCCCAGAACACTTTTGCAGAACAAAGGTTTTATTTTTTCAGACTTCACTCTGCTCTGGTATCCCTGTGTGAGCAGAAGTTGAACCAGATGGACCAAGAAGGTTGGACCAGAAGGTCCTTGCCAATCTCAAACTCTCTGTGACTCTCTGATTTCCAAATAGCTTCTTGAAGGCAGGTGAAGAAGTGGTGTTGGTGCGGCCAGCACCTCAGATGCTGACCAAAGCATGGCTTTGGCTGTGCTCCTCTGGGGCTGTGTGGGGGACCTGCAGCCACCATCTGGGCACTGAAGAGAATGGCCAGGAAGAGCGGCCTGCGGGGACGCCCTGGGTTCAGTGGATCTTAGTGAACCCCTCTGCTCTTCTGAAGGATTACAGCAAGCTGCTTGGTCTCATCCAGATGGCTGGAGCTTTGGGATTTTGTCTTTGGAGAGGGGTGAGTGAGGTAGATAGGACATTGGCTTTTCAGGAAGTTCTCTCCAGGTGGGTAGGTCCAGAAACTGCTCATCTCAGCTTTGAGGAAACCCCGATAGTTGCTGTGCCACCCTGTGCCTTCATCTTTAACTGGCTCCCAACCCAGCCCCTCCTAGTCCCACAGCACAGGCCCTGGTCAGGCACTGTCTGCTATGGTGCTGACCGTCCTCCAGCAGCAGCCACCAGCCAGTCGCACGGTTTATTTTGGAGGCTGGCGTTAATCCCCTCCACCCTTGTGCCCCTCAGTTTACAGTATCGCAGCCGCTTCCAGCCTGCGATAGTGGGGTGGCCTCCGGGTGACCCAGGATTAGTGTAAATATTTTGCTTTCACTGGGAGGAAATGTGACATACATTTGGGATGGAAGTTATCCAGAGACTTCAGCCTTGGGAGCCAAACCGCCAGGAAGCCCGTGCTGTGGTGGCCTGGAGGTGCCGCGCTGTCACACATCTTGAGCTCCGTCACTGTGGCGGCAGAGCGAGTGCTGCTGGTGGTCAGCTCTGGGCAGCAAAGAGTGAAGGTGCCCTCGCTGCCTGCACATGGCGCAGTACAGCGTGGCACAGCATGGCACGGCGCGGCCATGGATGGACTTCAAAATCTGGCTCCCAACTGAGCGATGTTTGTTGCTGATGACACTTGCACTCATCTTCCTCGGTCTCCCTGGCTGTAACATGCGCTTTAAAAGGAATAATACAGTGCTCCGAGGCATACTGTATGAAGTAGTTGGTGTCGCGTTTTTCATCTGATAAATATTAATTAACGGTATTTCAGAGTACAAAAGGCGCTGAGGTCTCATGTATCTCCCAGATTTAGCACTAATCTTGCTGAATTATGCATTTGATTTGGCACGGCTGATTACCCTGGAGTGGTGTCTGCTTGCTCAGCATTCCTCCGTCGCGCAAGGAGGTGCCGAGTCCCCGTGGTACAGCCCGGCAGCGAGCAACGGGACTCGCAGAGCCAGATTGGCCAGAATGGGCGAGCTGCAGCAGGTAGAGGGTTTTCTTTTGATAAGTATCCAGAAATTAAGGCATTGACTTGTTGAGGCTTTAGGCCGTGCTTAGACCCCATCCTGATAATCCGCTGTTAGCTTAATTATCAACCTTTGTTTCTCCAGACAGTCAAATTTGTCACGGAGCAAATGCATGTGTGTTGGATTCCCTTGTGAAAGCCTCAATAGTGGATAGTTTAAAATCAAATTACAGTGACACAGTCTGCCACTAAAGTTAAATGAGAAGGTACCCTTTCACAAGACAGTACCTTTCATGCTCTAAAACAAAAGTTGAATAAACTGCTCTGCCATGTTCAGGCGGTCTGCTGAGCCGGGAGGGGGGGCGTTGCACATTGACTTTTTAGGAAGGTATGCGGTGAATGCTAAACAAACCCTCTTGTTCCTGTGCTGCTGTCCGAGCTCAGCACTCTGCTCACCCTTACCATGCAGGGATGTCCAAACTGGTGGCACTGAATGCTGACACTGAGTGCCGAATCCTACTCGGAAGACCTAAAGAATGAGTCACTGGGAAGGGAATTAACCCATTATGTATGTAGCACATGCTGCTGGAGTGCTGTGCTGAAATGCAGGAGAGAAGGAAAGCAATGGAATCCCATATTCTTTATCTAGTAATTTTTACTGTTACCCTCTCTGCTCTGATGCTGTGGTATCTCAGCCAGCATGTATGTGGACTGCTCACCATTCCTATTCGCTATTTGGAACTGCAGACCTATGGGCTGGTCCTGCCCACACAAATTCAGGCCTGTGGCTGGGGTCTCACTGTGGGATTCAAGTCGACCAAGGCCCTTCCAAGGGCAACTGCTGTGGCTGTGAAATGGAGCCTGCCTTCAGGTGGCCAAGGCAGCAAATGCTGGGTTGAGCGAAGTGCTGTTGTGTGAACTGGGCTGGCTGTGGCCATGGGTGCGAAAAGCTGGGAACAGAGCTGGGGCTTACGGCTATTGCAGGCGTGCTCAGCTCTGCTGGGCTGTTGAAAGATCCGTCTCCCATCACAGTGCTGTGTTTGACAACAGATTAGCCAGATTCCTTTGAGCTTTTCTTGTGCTGAAAGGACGTGTCCCAAAGCAGCCGAAAGGACAGCCCACATATCCCACACCAGCAATTCTTTTTGATCTGCTTTTCCTTTGACATTGTCTGTTGTATGTCTTCCCCCATAAATTTATTCCTTTTCAATGCAGTTAGTTTGGGTTCACGCAAAGACTGAAGCGCCACCCAAAAGACCAGCCAGAAGAGTGTGGTTTTGTCCATCGTGGAGCCAACAACAGGAGAGGTGGTTTTATCCGAGAAAAGAAGGTGTTGAGTGTTGAGTGCAGTTTAATTGTGTGTGTGTGGGGAGGTGGGGGGGGGAGGCTGGCAAAAACAAAGTGCTGTGGCTTCAAGTAGAAATAGCTAATTTAGCTGAGTGCCAAAACTGGTGCCAGCTCCAGATAAGCTGTGCTGCTCCTCCTGCAGCGCTCACCCAGTCTTGTTCCAGTCAGCAGCAGGAAATGCCACCGGGAGCACCTCATCAATGCCAGTAACCAGGAGGGACTCTGCAAATGCTTCCTCTGCATTTGCTTGTCACACAGAGAGTCCTGCTTTGCTTTTCCAGGTCAGTAACGGACTTGGTGTTTGGCCTGTCCTATGTGGGGTGGCCACTGGACCACCAGCCCGAGCAGCAGGAAGGGAGCTCCTTGTGCCCAGCAGTGCTCATGCCTGGGGACTGAGCTGTGACAAGTGCAGATGCACAGGAAGAGTGGGTGTGCTTGAAACTGTGGCTCTGGGGGCAGCTTTCTGTGATCAGGGCTGTGTCTGTGGGAGTACCTGGGGTGATGCACTTGCTACATTTCTAAGCACAAAGCTCTCCCATACTAGATTTGTATTTTAAAAAGAAGTGGAGGAGAAACATAAGCATGTGGCATGCGTCCCCGAGCTAGGAACCACAAAGAGCTATGCACAGCCAGGAAACGTGCCATGCTGGCTGAGAGGAACCTGGGAGGGCTCCTCCTTTCAAGTCCTCTATCAACAGATCAGATGCTTAAAGACTGCACCTCTCCCCAAACCTTCATCTTCTTTTGTGGAATAATAAGCAAATAGGTTTGAGCCCGTTGCCTGCAGGGAAATGGTTTTGTAATGGAAGGAGCACCCTGCACTAAATCAACAAACAGGAGAATGTCTGTGTTTGTTTTTCCATGTGCTGGAGGTGAAGGTTGCAACCATGCCGGGGTTTCTCTCACATCTTCTCCACTTGACACGGGGCAGGGACAGGCACAGGCACAGACACAAGGCTGTATGGGAGTGTGTAAGTGGGATCACAAACACACGGAGCCACCCGGGCACTGCCCTGGTGCCATTGCTTCTCTCCTGAGCCCCCACTTGTGCAGCTGCACAGTGGTGCATGGGGGAGTGCAGCTGAGCTACAGCTGACCAAGAGACAAAAAGGAAGCTTTTTATTTTTAACCCATCTCAGTTTCCTGCTCTAATTCACTCTCAGACCACACCAGTGCTTGCACTGGGAGTGATAGCAGCTCCTGCAGGTGGCACTGCCTATGTGGGTGCTCATGGCCCTCTGGCCCAGGGCGAGGGATGGCCTGCAGTATCTCATTTACATGTGCTTACTTAGGTACTCGTGCACTTTCATTAACACAGCTCATTTCAAATAGGGTGGGTAGGTTTGTTTATTGGCTCTAAGTACAGAGCTACCGGTATACTTTTTGTGCACGGGATGTTGGCACTGCTTTACTGGCATTGCTGAGGAGTGTGCCTAGCACCCGTGCAAACTCAGAGCTAATTTGGAAAAAGATGGTTATCTGGGCAGGCAGAGAGAGGCACAACCCTCTCTTCTGTTGTGTCCCAAAGACAATACGTTATTGGGAAGCTTTTCGTATGCTTAGTGCACAGGGAGTATTTGCCTGGGTAAGGACAGAAGAGAGTTTATGATTGAACCTTGACTTACACGGATGTATCCACCTTGCTCACATATTCCTAGCATTTGAACAAATGGCTCAAAACCAGGCCTATGGCACAAAGGAATGCTCTAAGAGAGCATATGCTGCGGATAGCCCTCTCCAGGCCTCCTCTTGATGCACAGTTATATATGCCCATATATTTTTCATATATATTTCCCATCGGCCCGCTTTGTTCCAAAGAGGTAAAAAGATAGGTGTAAATGTGCGTGCATCTGTATGTCAGAACAGGCACTCCTGTGCATATACAAATATATGCAGACACATGCAGATATGACTGTGCCCATGCAGGTCAGCATTACTCGTCACATTTACACGCCTATCCTGCCATACAACCAAAATATGCAAGAGTTTGCTATAAGAAGCCAATTTTCTTTCCCCCCTGAATTGCTAAATGCTGGAACCCTCAGGCTAGCTGTTGTGGTTCCCTGATTCCCAGGTTTCTTCTGCAGCTGGCTAATAAGCAGCACTGCAAGATTCCTAACAACTGGGATGAAGTTTTGTGTAAATCACCTTCTAGGCATTAGACTTTTCCCAGCAAAAGAGTGGGGCGGCTGTTTAGAGGAGGGAGAGTTGTTCCCTTTGATGTGGGGATTAGTTCACATGTCAACGTTATCCCCCTTTTTTTTAATATACTGTGATTTACAGGGAGGGTGGCTATGGGAGATAGCCACAGGGACACCCACGTGGGGCCGGCTGACAGACACCACCTCCCAGGAGATACCTACGACTAAGGCAGCTGGCATCAACAGAAAGGCTGCAATTATAACAGCAACAACAACAAAATCTTAAAAAATGACCTGCTTTGCCTAACAAATGCTTTCGAAAACTTAGGATGTACTTTAGTGCTTATGGAGCTGGAAATGGGTTTCCCAGCAGCAGAAGGGGAGTCTTTTGCACATCCATAAAAAAGACATTGTAAATGCTTTCTTCTTAAAAAAAGGAAAGTTTGGTCTATATTTCCCCCTTAGAGCACACATCAGGAGTGGGAATGAGTGTGGCTCTAAAACTGATTAGGCTCACTTGAAACATTCCTAGCATTGTGACTGCTTTGGTCAGTCTCCACGCTGTTCTGCATGAATCTTTTATCAGCACTTTATGAAAACTTCACGTTTTGGTCAAAAGTTATGTAGTTGTTCTGCGATCCCATCTTTTGTCTCTTAGTGTTAGAGGAAGCTTTCCCAATGCTGTTCATGGGAACTGGATAAGGCCGTGAGTCATTACGCTGGGAGCCGTGTTCAGAGCAGCTTTGCTTAGCATATCTGCATTGTTTAGGCTTATTGCTTTGTGCAGGATGAGGTGCTGGCAAAGGAGGCAGTGATGCATAAATGCAGTAAGAAGAGTTTTAACTAGTTGTATTTAGAGAGTCTGCTGCATTTTGTTTCAAAGTTCTATTTACTTTTGCATTTTTCAGTTTCTAATAAATTTATATGTGCATTTCTTTTTTGATGAAATTTTGAGACATTCTAGTATGTTTCAGAGAAACACTAAGCAGGAGGTTAATTTCCAGCCAGGCCAGCACCAGAGTGTCTCCCTGCACAGCAGTGCTGGCAGAATGAGAGTGTGGTGGCCCAGACTTCAGAGGTGTTCTAAGACTCTGCCATCCGCCGTCACTTCTCCCCTGTTGTTTAGGCTGCAGAGGTAATGCAGGGTCTTCCTTGGGTGTTTCCCACCGATTCCTCTCCGATCTAGATATCCCAGCCTGTCATCCACCTGAAGCTGCCCCACACACCGGCCCCTCCTGGCATGTCACTGGCAGCACAGGCACTGTGTGGACACCGTACCGCCATGGGTAGACAAAAGCCGCTTCACTGCTGTGAGGCTCCCAGAGGCCTCCCCCAATCCCCTCGCTATTCTCTCAGGAATAAAGAGGTTTTTGTGCCACCCCCCAGGAGGGCAGGGCTGCTGCTTCCAACCGGAGCGTGACGCACGGTGGAACGCACCCCACACAGGCTGCGGTGATGTGGCCACATTCAAGTGTGGGTATCCAAAGAGACAGAGGCATGCTGGGTTTCTGCTCTCCTTTAGAGGCAGCCCCATAACGTCTTCTGCTTGTTTATTCAAGTTGTCAAACTATTTGACTGGATGGATATCAAAGAGTATCTTGAAGACATCGTTTTGTGGAAGGAAAGACCATTTGGTGGTCACTAGGCTCCCCCATGTCACCATTTCCCAGAAATGGAAAAGCCTCTCCCTGGTGTCCTGCCCTTCTTCAATGATCGGGCAGTCAGCCAGTCCTACAGAACAGGCTTATGCTTTTGAATGCATGAGGAAAGCAGAGAATTTTAAAAAATACTGGAGATTTTATTTATTTATGGTTTGGTTTTGGAAGCTATGTTGGTAATGATGGAACTTAGAGCAGAACAACCTAAGCAGACTATAATGTACAACTTTTCATTTCACACCACCAAACACATGCACAGGGTGCAGTTCATGATTAGCCTGCCTCCTCCCTCCAAAAGAAGAACTGAACCTGAAGACAAACACTCCGTTGATTGTCCAGTGGGGTGGCCACGCGAGCCCCAGATGAACACCGGGCCTGTGAGCCAGCCATGATGTCTGTCTTTGCAAACCTGAGCTGCAGCCCACAAATCGCTGCTGGCACATGAGTGAAACGCTACCTGGAAGCATCAGGTGGAGAAGAACACTCAGAGAGATACCTGCACTCCTTCACTTTATGGCAGTAGTAAGGAAACGGCTGTTGTTGCCTGTATATCCAAAACGGCTTTTGAATATTTTTGCTTTTTGTCTATATTTAATTAAAGAAATCACTTCAATTTGAGTTTCTCCAAAAGCATGCATCTCCTCTATGCCTCCCAGGCAGGAGAGATGAGAAAGATCTGTTGTCCTTCCAGGTTGTGAGTACAGGCAACAAGCACCTGCAGTGCCATCTAGACATTGACACTGGAAGCTCTAGGGAAAGGACTTGGAGAGCTCAGGGACTCTGGAAATGCGGCAGCTCAACAGCCACCCTCTTAGCACCCTGCACTGTGCAAAGCCTCCCCGAAACCTGATTAGGGAAATACTGAAGGGGATTCATGGGAAAGAGCTGATGTCAGGAAGGAGCTTTAAACCTTTGCACGGAACGTCTCGTGACTGAGCGGGCAGGCCGGTGGCCGTGCTCTCCATTGGCAAGCAGCGGCTTGTGGAGACCTTCAGGTTATTAGATGGGATTGCGGGAGAATGCCAGCAATGTGTGCGGGGCTGGGGGATGAAAGGGAAGCCCGACTCAATGAATGAATGAAGAAATATGCATGCAATTTGTGAATGACTATTCTCCCTTTGCTGAACCTGCACACGAGTTTCTGCAGTGCTTGGTGAAAGCCTGAGAGCAGTGTTTCATGGCTGAGGAGGTCCTACCACCCCCTGGCTCTGCATACCAGCTGCCTGGGATGCTGCGGTGGCCCAGGTGAGGAGCCACCAGTAACACAAGCAGCCACTACGTCCCAAGCATGGCAGCTGTTGCTGCTGGTGGCCAAACCACAGGCCATGGTGATCCGTAGCATTTGAGGGGAAAGCTCTGAGGAGGTGATCCTAGAGTTATCAGCACTTGTTAGCCAGCAGGCAGAGCTCACAGAGGCTGTACCCGTCACCTCCACTGTGCTTGGGGCTCTCCAGCCTGGCAAGAAGCTGCCCAAGATGGTGGCTGTGGACACGTATGCTGGCAGTGCATGCAGGGAGCAATCCGCTCCCAGAGCACGGGAGTTTGGATAGCTGGAGTGGGGCATTTGCCACTCAGAGATGATGTCTCTGCAGCTCCCAGCTTGGCACGCTGAAGCTATCTTTATTATCCTTCAGGGCTATGGCTGCAAACAAAAAATGCTTTCATTTCAGTTTGGCGGCCGCTCTGGTTGTGTGTGCTCTGGCTGCTTCCTTAATTACAGCAGCTGTTGACAACTTCTGATAGAGACCCTCTCTTTGACCAGTCCCTACTCCCAAACTGATCTTTGCAGTCAGGACACACAGCAAACTGGGACGATGGTCTGTGAAAATGAGCTCACTGTAATGCAGCGACTCCCGCACCACAGCCACGCTGTGTTCCTCTCTTCTGTCCTCTCCTTCTGTACTGGTGCTGTTTATTTCCTCTTTCTGGCTGTAAGACGTATTATTTATGAGCGCTAGGTTTCCTGTTGCCTGCAGCTGCCTGTACTTTCCCCTCTCCAGCTTGCAGGGCTGTTCCATTCAGCCTGCACCTCCATTGTCCTGCTCGCTGAGGTGCTCCCACCCAGCTCGAGCAGAGGTTGCCTTCTTAACACCTAACAGAGAGGGGACTGTGTGTAAACCCACGCCAAGCCCAAGGTCAGTGCAGGGAGGTGACACACAGGCGGTGCTTCCCAGTGCGGGGGCAGCACCCCACTTGGCTCACACGTGAGGAGGAAGGCAGCACCTGGGGCTGCTGCCAGTCTGTGGGGCTGCCACTCCCAGGGGTTTTGGTTTGCTGCAAGGTTTTTCACGTTGTGGATCACGTTGTGGTAAAAATGCTGTGCGGACTTTCCACACGTGAGGTTCTTGCCTGACTTCCTTGACCTTTTGTGGACATTCAGCATCCTCGTAGTAAACACAAAGATTGCATATACGGAAAGTGAGGTCACAAAAGGAAACAAAATGTTTTGCTGCTTTGAACGTGATTTCTCAGCTGGAAGGACAGAGGAGGCATGAGCTCTTAAAAAGTGCAGCTTATTACCAGCAAGGCACATTTGGAAAGCTCAGTACTCACTGGGGAAGAGTGCTGGATGTCAGTTCCGATCTGTGGCAGGGAATAGGGTTGAAGCAGTATTCCCTCTCTCACACAATTAATATATGAGGGGCTGCACTATTTTCATCCCTTTTTCTATCTATTTGCTGGGTGCTCAGGGCCGAAAGCTGAGCAAGGCAGGTGCACGCTCACAAGAGCCCATAGGCAGGATGCAGAGTGCCAGGCTTTGCTGTGATGCTGCTGCAGGCCATCGGGGTGCGGTCCTGCCGGCTGTCACCATGGCACACTGCAGCTGCAGCACTCTCTGACACTTTTCCCTTTGTGTCAGAACTCAGAAAGCTGTCTGGGAATATTAAATGGGGAGCAGTCCTCTGACATCCTCTAGGTAAGATGGAAATGGGAGATCCTGAGCGTGAGAGTTATGAAAGCTCCCACTGTGTTACCTGCAAGCCAGCGCTTTAACTCCAGCATCCTGGCTATATTCCAACTCTGCTAATTACATCCTGCCTATGTGAAAATTCCCCTGCATTTTTACACAGCCCTTCTTCCCCATTTGTTCTCGGCAGCTGGGCAGCGTTGCCAGGCGCAGCAAAGCGCTTGCCATGTCTCAGCCTGGGCCTGGCTGCCTTTCAGCAGGAATGAAGTGAGTGCTGTGCAAGGCATCTGCGAGTACTCTGGGTCCTTGGCAGGAGAGCCGCTGCAGTGCTGTGGCTGGCCAGGACACGAACAGGGCAAAGGAACTGTGAGGGGCTGCAGGGTTGGGCCATGGGGAAGGCAGCAGGGACTGCCCGGCTCTCAACTGATTTTGCTCCCTTTTTCCTTCTCTTTCACTTGATGAGTCATGTGGACGTTTCTTTTGGCTCATCCCTGTTGGAATTGCTCTTCTCAGCTGTCCATTAATCGCCCTGGTAAAAACCTGACTCATGCCACCGGAGAGGAACTGGCTGGGATTATCCCTCTCTTCAGAAGAGGGGCCGAAGAATGGCTGCAGCAATAGCTGTGGAATTCTGATAATAAGAACTGTGACTCATAACGAGGAGAATAATGAACTCATAGGTATTTATACAGGAGAGTGGCTCACTGGCTCATTTGTCCAATGTTCTTGTCAGTCATGATCTCCCTTTGACTGTAAAAATTTTACTACAGCCCTGCCTAAACCCATTATGGGAGCACAAGGTAGAGGTTGCTCACTAACCCCACTCCCACAGCAGAGGTGGGATGTGCTCAGATCAGAGCAGTGCCTTGTTTTCCCTTTTCCCTGCTTACATCCTGCTCTGATCTTTTCAACATCTTAATCTCACAGGAATGACTCTGTGGGAGGTCTCTGTGTTCCAAGGGGGAAAAAGCAAGGATATGTCCAGGTACAATGCCAGCATGTACTCACTATATCCCAGAAGGGCAAGCCTTGAAAAGGCAGGGAACTGTCCTGGCTGTGGTGTAAGATAGAAGGCTGGGACCTAAAGATCTGAGTCCTCCTGCCACTCTGCCTGAGTGACTTCAGGCCAGGCACTTACAACTTTTTTAGATTCATTATCCGTGTCTTTAAATTGTATTTAGTCCTTACTTCACAGGGCTGAGAAGAAGGAGATTAAGCTTTAATTCATTAATATCTGTAACACTTTTTAGAACTTGGGTGGAAATTTCCCAGGTTTTGCAGAGAGCATTAAAAAGCTTATCTCCCTCTCCAACTGCAAATGTTCCTGTAATATGAGAGAGAAACAAGTGATACAGCACTTGTATTTCAGTGTTTATAATAATAATAAAAAGAACACCCTTACCCTGCAGCTTCCCCTCTCTATCCTTCCATGTTTAAATAAAGAAAAAAGAAGAGAGAGAATGAGCAGCAAGAAATTTTAGTCTAAACAGAGTCCAGTTGCTCCTTGGAGACTTGAATGCATCTCAGTGGAATTTTCCCTGCCTTCGGTCTTTTGTACTTCTGAAAGGTCCTGGAACCAGGCATGTGACTGAAAGAGCAGAAACCACTTCTGTGTCTGAGTGCTCCACCAAATATTTACAAGATATCCAGATAAAATGGCGACAAGCAAGTTCAGCAGTGTTTGACTGACTGGACAGCAGTGCAACATTGGCAAGAAGGAAATCTAAACTTTGATTAAAACAAAATTAAAATGAAATTTTAAAAAACATCTCTTTAAAACATAAAATCGGTAAAGCTGGAGAACTGCTCCTCTCCAGAGTGAAACCTATTAGCTTTTAAAAGTAACATTGAAATGGAGTAGCTTGCTTATGATGAAATCTTGGAAACTTTCTCGTTCAAGGAGAGCACAAAGCTGCCTGAGCAGGCTCATGAGCAGAGAGTTACAGAGCAGTCCTCTCCGCACCAGCCTGCTTGGTTGCTGCAAGCAAAGGGACACTGCCTTCCTCATCCCGACAACTCTTCAGCCTCCCACGGTGCAGCTGTAAGGGTAATACAGTGCTATTTAACAGGGGTCTCGTGTTTCCTGGTAACATCCTTGGTCACCCCAAACCTGCCCAGCAAACAGCAGATGGCAACCTGTTCACCCCAGCACTGATCCCCTTGCTGGGTTACCTGAACCTCCCACACTTCTGTGCAGGGTGCTCTGCTTTCCATGAGGATGCTCAGTGAGGCTTTCCCCATGACTGCAGGGCACTGAACCATGTCTTGGGCTGATGGTGACTGTGCATCAACCATCAGCACTAACTCAGCACATACATAGCTTTCCCTGGGGATGTGAGGATTGAATACAGGGAACAACTTGATGTCAGTCACACTGAGCTAGTGCCTTCAGCAGCCCTTAGCAAGTCATACATTGTCTCAGTCACAGTAAGGCGTGAGTAAATAATGCAGTTGAAACCTGGTGCTCTATGTGTTTGACTGCCTGCTCCTCCAGACTGCTGAGGTGTCAGGGTGAATTAGGAAGGCTTGTGAGGCCTGTGCTTCTTCACTGAGTCAGTGTGTTGTTCATAGAGTTTTATTACTATGTAATTTAATTTAACCTGAACAATATTCAAAAGTTTCATAATTCCAAGGTTTAATGTGGCCCACATGTAGAGAGAACAGCACTTGTTTTTTATATTAGTCTCTAAAAAGACAAAAGAAGAATGCCTAGCTACCTGCTTCACTGGATTTTTAAAAAACAGGGTTGTTCATTCATTTCTCAGTGAAAATTGCATTTGACCTTTCTATAGACTGGGTGTATCGCCAGGAGTCTCATCAGTGATGTTGAGTAAAGCATTTCTCAAGGCAGTGTTTCTCACTTGTATGGTTTGCAGGGCAGGATTGGTTCCATCCCAGGGTAAATTTGAAAGATTCTTTCCATCTGAAACACACAACAAAGACAGACATCTCAATGACAACATGTAAGAATGAAATGACAAAGTCACCATTTCCTCCAGCCACTTGGAAACCAGTTTAATTCACAAAACAAATCAAGGTAAATTTCAGCATAAACTAATTTCACGGACAGGTTGAAGATGGATGTACTTATATATGGTATAGTATATAAGTATACTTATGTAAGTATATATGTACTTTCTGCTGACTGCCTGGCTGTCCTTTTAGTTACCAATATCCAGACTCAATCTGTGCAGCAAAGTTTCTGATGCTATTCTTGTGCTTTGTAGGCAAACCTTCGCACAGTCCAGCTCCCATTATGACTCTTTGGCAGAGCTCTCCCAGGGCCAGTGTATTTCTGTTGAGGACCTTTGTGTCATTCTAGCTTCCCAGTAAAACTTTTTTGGTAGCTGCCTATGAATAGAGAATGGAATATGCAAAAGGACTGACATCTCTACCACAGTTTGCTTTTTACAGTTCAAACATGTTTCTTAGAGTTAAACAGAGCACAGCTTATACCAGTGTATTTTCCAACTATTAGCAAATTGTACTGGATTCAGAGCAAATATTATGGCTGCACCCTATATGCCTTTGTAATACTTAGGCTGAGAGCATAGCCTTCCTCCTAACCAGTATGAGCTGTTCCACTTTTAGTCTTAGTCCCATGTCAGTGGCTGCAAAGTGCTTTGGGATGTAGTTTACTGTTTAAACAAAGGATATTATATTACTGTGATTACAGTGTTGAAAATAGACTGTTGTTAGTGAGAGGAGACAAAAAAAAAAAAAAAGCATCTTTTGATGCCTTCCTGATTGACCTACAAATTGACAGGAAAGAACACAAACCAAAGAGACACATGAAGCTATTAAGACCAAAATATCCAAGGTAAAAATGAATAAGCAGTCACATCATGCCATGTCCTCCTGTTTGCTGCTATCAAGTGCATTGCAAGGTATCATGCTTCTACTCAAATATGTACTTCTCTTCTGATTTCTACAGCTGATCCACTGTGACAAGTTCTGTTGTAGCCCGGGGAATGGGCAGCTCCCAAGGGCTCTGCAGAACAGCCAACTCCCATCTGGGCTGGTCCCTACTGTGCTCCATTAAAGCTTTGAATAAAGTCAATAAAGCTGAAAGGAGGAGGGTGAAAGGCAAGGTATTCCTCTGCAACAGGTCATGACATGATTCGGATTAACAGAGGGGATATCAGAGAAGAATCAGAAGACTTACACGGGTTGTAAAGGTAAGCTGTGTCTCAGTTTTCCTCCTCTTCTCTATCCCTCCTTGTTAACTATATGAAAACTGGCAACCCTAGAAAAGATTTGCTCCTATAGCAAACTGGTATAACAGTTATGATAGTCATAATGCAGTTTGGCCAATACACCTTTGATGAATTCCTCAACACAAATGTGACTGTTTAAAACAACTTTGTTATCTACTGTAAGACATCTGTAGCATTGCTAAAAATTATATCCCTAGCCAACTTTATTTATTTTAATGTAGAGCTTGCTTGAAAACCCAGAAAATGTACAGAAGATCTTTTCTGTGAATTTATGGTAGAGAAGAATGACCAGTGCAGTTGTCTGCACTCTGTCTAGCTTTGGAAGAGGATTAGCAGGAAATGCATCTGAAGAACTATTTCAGCAGAAAGCTAAGAAAGTGAGTAGAACAGTAGTCTTTCCAAAGTTTGGAAACTTTATGTTCTTATCTATTAAAAACAAAACAAAACAAAACAAAACAAAAACCCAACAAACCACCAACAAAAAAAACTCTCAGCTTTGAAACTCAACAAAATAAGAAACCAGTTAATGGGAAAAATAACATTATTTTTACTTGGCAAAGTCCCTCAGCAAAAGAACAGAAAATACCATCTTTTTTCAAAAAGAATCTAGGCATTCTGTAGACATGATGTACTAGGCTTACGCATGTTGCCATTCTTAGAGCATTAAAGATAATGTAAAAGATTTTTGTAAGTGTCAGATTAACCAAGTAGATTTCTGGGCCAGAGATAACCCAGTAAATATGCATTTTTTTTTCACTATCCTATCTACTTATTGCTCATTTGTTTCTGTTACACCACGACATTTAAAAGAAATCACAGGAATTTTGAAGGTGTGTTTAATGCCACTGCTTCTTGAACAGCATTGCTCAGGAATGCTAGGCCTAATGAATCTCAGGTTTTGTAAAGTAGCTGGCCATCATTTTCATTGATAGGATACTGCAGTTTTTTCTGGATTTCAGTAAAATTCATTTTCCACCAAGCAGGGTTTGCATTGGAAGCTTAGTTGCAAGTTTAGCTAAAGAAAGACCACCCACCCACCTGTCTGTCCATCCATAATCACAAATTATGAACATATTAATATAGTTTTTTAGCACACATTTTCTAGAATAACCACTATTTCTTAATAGGTTTTGAACAGTAACTGTTTATTTCATATGGAATAGCATTACCCAGTTGTGTCCTTACCTGAAGTAGGCTGATCTACATAAAACTGCTTAGATTTCTACAAAGGCTCTCGTTCAGCCTTTTTTATTTTCTCTGAGTGATTCAACTGGTGGAACTGGCCTAAATGATTGTAGGCAAGCACATGTAACTCTTTCATGGGACTAGAAGCCATTGCAAAGTTATTTGTAGTGTATGTATGCAAATCAACTTCAGTTTGAGATAGGAGGGAAGAAGTTAGAGGGGGATTTCCCTGCTTTATGTAATGTGTTGTTGCTCGTTTGCTTCCTCTGTTCACAGGGCCAGGAGGCACAGGCATGACACCACCGGTAATTTCTCAAACTCAATCTGAAAGCAAAGACAATGCGCTCAGTGACCTTCAGCAGCCTCGCAACTTTCAGTAAATCCTCCAGCTCTGGCTCAGTGATATCCGGAATAAAGGTGGCCTGGAGGAGAAGTGGGGGAACGACTCCTCTGGTAAGGGCTTCACTCACTTACTGGCATGCTTCAAAAGTGGGTGACAGTATATGACTCTGCCTACTGCATCTCTAACTTCCATTTCTTGAGCCATACAAAGTGCTGCACTGGGTACAGGATCTGTGTCACCCGTTCAGTGTGGGATCAGCATGTCACAGTTCTGAAACCAGGTTGCCAGCCACACTGAGGTAGTTTGTCACTGTCATCCCCAGGTGGGGGCTGGGAAAAGACAAGTCTCATGTGCTCAGGCACATTTAGCAGAGACACTTGTGGCACAGACAAGCTGGGTAGGCAGAGACTCTAAGGCATGTCCTCCTCAGGGAGGTATAATGCCGTGGCTGCAAGCAGCCTGTGGGGTGCTATGCTGTTGAGGGCAGCCTGTGCTGAGGCCCAGGTGAGCAGCTCCGTGCCAGCCTGGGTATCAGTCTCTACACGGTACTCTGTGCTGAACTGATTGCAGTGTTATTGTCCCATGTGAGAAGATTTATAATTCAGTACCTATCCAGATGCTGAGAAATGGGCTTACCGAAAACCGCTGCTAAGGGAAATACAACAGGTGAAGTAAGCATGGTGGCACTGAGGAGGAAGGAAATCTCTCTGCAGTGCACTGATAACAGCATGCTTGTTATACACTGCGTTCAGTTTGGACAATCCGCAATCAGGAAAACATAGGCTAGCTGAAGGAAACTCAGCTCGGAGGCCCTAGGGACTGAATCAGTCTGTTAAAGTGCTTTGTTGGTTTTATGTATCAGTACTTAATTAGGATGCTTAACAAACACATCAGAAAGATAGTAACTGTTAAATATTCAGCAGGATGAGCTTTCAGTTACAATTCTGAATAAAGTTCTCAGAAAGCTTGTTTTAGCTACTCCAACAACACCAGAAGAATTGGACTGGACCAAAAAAATATATAGATCAAAAAAAGTAGGGCACTGTTGATTGTAGAGACCTGGCTAAAAACCCAGGTCTTGCCACCGGCTCGCTGAATGATGTTTCCTGCCCTGTGCTTCAGTTCTCCCATCTATAAAACGAGAGCAGTCATACTGGCAGTCCTGGTAAGCCTCCAAGATGAGCGAAAAGCCATAATAATTTATTTATAACTTACTCTTATTTCTGAGGAAGGAAGAGCAAAGACAAGAAACCATCAAGCTTTCAGGTTTTCTTGATTATCATAAAAAAGAAAAAAAAGCACCATGTAACATGAATTTCACAAACAGAAAAGTTTAGCAAGTCACCTTTAAGGAGAAAGAGTGGGAGCACAACTAAAGAAAATTACAAGCAGGCAGACAGTCAGGAAAACACTCCAGATGGTGGAGTGAGTTAGGCTGCAAAACTGGCTCCCACAGGAAGCGGTGAAACCCCCATTGTTTGAGACATTTGAAACGGAATTCTTCAAAGTGCTGGTATATATAATACAAGGAACTGCTCTGCACTGCCTCAGACAGGTAATGGTTCTGGGACAATTCGTATAGAGTGACACACCATTTCTTCAGCCTTTAGGAGAATTCTTGCTGCTGTGACTACGAGGAGCTGTAGGCTCTCTTTTTTATCAGTACATTATTTGAGGAACAGCCATAGGGATGTAACTACACAGTGGTTTTGCAGGACATGGATTCAGTAACCTTTAACAGATCTTCCTCATTCCTACTTTGAGATCTGAAGTTTGTATATCCAAGAGGGGAAAAATTGACACCTATTCTCTGTCTAATGATTATAGTGTGCATCCTACTATTTAGGACTATTTATTTCCTTTATTATAATCTAATGAAAAACTGGGTGGCTTGATTTTTACAAGCGGTGGTTTGCAGAAGAAAGACTGTGATTTTAATAGGAACCAAATGAGAGCTCATTACGTAAACGGCATTATGAGACGAAGAACTGATGTTGCAATGCTAAATGCTCAAACTCACCAAAATGGGAACTGGCAGCAGCTTGCTGGAATGCTGGGATTTCTCCACACTCGAATACTACTGCAAACATTTCCCGCTGCTGCTAATGCTGGTTCAGCTCCTCTGGAGGTAGCTGTGGAGGGAGCCCGACTGTTTCTGTTGTTACTGGCACTTAAAATCTCTAGACCTTCTCTGAAACACACATTCAGAGCTTTGGTCCAGTTTTATTGATACAACTTGGTTTACTGGTTGTAGCAGGTAGAGGAAGAGAAATTTTTAAAAGGAGCTTAGAAATTGGAGGTTTAATGCCTTCATTTCCTCTTGGTCTCATACCCTGGTGTATGAAGAAAGAGGCAAATTGATTCAGATGGCAGAAGCGCACTGGTGACCTGGCCTTATTTTGTTCACTTTGGCTCTGTACAGACTTCTCTCACAGGCTCCCTGCCTTCAAAACTTAGACCTTCAGAGTGACCCAAACATGTCAGGCCTCGAGTCCGCCTTCCTTATGGTGTGGGGAGGGACAGGGAGCCGAAGGACATGCCCAGGGGCAGGACAAGTGATGCTTCCAAACGCTGGGCTCTGCGAGGCCTCGGGCGCCGCAGCACACTGCACGTGAAGGCTGGCACTGTCTCCGTGCTGCTGCCGTCCTGGCCAGAAATGTGGCAATTTCCTTAGGAATGAATCACTAACAGAAAACAAACAAGAGCTATTTGAAAAGTTTCTCCTTCCCTCTAAATGTCCCGTCCAGTATCATATTCCTGACAGTTTATTCTACAAGAATTTAGTCATCTAAGGTTTCAGTGACTCATCTGATGAACCTTCTACCCATTTCCTGGAAAGAGTCCTATGCAGTCCCGGTCTCATTCTGCCTACATTTTTATATATTCCAACTTTCCACCATTTCAGGTGTGGGAGAGAGGCAAAAATATTTTGAATGCACAGAATGTGCAAAATATCCGGAAAACAGAGTGTTGAAAGAAACATCTGGAAAACAAAGATGGGCACTGAATCACAGAGTCTCTTTTGGAAGTAGCTGCCCCTTGGACTGACAGCTGGATAGAAGAAAAGGAGCTGCTGTGTATAAGAGCTGTGTGGTACATGAATTTGCCAGGGCTGTGCCCTATAAAATGAAGATGAAAACACATCATTGCATGGGTATGACTCACTCTGGGCAATTGCTACTGATGACAAGTACCCTGACACAAACCGTTGAATGAATTGGGCTGGATGGGAACCAAAGCAGACATTTTACATATTTGGGCCAATTTGAAAGACACTTCTGTGCAGAAAACAACTGCTTCCTTTCCTGATGTAGTGGAAATGCTAAGTCATGGCTTGAAATGGTGATTGAGCACCTGGTGGGAAGACACAGCCAATCCAAGGGAGCTCAGGTGCATGCAATGCACCTGAGTGACCAGAAGGGGTGGAGCCAGGACCTCATTTAAGGGTTGGCAGTGGAGGCAAGGGTATCTTGCTGGTGATCCCTGCCTACTGGAGGTCTTTCAAGGTAAGCAGTCTTTCTTCCTTTGTTTTTGTGTTTATGGTTGCTGCATTTGTCTTCTCATTTGCTGCAGCTTAGGATTGTGTCACTCTGCTATTATTGCTATACTTTCCATTCATATTATAGCATTATACCTGCTTAAAAAGAAAATTCAAAAGCTGCTCACGGACTGCTTGAATGATGCTTCAGCGAACTTTGATTTAAGTGGGGTTGTGCTATGCATACAGCAGATAACTCTCTGCATATCAGTGATGTCCATGTCATACCTCCTAGCAAACACAGGTGTGCTATCTGTACATAAAATCATAGAACCAGAGCATCAATCATAGATAGACTTGGGTAGGAGCATTAAAGATCATCTAGTTCTAACTCCCTGTCATGGGCATGGTTGCCATCCTGTGCTGTAGTTGGAACAGGATGGTTCTAGTGTTGTTCTTAAGAAATTCAGAAATGTGAGCGTGAGCCCATCAACTTCACTTCAAAAGTGTGGAACAGCTTGGAGACAATGCCAATGTATGCTCATGGACCTCTGCCTTCTTCTGGAAAACCATAAGCCTGAGCACCACTGGCTTACATTAACTTGCAAGAGGGCTAACAGAGGAATTTGCAGATCTGTTTGATGCAGGCTGGGACAACATATCAAGCATTCTTTGAGGATGCTTTCAGCACTCAGTTATACCGGTATAACTGGCATATATACTGGTGTGTGTGTGTGCACACATATATACTGACACACATCACAAGCCTGATCCCTTTAAAAGGACTTGTTGTCAGGTCAAAGCTGTCCTGACATTCTTCTTATTAAAAAAAAAAAAAAAAAAAAAAAACTTTTACAAGCCCTGATTCCAACAGAAATGTTTCCATGATTTATTTTAAGAAGGGAACATTCCCCTGCAGTGCTCACCGCAACCCAAACACTGCAGTGCTGTGCAAGAGCATGAGAACCGGAGAGGAAACTGAAGAATATATTTTCACAGCCCCAGAAGAGAAATACAAAAAGTAAACAAACAGCAAAAGCAGTAACAAATAAACTTAATTTTAGTGTTGGCTGCAGTGTTATCTACAGTATGGCAAATAAGCAGACTTGAAGCATGCATAATTCTGTAGTGGTTTCTTTAAGACATGTCTGAGTGTGGGATGGGGTCTTGTGGGAGCCATCTACACTTAAAAAGGGATTTATTTTCTTTGTGTGATCCTTCTGCCTCCTCATACCTTGCATTACCCGTCTGAGAAACTGAACAGCAAACTGAAAGGAACTGTCTTACTGTTTTCAGAACTAGAAAATGAGAACCTTGGGCAAGCTATCCAGGAAATAAATCTCTTGTTTGTGGGAGAACTATCAAACTCTTGAAAGTAACAGGAAGAGTCTTTCTTCTATCTTGTGTCCTCTGTTCTACAGAAAGGTAAACCTGCTTACAGTGATGCTGCTTGTTTCTGTGGTGAGTCTGCAGAAAGCAATGTGCAGGAGGATAAGAAGACAAAGTATATGGAGTGAGAAAGAACGAGTGTGTGAGCGAAGAAATACTTTCGTGACAAAACTAGAAACTGAATTTGGCCATTGGAAACACACAAGCATGCATGCATACATGCACCCCTGCCCCCAATTCTTCAGAATGAAAGGTCTGTGTACAGAGAAGAGAGAAAGAAGAAAATGTAGTGAAGCCTGTCAAAAAAGGACCATGAAGACAGTCCAGCAGCAGAGTACTGATTGCACCAGAAAGCTTTTGGAAGCAGTAAACAGGAAATGGTTAAGTAAAAGCAGGTGGAGCATGCTGACTGCAGGAACGGAGCAGGAAATAGCTGAGCGTCTGAATGGATGCAGAAAAAAAGTTCTCTTGCTCAGTCCTTGGCAGTTGCAATATGCCTTTTCCTCCTGCTTCCAGTCCTCCTACACGACCCTTATCTTCCCAGGCTACAAAGTCCTGCAGTCAGCAAACACCTTTTGCTTGAGCAATCTGCCCTCCTTAAATTTCAGAACCAGCGCCGGAGAGCTGGAAAGCAACACTCGCTTTCTGCCTGGAAGACGAAAGAGAAGAGGGACTTGCCAACTGCACAAGGGAGGGGTCAGGAGCAGGTGCTGCGTACCAGGGGCTTCAGGTGTGAGGAGCTCCAGCAGGCCTCTGCATGCTGCCCCAAGTGCCCTGCTCCCAGTGTGTTTAGCATTACAGTGAATCAAAGAAACATATTTCTATCATCCTGCTCGTTCTAGGGGGCTCCTGAAGCACTCAGATGTAGGATTCATTCTCTCACTACTGAAACAGCCCCTTTTGGAGGCAGAGCACTGCAGCTGTTTAATAACTCACAGCAACATCACACAAGCAGATGGAAAAGAAAGCGAAATGTGTAAGAAGTGTTCTTTCCACTTTCCTTCTAACCCTTCCTTTCTCTTCTCTTTATCTCAAGCTTTTTCTGCCAGTTTCAGACAACTCCAGATGCATGTCTTTCCCACTGATATCTGAAGGTTTTAGGCTTGCAGATGGGGATCTGCTGCCAAATTACTGCTTGCAGGGCTCCCAGCCCGGGGGTCTGCAGCCTGCTGCCATGCTGTCCCCCCAGCATGCTGCTGGATGGGCAGGAGCACTGCAAGGGCTGGTTCTGCCTTCTTCCAGGGGAGGAGATACTTGATGTAGTTTGTTTGACACAGACAAGGCTCTCCTGCCTTCGCAGTATACTGGATTGCATTAAAGCCTCGTGATAAGTTAAGAAAAGAGCACGTATATTAGTTTGAATTGTTTTGACCTTGTCTAACTTGTAAGTATTGGACGGTGAAGCTGTGCTGGCATACGCTACTCTTAAATATTTCTGTCCTACTCTCCTGGATTTAAATCATAAAAACAAACAAACAAACAAACAAAAAAACAACCTGATCAAAGAAAAGAGTAATGTCATACAAGCTTTTAGGGAGTTAAACTGCACAAACAAAAAGGTTCTTCTGGTAGAGAAGTCTTACAAACAAGTCTTGCTCTTTTTTGACATCGTTATTTTGGCAAAATGTATCAGATGTTGTTGGGAATTCAAACATACAGGGATTTTCCTTTATCTTTTAAAACACAGAGCCACCACATACAATGCTTGCCAATGCTCAGATCCTAGGCATAGCTTTGGAAACCAGGTTCCAGCTCCCCCTGCCCGCTCCCCCATGGGCCCATTACTGCCCCAGCTGTTCCTTCTCAGGGGTTTGGAGTCTGGTCCTCGCTTGCAGGTCAAGGGCACTGCCAGGCCTGGGGTACTGGGGCATGCTCAGCTCATTCCTGCCGTGGCCTAAGTGTACAGGGAGGATGCGTCCTGTCAACTCAGGGGGGTGCAGGGTAGTGCTGGGAGTTACACCTTGGCACTGGACTCTGAGGAAAACAGGCTCTGATTCATGTGAATCTAAGAAGCCTAGAGAAAGCCACTGAGATGAGCTGAATAAAAACAAACAGATGTCTCTTTCCAGCTCCACAATTCTGCTTTTCTGCTCCCTCACCCTCTTTTTTTTTTTTTTTTTTTTTTCACTTAAGTTGTCAAGAAAAATGGCAGGAATGAGGCTCCTGGTATAATTACAATTTGCTGAGAAAATCAGAGCCTGCAGCAGTAATTCCTTTAGTGCTGGAGACAGATGCTGCTGAGGCCCAATCACAGTGTTTCCACTACCCAGGCCCTGAGTCTAATCTGTCATCAGCTGGGAGGCCGCTGCCTCCTGCTGCATGTGAACTGGGTCTGCTTGGCCTGATCCTTCCCCCCAGTCAGAGCGAGGCAGTGCCAGAGGGAGGCTATGTTTCCATTCACTCCCTGCCCTCAGCGACAGCGATACCACAACTTCAATGCGCTGCTTATCTCTCCTCCAACCACAGTATCAGGGCCACTCAAAGCCTCACTGGAAAGGACTCAAGTGGTTGTTTTCAACTTACAAATGCTGCATGTACAGTGACTGCAGTTCAAAAATACAATTTAAGCAGAGATAAGTTGAAGGAAAGGTTTAATGAGAACGGCCTGTAGCTAATTCCTCCTTTCAATCTGTATGGTATTTTTCTTTTTATTAGGAAGCTACTCTCAGTGAATGATCATATACCCTCTGCTTGTTAACATCAACGACAGAGAATCAAGAGTGTGAGTATGAGTACAGGAAAAAGAGGAAAAAGCAAAAAGTGTTTATATTGAAAACGGTGCTGTGGGAGAGCACAAGGCAAGGAGAGACTAAGCACATTTCTCATATGGCTTACACATAATCGCTGTTGCCATCAAATATTCTGTGTCTGACATCCAAAGAGTACAGGGCCCAGTCCATTGAGCTTCATTGTGCTGGTGAAAGAAGCTGTGGAAACAACAGACCTGGCCAGCTCACTAGTGCCCTTGTGCAAGCAAAAGTCACCATGGCGCTCTGTTAACATCTTTAAATTGGATTCTGGTCATAAAGGGAAACTGCCTGAAGAACTCTGGTTCAAAGGTATGCTACAGTATCATGAGCAAACCCCTGACAACTGGGAAAGTCTATAAGCTGGTGCCCAGTTTACAGCATCTCTATAATTCAGCATTAATCTCTGTAATACAACATCTCTATAATAGATGCCCAGAAGCACCATGGGACATGCAAGGTTTGGGAGGAATAGACGAAGTGGTTGTGTTTTGCTTCAGTAGCTCTTAAGAAAGGCTTAAAGGAAAAGAGTAGGTCATAATTTCTGGCTTGAAGCAAAAGCACATTAAAATACTTGACTTTCTGTAGCAGCCTGTGGCCAACTCAATTTCTTAGTTTTCGGTTTCTTCTGAATCTGCATGCAGTAGTTGTGCACTCATGGTAATAACTATCCAGATCTCGACAGGAACGGTGTATACTGCAGCTTCTCAGCCCCTGAGAATGGAGGGGGATCAGAAAGTGTGGCATGGTGTCTCAAAGAGGGGAAGGAGTGACTCATACAGGAAGAAAAACAAAGCTAAGACGAACTTAGAGCGTAAGAGAAGAGGTTGACTGTTGGCTGTAAATCAACTTTCCTGCACTCAGAAGTGTGCATATTGCAGTGAGAGGAGTTGTACTTGACAGTAATGGAAGCCCAAGGAAGTTTGATTAAGATTAAATGGCAGACACAGACCAACACAGAAAAGAGGTTTTTGGGTGAAAATCAGAGGCAGGAAGTGACTAAGTAGGTCAGAAGCTGGAGGGTAGTGAGCTGGATAGATTAAGTGGGACTTGGAGCAACTCAGCTCTGCTAATGACAAATGATAATGTTCACGCTGTCGCCAAGTTTAACAAATCTGACTCTGAAATCACCTTCAAGGTCCTGATAGCAAATCAGAGATTTCTGAGTTCTAATGGTATCTACATCTGAGCAGATAATGTATGTGTTTTAACCAGAGAATGGTTTTGCAGTCACTTTTTGACCCTGCCAACCTTCCTGTAAATAGTATACTATTTTGACTGAACAGGATTTCTTCTTAAGGACTGAGAAAAAAATGACCTGGCTAGTAGAAACTGTTTGACACTGAGAAGGGCAGCTACTGCAGACTGAAAAGACGGATGCATTGGAAAAACTCCTTTCCACCCTAAATTCAGTAAGTCTTTGATTCATCAGCTTTGTTTGTATCCAGGACTGCCGGAAGAGAACAGTTACCTTGTATTTTTCTACCTGATGAGAAAAAAACAAATTGTATGTGTGCACTGGGACAGTTCAATTTGAGTCTATTCCAACTTCAAAGAGGTTTTCAATGGTCTTTCAGATGTAGGGTGTGAGGAAGGGTGAGAACTGCTAAAGCTAGCCCCATCCTCATTAAATCTTTGCCCTCTCTGGAGTAGGCATGCAAGTGGAGAGAATAGAAGATATGCATGAGCAACTGAGCATCTGGGACCTCATGACCTTTGACTGTTGTATTATGGGAAATGTATTCTTCGGTTGCTATGCTTTTCTAATTCACTTGTATTTTCCTTCAGTGACTCCCTTGTATTTTCTTTGGTGCTCCTGTGTAACGGTTTCAAGGAACCACCATCTCCAAGTTAAGCATGTATACAATAGCTTTAATTAAATGTTTGCAAGTATCCCACAGTAATGCAAGGGAAAGAAAAAACAAACAGTTTTGTACTCACTTGTACCTATCCCTTGTGAGCCCTGCCATGGATGGAAGCATCTGCACCGCTGCCCCTAAAACCCATTTCTAGCCTTTTGTTTAATGAAGGCCATAGGATCCTGCTGCTCTACATACAAGCACTTCAGGTATTTTCACTCCCCGTAGAAGAGCTACAGATCACTTATGAAAGGGACAGTGCTGAAATCTTTTAGGTTAGGCTACAATAAACAAAAAATAAGGAGTAGTTAGGGTAAATGTTCTTTACTTCTTTAAAAAAAAAAAAGGAGAATAAGGTTAATCATATCCTAGTTGTTCCTTAAAACATACCCACAAAGATGGTACAGATAGGGAACCAAAAAAAAGGAAAGGATTTGACTTTCTTCAGTATTCTGAATTTAATCTTTTTTGTTCTCTGTGCTATTGGCAAAATCTCAGTCCTGTCACTCTCCTTTTCCTCTCCTGCAATGAGTTACCTATTTATTATTCTCTCAGATGGGGATCCTTGCTTTTTTTACAAGCAGTTAACAGCATCATTTGATAAATAAAGAAGAAAGTTGTAAAGGATTCTTGTTTCCAGGCATTTAAAATAACTATGCACAAAGGAAATGAAATTCGGAAAAGGAATTCTTAACATGCAAAGAGAATAATAAGAAATGGGATGCTAAGTTCATTGCTCGCTTTAAGTCAAATATAAATATTTCTCTTGAATATTTCAATGACTGACATCATTATTATTTCAGAGCTGAGACAAGCCAATTTGAGAACACTTCAGTCTGGCTATATGTGTATTATTGGAAATCTGTCCTCTACTTCTCAGTGACTCACAGTGATAACACGCATCAGAAAAGATAACAGTAATTTTAAGACTGTAAAGAAAAAATAAAGGCCAGTTTGATGAGAGATAAAAGAAACCGAGCTTCTAGCTTTGATCTTGGCTATTTCCCAGCACTGAGACCAGTGGCTTCATCAGTTTTTGCAGTCTGATGTGCTGGGTTGGCCAGAGGTTGTGTTGAACAGGGACTGGCCTAGCTCTGATGGAGCTTGAGGTGTGGTGACTTTTCAGGAGGGAACAGAAAGCATGGGTTGTTTCCCTCACATAGCAAAGCACAAATGACAGCAGAGTTGTCTGAGATCAAGAAGTGCTGACGCAAGTTAGTAACAGGAACCAGCAGCTGTAGAGGGGTGGGAAGAAAAGCAGTCTTGGAAGGTAAAGGAGGAAAGGAAAAGGCCAGGGAAGATCTAAAATTAGGAGCAGCTAGCAGATGCTGACAGAGACTTCTCTTGATTGTCCTCATGGGGCTCGTCCTAGGCAAATTAAGGCTGACATAAAGATTCCTATAAGGACTTTTGGGATACTCTAAATGAAGATTTCTACTCCCAGGCCTCTGTTTATCTGCAGTCTGTGTTTCCATTGCATCTTCACAAGAAGCTTCTTCAAAATTCATCAGTTTTTGATGATGGCTGGGAATGAAGAAGTCAAATTCTGACCATCTTCACTTCTGCCTCTCTGTCTCCTATTAAATTGCAGTTGTTAAAGTCTTGCATTAATTCCTGAAAGCCACTCTTCTGCTTCTTGTCCTATTATGTCCTCTGTGGACTATTTCTTTCCTTCTCTTCTAGTAATGCCAGTTGATTTCTATCACTAAGACTAAGACCAGGGAAACTGATACCTAACTTTCTCTTGGGTGGATTAGTTTCTTTGAGGGCAGTTAGTTAATTATTTTCACTATGCAGATACCAAAAATACCCAGCCCATCTCCATAACACTAATTAAAATCCCCAATACTGGCAATACAGCAATCCTAGCCCTCGGACCACTGTAAGTACATTCGGACTTCCCCAGTTCTTCATGTTCCGCTTCTCTTTAATAAGTTGTAACTACTTCTGTTCTCAAAATTCATGAGGAACTTGAAGCTGAAGCTCAAAGTTCACACCAATCATTTAACACTGTGACCTGAACTCAGTGAAGTTTACTGTGAAGTTTACTGTTTACTCCCTAAGACTTTCTGCTTCCTTGGGATATGGAGGGAATGGGGAAAAGGAGAATACAGTGATGAGTGATTTCCTTACATCTTTTAACTAGTTCTGCAGTAGCAACCATTCTCTCGTTCAAAGGAAAAGGTCCCATCCCTGACAGAAAAGCAGTTGCAAGAGCTGAGCTATCAGTGTGCTGAATGTGATGTTCATGCTGTCTATCACCTCTTAAGTTCCACAAACAGACCAGGAAACAAGAAGATCTGGAAGGTGATAGTATTGAGCACTCTGCAGGGTGTAGTAAGAGCAAAGCCAGGATGATGGAAAAGAGAGTATCAGAAGTTAATCCCAGGTGTAACACATTGGAGGCCAGATGCATTTTGTAAGAGGTGTCCTTCATGTAATATGTGTTTTGTTTTCCCACTGTGAACTTTATGGTAGGCTTGAGCCAGTGAATGATGCATTCTCCATAAATGCCTAGCGTGGCCAGTTGTAGCCTTTCCAAGTTTCTTATTCAACAGCACATTTTTTCCTTGTTTTTAAATGCTTGCTGGAGTCTTAGACTAGGAGTTTTTAACCTAACAATAAAACACCTGTGTTTTATTAAGACTTGGGACTTGAGTTCCACCTCTCTCACTTTTACTAAAGTGTTGCCACTAGTCAGGTTAACTCTTTCGTAGTCAGTTTTGCTCTGAAAGTGTATCTACATACAGCTCAGTTCTTACTGGAGGAAAGGAAAACCAGCTCTGAGGCATTCTGTTTCAGCATCTTTTTTTTATGTTAATGAATAGATATTAACATGCAGTAGCAGACTCCACTTCTAAGGTTTTCCATGTTTTCTCCCCTGTTCCAAGATGAGCTCTGTTCAGCCCTGAGGTTTGTGTATTTTTCAGACCACAAGCCTCTCTTCAAGAGTGTTGTTCAGTGCTGACAGGTGAGGGGTGCAGAACCCCTAAGTCACAGCTGCAAAGCTGCATCCTTGCTAGCACAACAGCTCTGCATCAACATGGGACTGGAAATTCAACTGTTCTCACCGGCCACACTTATTTCCAGATGGAGATTTTTGAGTATCATAGAAACTTCATTCAACTCAATGGGAAAACTACTATTCTCTCTGTGCCTTTCCATTGTTCTCATTTCACTGTCTTAAATGAGAACTGGAGCAGCACTATATAGCAAATTTGTTGCCTGGACCTCCAAGTGTGTTATTATCCCTATATTAAATTACAAAAATGGCAGCATGTGGATGTGAAGGAATTGTCCAGATTCATGCAGCAATTCAGTGGAAAGGCTGACAAGTTCCATTGTTAATGTAGTAAGCAACTGCCCTGTGGTCCAGTTAACTTAGCATCTTAATAAGTGACTATTTTCTAGGTCTTCATGCACATCACAGAAGCACTGCACTGCAGTGCCAACAATGTGAGCAATTTCACCATCAATTCACTGAAGACAAGGGAGGGCAATTCAATACACACACCAAAGACTGAGGATCTGTACGTCATGAGGTCTGCTTCCCTCTCTGTTGCCATCTATGTGCTTATGGGCATCTGACCTTTTTCTTTATGACTCAGTTTCCCATGTAAGCCCGAGAGAAATTATTTGCAGCCAGGAGGTGGATCAAGAGGTCATACACTTCTGAGGTTATTCTGGGTTAGTCATTCGTCTTAGGACTTTAGTGGCACACTTATACAGAGCTAATTGTATTAATCTACATACATCAAAAGAGTTCAGATACTCTACAGAGCCATACAAATTTCTAAAATAAACAGGTAGGTAAATAGATAAATATTAGTTGCTGCCCAAATACTTGTCAGGAATAATTAATCCCATAGATGGCTATTTATATTACAGT
Source organism: Phasianus colchicus (assembly GCF_987193195.1). NCBI lineage: Eukaryota > Metazoa > Chordata > Aves > Galliformes > Phasianidae > Phasianus > Phasianus colchicus. The sequence continues at coordinate 29,464,321 of NC_143440.1, forward strand.
CTGATGTAGCGAATGTGTGATTTATATGCCCCTGTAACACTAAGTACACATACAGTGGTACTCGTAAAAGAGGATGTTCCAAGTTTATTATGCTTTTGTAAGCTAATTATTTCCACTCATTCATACATACCAGTATATAATTTCTAAGCTACAAGGATACCAACAATCACTGGAAATGGCCTTTATAAGCCCACATCACAGCAGAGCAAGTTTTAGGAACATAAAACTATGGCTGTTGCACAGAATGTCAGATACTGTGGGGATCTGGGAGGCTGGGGTATGTAGCAATGAAAGTCACCTGGTGTGAGAACAGCAGAGAGCCCCTACAGCCTGGTGCTAGCTCAGACCACAAACCAGAGAGTGTCCACTTGTGCCCTTTCGAGGAGTACCATCTGCCTTGCCTGCCATTTGGAAAGACACAGATGAACTTTACAAACATAATTTGGAGCTGAATTTTTTCATATTTGGATCATGCTTCACAAGACTCTTACCTTTCCATTCAGTGTAAATAAGCAGAAATGATCATTTTGACTTGCTTTACAAAATACATAGAAATGGCTTTTCAAAGTCTCTCTCAAACCAAATAGCGTAAGTCTCACATTTGTTTGTGTTTGCACCATTTTATGAGCTTTAGGAGGCTGTGATTTCCACTGCTGTGTAAATCACATCTGCTCATAAGCTGTGGTTTTAAAAACGCCACACATCTGTGGTATCAAATGTGTGCAAATTAGAGAATTATATGACATTACCAGTCACTTACATGCAAATGTAAGCGTCATTTTTTATGTGGTATTTTAAGTTGTGTTATTACGTACCATAAACTACAGTCACCTACTCTCTACTTATACAACAGTCCAAACAGGAGTTTCTTCTTTGCAGTCATTTTCATTGTAGCCATACAGGCAGGTACTCCAATCAGGAATATAAGTGACAAATTGTTATGTGCTTGCTTATAGTCATTCTTTATAGGTGGCCTGGTCACCATACTCATTAGTTTTGAGTAAATAAAATGTGGGCTTTGGTGTTTTGGAGTTCTACTTGTTCGTAAAAGATGTTTTGTTTTGTTTTGTTTTGTTTTTTTAACAATCTGGAAAGGGGGCACTTTTCTGGCTTTACTTTCTTCATGTACTCTTGGTATCTTTTTGATTATGGTCCCAGACTGATCAGAGCCACCATTTTCAAATCTAAAATCTGGATGTGGGCAAGTGGTACTGTTGGTCAATTACACCCTCTCTTCCAACACTGTAAAAGCAGTTGTACTGTGACACATTTGCACTATTTTTCTACCTCTAAGCATCTCAAGATACTGTGTCAGCAAGATTTTCCTTCTCCTATTTCATAGTCCAGTTCCTATTTTCAACATTTTTTCATGTAAGTTCTTTTAAAATCTGCTCATAAGAATGTTCTGCTTTAAATTAAAAGTCTATGTGTTTTAGTCCTCACTCCAATTTTTCTTTAGACAAGTATTTGGACAAAACTTGAACAAAAGTTTCAGAACACCCAATATTACTTACAAGCATTATTAGTGAAGCTTAACAAAGCAATTATGCAGAAGCTGTTATTATCTTCACCTTTCATACAGTCAAAATAAATTACAGATAAATTAATTCATGACTCAATCGAGGTTGTGCAGCAAATTATTGGTAGCAGCTGGACATGGAGCCAAGGAACTCTGACACCCACACTCCTGCTGAAATGATATACCCTGAAAACACCAGGACTGCCTCAGACTCAGAGCTACTTACATTCCTCTCAAATGATTGAAGTGTTTTTAGACCATGAAAATTAAAGAAAGGAAAAACAATGTAAATCAGTGTCTGTTTCTACATTGTTTTCTCCTCTGAGAATAAAAGACTTCTTTTTCTTGTTTTAATTTTTTCTTACAGTAGATATTGGCAAGCTGAAAGTTGAAGTAAAATAGGAAAAAATAACAAGCATATTTTGAGTGATTACTCAACTGGGGTCCTTTGTGACAGGAAATGCAGCTGCGTGACTAATGGGCCTGACTTTCTCTTGGCTTCCTTCCCCCTTCAAAGATCTTGTTTACTGCCCCAGCCAATTTTTTTTTTTTTTTAAATTGCTAGAAGCTAGCAATTTTCCAGGGAAAAAAAAAAAAGATCTCTGCAAGAGGCAAAGGCAGTAAATCTTGCAAAGATCAAGGGCTGCAGCGCTCTCCCCATCTACTTCTTTTAGCCTTCCAGGCTCTTGAGTCACATCATATCTTCCCCTGCTCCACTCAGAACATGTGTCTAGCAGATCTTTCTGCTTTGGTGAAGGGAGGGAGTATGTGAATCACATTTACAGCGTTTAGCCCTGGAATTCATAAAGGAAGGGCTAATTCCATTAAGGAAACCAGGGGCCTCCTAAGCCTCTTGCATTTTGTCTCTTTTTATTATTTTTTCTCACTCGCTCTCTTTTAGCAACAGTTGTGTGCTCATACTCATGATGATGTGGCTTTAAGGGTGAGCTGTTGAGATTTGACAGTGCATAGTCCTATTAGAAGGGGCCACATAGCCCTAAACATTGTTTGCATCTGGCTCTCTTTACAACTCTGCTTTGTTTCCTTTCTAGGTAACCAGAGGTGGGCCTGGACCTGGATCTCTCCTGAACTTGATGGGAAAAGGAACTGTGCATCCAAGCTTCACAGCAGGCCCTTCTCCCTACCATGCAACAAAAACCCAAGTCCCTTCTCAGTAAGTGGAGGTGTTGGGCATATACCAGGATAGAGAACGTAAACAGGCAGGACCTCATCATTCCTTAGAGGGTGCCACCAGTATATGAACGCCCTGAAGGACAGCAGCACTGAACACCATGGAGAGTTTATGAGAGAGAGAGTTTATGGAGGTGTCTGAGGTATGAAGAGCCTCCAGTGCTCTGTAACAGAGTGGCATGTGTTGGCCCTAAGGCACTTACTGGTGCGTGTGTTGCCAGCAGCCATGCTGCAACAGAAACTGGTAAAACTCTGGATTAATGTGATGAGTTCAGTCCTGCAATGGGGTTAAAAAGTCAGGCAGGCAGGCAAGCAACCTCACTAACATATGAGAAAAGGGAGGCAGTCTTCTGCCTTATCAAGATGCCTTTTGCTTTGGAAAGAGAGGGAATCAAGTCCCTGAAAAAGAGTTTGAAGACTGCTCCACATCCACAATCTACAACCCTGGCATGGTTTCTCCGTGCCCTAAAGCAGAGGCAAAAATAGGAGGTGAATATATTCATTACCGCAAACTGCATAGTGAAACCATCAGAATGGGTATTCTAAAAAAAGAGACGAAACCTTTGCTTACGAATAGACCTAAAAGAATTGAATACATGTGTACAGAGGGATCATTTTCCACTACCTACAAGAGGAAAAATCTCTGGGGAAGTGGCTGATGCCAAATATTTTCTTATGCTTCATGTGTCAGCAGGGTCTGGCAGAAGCCCTTAAAAAACAGAACACGCATTTTGTGCAAATTGAGAATCACAGTTTCTGGTGATTTAGATTGCTTCACCAAACTTGAGACATTTCTCCAAAAATACAGCAGATGTTTGATGATGGACCAAGTTTTCAGCATTTACACAGATCAGATGATGTTAAGATCAGCAGAAAAAAACAACACAGAATAACATGGTAAAGGGCTTCAGAGCTGCCTGAGAAGAAACTAAGCTGGCTAGACAGACAAAAATGCTAATTTCTCACAGCAGCTATAAAACACTGGGGAGAGACACTGTCAGAGCCAGGTATGCAGCAGGGTTACAGAGGAGCTGAGATGCGTGCAGAAGCAGCGGGCACAAAGACTTGCTGAAATGAAAGCCCTAGGAGATGTGTGCAACTTGGTCGTGTGACCTGCCAACCCCTGGGCACTGCTATAAAACATCCAGCTGACTTTGACTACAAATGATAACAATTGCAGAAAATGAAAGAGGTCATTGAAGAGGATGCAGCCCCATGGTATCTTAACGGCACACACAAGACAGAGTCACCCCAGAAGAGAATTGAGCTAATCCTCTTGCAATATAGTCAGAACTGGAGGACAGTAATTTCTGTGCAATGAATACTAACAAAACCCGAGTGTCAGAGAGAAAGGATTTGGCATTTGCCCATGAGTGTAAAGAGGTTTCCTGGATTATTATTTAATTTTTAAGAGGACTGACCATAAGCCACTTGCTGTGATTGCCAAAATGGCCTGGCAAACCCCCTCTCCTCACAAACACAAAGAATTTTTTTCACTTACAAATTTATGATTTGCAGATTGGGAGGGATTTGGCAAGTTCAAACTTAATCCCTGGAGCATTTGATGAAAATACAATGATGCAAAGTCCAGAGCTAGATTTTGTAGGTGATGATTTGCTTAAAAATGGTGGGGATGAAATCCAGCAGAAAATATAAGAGACAATCACAGAATAGTCTCAGCTTTGTTACTGACTTTGGAAAAAGTATGAATGTACAAAAAATGATATCACCTCTCTTGATTGTTATTTTCTACTTGAGTAAAGGTAACTTTACTATAAGGAACTAGTGCAAAAAAAGACGGCAGGGTACATCAAGCTTCTTGTTACTATACATACTGTACTTGCCAAGGGAAAGAAGCTCTGACAATGCAGGAATAAATAAATGTAAGACATTTGCATTATATACAGATGTAGTTCTACTATAGCTTCATTATTCCTCATCAAATGAGTAGGTAGGAAATAGTATCAAAAGAAGTAGGGAACTACTGAGAAAATGCGTGGAATTAGGCTGTTTCAAATCTCTTATATAAAGATGGAACCCATGAAGAAAGTGTGTCAACTACTGACATTTTGTATGATGAAAAAATAAAATGAAATTCTTTTAATTCCTTTAGTCTCTCAATTCCCTCTCAACTTCAGGGGTTCCCTTTAAGTCACAGGTGTTTGGAAGAAGAGTAGAGAGAGTCCAGGACACAGCAAACTCCTAACAAAATGACCTGCCACCCCCAACAACTGCAGTAGCGATTTTCCAGAGATGCAAGCAATGCCGCCAGTTCCTCAAGATTCATCAAGCAGGGCTTACATGCTATTGGTTGTAATTGTTTACAGCCATGTAGTAACACATCTCTGAATTTTGATTTGGAAAATTCAGTGGAGGACCTCTGGCATTAGCAGCTGCCTTTTCCAGTTTGTGAATCTGAATCAGGTGTTGCAAAGCCCTCATTTTATTCTGAACAGCTGGATGAAACCAAATGCATAACAAAGCAAATCTTTCACAAGCAGCTTAAGCACTGGATGCACAATGAAGACAATTGCATTTCAGCCCAGATGTAGTTGCACTTAAGCCACAGGGAAGTAATTCATTTATATGCAAACTTCTCAAGCACTTTGGGATGAAAATACTATACAGAATCAGTTTAATACACTCTACTTATGTGACAAACTCCCATTTTGTATTATTGTTTTCCTAGTTTTGCTGTGCCAATCATACTGGAATCCCTCATCTTCATTCTGATCGTGGTGAAAGAGCAGGCAGATGCTGTCAAAAAATCCAGCAGAATTAAAAAACATGCAATGGAAATTGTTCCTATGTGTGCATCCTGCCCATGCTCAGAAACTGTTAATGCTCCATTTCTCTCTTCCTGGCCAACAAGTGGCTGCCAATATTCATGTCGCATCAATGTGGCTTTGAACACTGTGTTCTTTACCCATTAGGTAGCACATTCTAGGCACTCTTTTGTGGTGCATGAGCATTTCTTTCAGGGCCTCTGCTGCCTTCAGTTTCTACAGGCTCTCCTGCCTCAGCAGAAACAACAAACCTACACACCAACAGTTGCAAATTATTCCTGATTTGAGAAGTCTTCTGGAACAACTTGGTAACTTGTTCTATTCCTTTTTGTTGAATACTGCAAAAATATCTGAAGTGACTGTGTAATCTCATAGGTAAATAAGGAGATTAGAAGCCCTGGACTACCTTTGGTCTTGTACAGTCCAGCTGAAAATAAACATCAAATGATGTCTATGTTAAGTATGTGTTGACTGCCTAAGGCAGCTTCACCCCAAATCAAATGCCACTGTGTCGCTCAATGGCTGCACAGCCTCCCATCTTTTGTTTCCTCATCTGTAACACTCAGCCATCCAAAGGGTGTACTGAGAGTTTACTGGCATTTCACAAGACTTTTGAGATTCTCGAAAGAACAATCTAGTATGGACACAGAGCAGTTGATATTATTTCTTCCTTTTTTATTGACGTCCCTCTGCTGCGGATATCATGCTCTCACATTCCTGAGCTAACCTTGTTTGAGGGACTTGATTTTGGTTGGGCTTAAAATCTGTTTTGTTCCTCAGAAAGGATGCTGGAGTACACCTTTAAGCACAGTAAATCTCAAGTGCTTGGAAGCCTTGCATTCAAGGTCCCTGCAAACAGCCTTTATCTGATCTTCTTCATCTTTCTTAATATACTCAAAGAAAGCTAGAACAGTTCAATACAAGCATGTTCTGCACACCCTGTAGCCTTGTGCAATTTGAATAAACTATTTAGTACAGATAAAAAGGTTTGGTTTATGGACAAAAATGTGCAATTAGATATCCACATGATTCCAGTTTTTGACCATGATTCCAGGTATAGTCCCAAATTTGAATATAGATTCTAGCTCCAGGACCAGAGCTCTATGTAGACTGTGTGTGTAGACACACCTTCTAGAGGCCTTGTAAATACAATCACCTCTTTGTTTCTCCACCTGTAAAACTGGGGTTGTAATAGAATAGTTTAGAGAGGTTCACTTCTAGAAATTTTTACGAAGGTTAAATGTTGCTTGTTTCAATCTCGTTCCATTATGAAGAAGTCCTGTAATGTTTCTATCCTCTGTTAAAGAGTTCTTCACTTGCAGTCTTTACGTTATTTAATTAAATTGTACCAGGCTGTTTCACAAGCTGGCCTCTCTTATGGCTTTTTGCAGATACAGAGTGATGGAAGATGGGTGTTTAGAGAGCAAGCAACAGGGGGAATTGCTGACAAAAGGTTTCAGCTCCCTGGCTGTGCTCTCTAAGCAGCCCTGTCTGCAATAGCTCTTCTTTCATGTTATATCTTTGACAGAACAATTCCCATTCAAAAAGCATCAGCAAGTGCTAGAAGCACACCCACATGTTAGGTGCTCAAGGACATTCCCTGTAGCTCTCGAATTCCCCTCTCTGCAGGGAGGACTCAACTTGGTGATGCCATTGTGAATGGAAGAGCGGGAGAAAAACATTATCAGTAACAGTGGGTAATACAAATGACCATTTGCATTAAGATGGTGTCAAGCTTGGTCCATGGCTTTCCATGAGGATTTAGTGCTTAAAAGCATCTCCTGGGCAAGGCAAAGCCTTCAGGTCAGAAGAGATGAAATAATCCATGGGGACCCAGGATGAAGGCACCAGAAAAGCTCTGTACCTGCAGGGCAGCGGAGGATCCTGCTGGCTGCAGCAATGGCCTATGGAGGCCTCAGTGCAGGGGAAATCACACCTGTCCCTCCTGTGGTTGTGTGGAGCTCAGCTGGGGAAGTGGGCTCATTAAGCTGGCTGTGCCGTCAGCTGATCCCTTTGGAAGTCATGCCTGGGCTGCTCTGAGAGACGGCAGTTCCCTTCAACACACACGGTCACACATAGCTAATGGAACCAGGATTATTGCAGCAATTTAGGAAAAAAAAGGAAAGCATGTATTGCCAGGTTGGATAAAATGTAAGGCTTGACGTGGGCAGAGCTCCTGCCAGCTGAAGTGTTTGCACCTGGTCTCACTGGAAATCCATGGGGCAGAAGATTCTTGCTGAAGTATTTGTGTTGCCATCAGCATGGCAGCGACTCGCCTGCACGTACTCAGACACCCAGGAGGCCAGGGCTCAGGGCTCTTCGAGGAGGTCAGTTTTTATATAGTAAAGCAAACAGTTTAGCTAATCAAGGATATTTTTTCTTTTCTTTTCTGAGGCTCTTGGCATCCAGCCCTGTTACTTCCAATCTTTAATTTGTACTGTGGCTTCCTTTTCCCTGCTGCCTTCTCACTCACTCCAATTTTCCCACACACTTGTTTCCTAACTCTACCTCCTATGGAGGTCGTCATTTATTTCGTACCCAAATTTATCTCAGTCCTACACTGTGACTGCTGTTACGTCACCACTTATTCCTGTAAAAGGCTGTCACTGGACATTCATTAGATTGACAAGTTTATGAAAAAACAACGAAGCCATTTTTTTAAAGATAGAAAATAGTTGATGGTTACAAAGATCGTTGTAAATTTATTCATATGCACTTGTATAAATTGACTATATATCAATTTGGACCTTCTTTTTGGTTATATAGCTGTCTGAATGGCAACACTGGATTTTCAGGGTTTTTTTCTTCTTCTTTTTTTTTTTTAAGGATCTGTGTGTGTCTGTGATGGGATGCAAGCTGTACACCTTGGTCACAACATTGCCATGGAAAAGCCTGTTACCATAAGCTTCCACAATAAGGGAGAAGATTCTGACAAAAAAAAGTCACATTTTGGCAGATTCTGCCACAGACTTTCCTTCAGCTAAAAAAATGCCCACACAAACATGGGAGAGAGAAAGGCTCTTTTTCTCGTTACCACAGCTAAGCAGCCACACAGCATTTGCCCGCATCACAGTCTGGCTTGCTCAAGAACTGATAATGAGATGCACAGGAACATGGGTCAGAAATGACCCTCCTGATCACCAGGTTCTGTCCCAGAAAATCTCCCTTTAACAACCTTCTCTAAAAAGCTACACAGAATCCAAAGCATTCCTTCAGTCTGTATACACCGTAAAAGCCGCAAAACACCACCGTCTTGTAACAAATGCACAGCCTGTGAGGCAGGTGTAGTTTCACCTGATTTCAGGCTATAGTAAATGCTTGTTCTTCTCTTTCCCTGTAGTCATTTCCAAGCTCTTCTGCCTCTGAATTGCAGCCCAACTTGGCATGGCAGCACTTTTCAAGCTGTGAAGCAAGGTGAGAACAGCTAATGAAGACTGACACACATTCCATGTCTTTTCTCCCTAACTATTCCTCATAGCCACTTACATGCAAGCACACAACAGATTTAATGAACTGAAGTGAAGGGGCTAAAGACGCTGGGAGGCAGTGGGTAGCATGCAGTGTCTGGCCCGTGTGCAGGCCTTCTGCAGGATATTCTGTCACGGCTCAGTCCCACAGGCAGCATATGACGGCTGTTACTGTTCTCTGGCAAAGAAGTCCCTCGGACTGAAAGCAGCCACACACTGGAAAGCTGATCCTGCCAAGATGCACACTGTATTTGCTCTCTGAGGCAGCTGGGCCAGTACTTTTCATTAATTTCAGAATCCACCACTGACGAAAACACAACTCTTTATAAGGTGGGACGTGTTTTAAAGGAAAAGTTGGGGCAGATTCAACTGGTATAAAAGCTGCATAGCTTTATTAAAGACCAGGGGGTGTTGCTGATTTATACCAGCTGAGAAGTTGGCTAACATTCTTTTGGAGCCATCACCTCTCCCATTTGCAATTGCCAGCTGAAAAGCTGGGAAATGCAAGGAGAAATGAAAAATGGAGCACATTTATGTGAAAAAGCTTCTATGCAAAACAAATGTCTGCTCACTGCACATAAGCTGAAATAATACAGCCGTTATTGGAGCTGTGCTACAATAAAATAAGTTGGATGAGTCAACCAGCAGTGCATCTAATCTCCACTGGCTGCCTTTCCGGTCCCCAAGCTCCCCATCTATTTTTATCTCTTCTTTTTTTTTAATATACTTTTTGGTTTAGAAGCAATAAATCTACAGATTTTGGGTCCCCTGTGTGCACTTTTGCCAGCAGGCCGCTCAGCAATCGGGACGTTACCCAGACCACTACTGCTATTAGGCCATGGAACAGGGAGGCTAGGAATCAGATTCAAGAGACACCGTATGCAGACAGCATGGAAGTGCTACTGATAGTGTGGGGCATGGCAGACCCTTCTGCACTGAAGGCAATACTCAGCATGCAGGTCAGCTCTTCAGGCGGCCCAGCCATGCCACTTCAGCTTGTGAGAGTATGGCAAAACATGCTCTACTGATAGATGTGCAGCAGTGTGAATGCCTGAGTTGCTCTGGGATGAGCACATCCCAGATTTGGTAGTTTCCAAACCTTTGGAACACAGCTTTGGTCCAGTGCTCTAGCCAAACCTCATGACGTGGTGTAGGGCACATCCAGACAGAATAACATGATGTGCTCAATGGTCCTGCTGTGAACTGTTGAAGAGCTAACACTAAAATGGCACAGACAGTCAGAGCCTGCTTCTATGCCTGTATAAAAACAATGTAATTCCTTTTATTTCTTTCCTGCGGGGGGAGATTTTTAGTTAAGCTAAACGTGTCTGGTCCATCTTAGGATGCTAAGTATGACAGGGTATAATTTAATTTCAGAAGCACTGGGCAGGTGACGGGAAGAACTTTCATGATGCCAAGTTTTAATGTTGTTTGCTGGCTCAGTAGCACTCTCTTGAGAAAAGTGTGGGTGCATTTTGGAATCACAATGTTCCTGCTTCATTTTTCTCTGGTAACCAAATTAAGATCTTAGCAATTAAGCTTTTATTTTTCTACCTTTTCTCTGCTCTCTTTAGTGATTTCATTACAAACACATCCAACTAGTCACCTCGAGCTCATACATGCTGAGAAACATCTGTTAATTGAATATTAAGATAGCCTAAGTTTTATAATGGAAAGAAACTGCTGGGATATTATGCTAGCATACAGCATTCTCTTTCATTCCAAGAGTACGTGCTTCAGGGAGCAAGGGAGAAGAGTGTTTGAATTTAATTTCAGACATTCACTTTTTAGGTGCCCCCAAGGGACATACCCATTTCCTATATAAGGTTTGGTCTGTTTGCAATTAAGCTCTCTTCTTTGCATATTTCCGGGTAGATTAAAAATAGCAAAATCAGCTTATTCTTGGACTTCTGGAGATAAACAAAGCATTGCTTCCAGGCGTTTAAAAACACTGATCAGGTTTACAGATTTTGAAGGCAGAATTTGTCCACAAATTTTTTTATGCTGCATAAACAACAATTTCCAAAGATAACAGAAAGGATAGGAACACATTTCTAGAACTGGAGACCTTTAAAACTAAGTAACTTTTGCAGCCTTCATTTTTATGCAACATTTCTGTTGATAAGAAGTTAATACATTTTTAATGCAGAAAGCTCAAGACCCATTCAGTCTGCCCCTACCACTCTCCCAACCAATGGATCAATTCCAGAACTGAGAGGCTTGCTGAGCTCCCAATACAGTTCTCCTCTTATTCTTTTTCTATTGGGATTACTATCATCAATCCATTTAATCCAAAATGTAAAGCTGCTTTTTGTGATGCAGCCATCCATTCTCAAGGACTTTGACAGAAACAACTCATTTATAACGGTGCCTAAATTGTTATCAGATGGGAACAATTCCCATGCACCCCTAGCACCTTGAGGCTGGATACACGATAATGATCTATACCTGATGATTTCTTCCTTGCTACTCAGCTCTCTGCTTGTTTGGAGAAATTACCAAGAACAAACAGGAGACATTTTCCAAAGGAGAATTGATGATTATGTTGCGAATTTAAGTTTCCTGAAAATGTTTTTGCTGTTTCTAGTTATCTTTTGCAGATTCCTCAGCAGTCAGTGCACCCTGATGGATCCACAGACAATGGAATTAAAGCCACTGATATAATGGTTTTAATGTTAGTTATTCACACTCTTCAACGCCTGTTAGGCATTTGCTTTCAGTGTACTTCATTCCCCCAACAAAAATGTTGATGGATATTGAAACTGACGATTCAGGAGGGAGAGAAGATTACAGCACTTCAATATCCAAGCAAACAAATGGACACATTTATTGTTCAGAAGTACATTCCTTGGAAGATTTACAGAGCCGTTAGTAGAGGATAGGAAAAAAGCACAGTTGAACAAGATACAAATGAAGTGGCCTAAACCACCAGGCTGTGCTTTGTTTCCCCTCTTCACAAAGCACTGTAATAGCACGGTGGAAAGACCAGTGGCCCATCCTATATCACCTATATCATACTTCCAGATCATACTTAGTTCCTAGGGCTGTATGTATCTCAGCCTAGGAGCAGCACTCAATGCCATAATCCTTATGGACACAAGCAGTTTTGAAGAAGTCAGTAGGACTGTTCAGCATGGCTGTTTATAAGAGCTGGTCTTGCAGAACTATCCCATGTTTTGGTAAAGAGAAGCAAGAGAAACAAGTCTTAATATTCTAGCAATGCATATACTTCTCCTGGGGACCTAACAAAGACTCCAGTGTGTCACACAGACAAGAGGCATAAAAAGAACTTAGAAAACAATAAGGAGTTTTGTAAAAGCAGGACAAAATGTGTGAAGATTGTTTTAAACATTCCTGGAAAGAAAAGTGCTACTGATCCTCCTTGTCTGAGAGCAACATTAAAGACATGGGCTTCTTTTTGCCACTGTGGCCTCTAAAGAGTCAACATTCTGAGCTCCAAAATGTGCTCCTGCACATTTCCAGAACATTTGTTGAAAAAAAAAAATCTTAAACAAGGAATAACCTTCTGTCCATCAAGAAAAATTTCGCAACAATTACAGTACCAGGCACTGAGAACTCTGCCTGCCTGGCCCACAGCCACACCACGGGCGGCAAACTTTCTAACTCTCACAGACTAATTAGGATCAGGTCAGGTATGTGACTGAGAGAACTCAAAGGAGGTGGAGGGTGAAGCAGGAAGTGGTGCTGATGATTCAACCGGGGATCATCTTGAAGATATTTCTTAAGCTTTTTTTTTTTTTTTTTTTAAGATGTGAAAGTGATCTTATTTCTAAGAAAACAGAAAGGGACAGCTTTCTGGTAGAAAAAGGAAAGTGGGAAGGACAGTTTGTGTAGGTAGTAGAGAGAGAAACATTCGATTCATTCATCATAGATTTTAGGACGACATTTTATAGTCTCTAGTGGTAGAGTGGGACAGGTGACAAGAAGGCAGAAACACTGTTCTCAAGGCAGTGTTTCCTTCTAGTAAGAAACTACAGTTGCAAGGGAAATATTTCAGAGGACTGAGTACATCTCATTCCACCTTTGGGTCTTTAAGATATGTCAGAATGAATGTGTAGAATCTTACATTATGGTTTTTGCTAGGAGAGTAGTACAGTATCAAAATGCATAACCAAGAGAGGTTGTGCATTCTCCATCCTTGGACATTTTCATGGCTTGGCTAGACAAAGTCACTGCTGACCTGTTCAAGTGCAGGCAACAGTTCTGCTTTGAGCAGAATGATGGGCTAGAAAACTCCAGAGATCCCTTCTAACCAGCATTTCTGTGATACCTTGAGTCTCATAGGGATTGCACAGCTGAGCTGACAAGCAGTGTTTCAGACAGATTCTGCAGAACAAAAGCTCGTGGATGGTAACATCTACACAAACCACTCCAACCACTCCAGGCATGGTAGATATTACCATCCATAGGCTTTCATCCTGCAGAGTCCTTTGTGTAATGCCTCCTCTTGATCAGAGACTGGATGGCAGCAATATAACAAAATACCATTTATGAAGCAGCAGTACTTCTGGAACAACGATGCTGCTCAATTCCTTTATGCAACCAAGGCTTCGGCAAAGAAAATGTTAGGCTCCTGCAGTGTTCTTGTGACACTTATAGCAGCTGTGAAAGCAGAAATGCTATTGTGCATTACAGGTATGCTGAGGTGTTGCTCAGAGAGAGCAAGCTTATGGCTAAGTTGAAGGCTGCCATATACCTTAACTTTTTTTTTGTGGTCTCAAGTCAATTATATCTAGCTGCTTCCCACATCAAATGGAACAGCAGAGACTGAGTTCTAACTAATAGTTCAGTGGGGACAATTCTATCCAGGCTAACAGAGTAGAAATATGCATATAAGTGACAATTCCTTCCACGACACCACCCCTTGCACCTTATGCAGCACTCTATTCAACCATCAGTCTTGGGACTGCTAGTCTTCAACATCTTTATCAGTGGCCTAGACAGTGGGATCCAGTGTGCCCTCAGCAAGTTCACTGATGACAATAAGCTGAGTGTTGCAGCTGATACAACAGAAGGAAGGAACACCCTTCACAGGGACATGGACAGGCTTGAAAAGTGGGCCCACAAGAAAATAATGAGGTTCAACAAGGCCAAGTGCAGGGTATTACCCTTGGGTCAGGGCAATTCCAGATATGTGTACAGACTGGGAGAAAAACTTAGTGAGAAGGGTCCTTCAGAGACAGTCTTGGGGGTCTTGGTGGACAGAAAGCTGGACATGAGCCAGTAGGTGGCAACACTGCCCACAGCAGGGGGTTTGAACTGGATGATCTTTAGAATCCCTTCCAACCTACACCATTCTACGATTATATGATGATTCTATGATTTTGATGGTTTGTTCCTGGCAAACTCATTTTCCGCACCATTCAGAGCCAGCTTGCACAGTGTTGCAACATCCTCATCTCTGCCATTTCTTTAATCATAATCCCAATTTGATAGCCAAAAATACATAGACCTCCATTTTTTTTCATAGAGAAGCCTAAACATTTTTAATGGAATCCTAAACAATGAAATATGATGGCACTTAAATTGTAACCACACAAAATGGCAGGATGTGCACTCAAAAGGATTCTTAATGTTAACTCAACAGAGAGTAAAAGCTTCTCACACTCTACAAATACAAATAAATATCTTTATCTACTTCCTAGCAATGATATACGGATAAACTGCATACATACATCTGCAAGAAATCTTTTTTCAATACAGCTCCTATGCAAAGGACGAGCTTCAACTACTTATGTGCTCCAGTTCTGCTTCCTCCAAAATTGTCCATTCCATATTAATGCCTGGCTGCCAAAACACATTAATTCCATAGTTGTATCCCTGTCATAAGCCATTAGTTCCACACTCTTACTACACATAATACATACATTCCACATTCTTTTCCTTAATATGCAAATCTTTCCAACCATGGTCCCTTTTGTTCTGGTGCCTCTCAATCCACCAGCATATGCAGGAGAGCTCACAAACTGATCCTCTGGGATATACACAAACATGACCAGTATGTTCTTTGTGATTCGTATGTGACCACAGTGGAGATTTTGAGGTTCCCTCTCAAGCCTCAAATTGTTTAAGAATTGCCCAGATTCCTGACCCCTTTCATCTGCACTAAGTGGTTTACACTGGTTATTATGAATCTGCTTTCAAGGCTCCTAAACAATAACTGATTTTGTTTACAGTAAAAACTTTTCCACTAGCCCAAAGCACTGTTCTTAGACAACACAGAGGTGAACAACTGCATAATTGCCACCATTTCCTGCTGTCAGAAATGTCATCAAGACCATACTGAATTCATTCAATCAGCAGCAACATTTACAAATACCTCTTTAACAAAGAGCTTCTCCTTTTCACATGAGGTCTTGATCCCAACAGCTCCTGTCTGCCTTCAAAACCAGGAGGTGAAACCTACTTCACAGTTCTGTGGATATTTTACTTGCTCCAAAAGATAGCAGAATTGACAATGTGAATCTCAACAAAATTCAGGATCTTTCACTTGCTGCAGAAAATGCTCTTTTGTCACTAGTTTGTGGTACTCAAGGCTGTAAAAGTGAACAAGGCTGTCTTTGATTCCCTGAGACAACAGCAGTACCTGGACACACAGAGCTGGCACAGCCCATGGCAAAGCCCTACTTTGGGGCACTGCTAATATTACTTGGGGTGCAAAGTCAGAGCTTGCAATTTGGAGGGCATGAAGTACAATATATTTATTCCCAGAAATCCTCCTATTTCCTTATGGCAATGGCTGGCACTGTCTCTCTCGGAACGGGAAAATGGCTGAAGAACAGCTGAGATCTTGGTATTATCAGCCAGATTTGTCACTATTCTTAATTTGCACACATGCTATGGTGACGTGTGCATTGCATATGCTTAGACTGCATGGCTGAATGCTCATGTTATATCAAGCTGCGCATGATTTTACAACTGGCTCTGCTCCTTGAGCAGTGGGAGCAGCTCTTGAGCACTTCTGAAAGGCAGGCTACAGCTGAGTGGCTGCAGCCGTAACTCTCCAGCACAGTCTCTCCTCCACCCCAACCACCTCGCCTCCTCCATCCCTCAACATTCTTTGCTGCTTTGTTTATTCTGCAGAAAACATCAGTAAAGGTATACGACCAAGGTAAAACATTTTGGCAAACGGTTATTTTTTGTAGCTCAGCTTAAAGGGAAAATATGAAGACTGCCCCTCCTCCTCAGAAAAGGGGAAGGGTGGGGTTGAGAAATGAGATCTGGAAGCAGCCCAGCCAAATAGAAGGCTGGCTGCCCCAGTAGTCCTTTTAAAGGAAAACTGAACTGTTTTTTTTGGTAGAATGAACCATGCTGGCAGGAGAGCAAAGGTTTAACTGAGAGAAACTGCATTAATTTTTAAAGAAACCATTTAGATAACTTTCAGGAAAATCTTCAAGAAATTGGGATGTGTAAGGCTGAACATAATATTTCAAGAAAATGTGTAAATCATACTGCAGAGATTATTTAAGACCAAACTGACATACTAATAGAAATCTTTAATAGAGTACAATCCCTCACTACTAGGAAATGTACTCAACCACCCTGCAGGTCTTTTTCAAGGTTTAACTTCCATGACCGTATAGAATGGGGCCTTGAAAGGGGAAAGAGAAAAAAGTGGGCTTACAATTTTTGCTGATTAACAAACTGACTTTTTGAAGCGCTATGGTACTCTGTAGACCTAGATGGTACAGGCCACAGGTAGAGAGCTGAGGATTTCCCTGACCAGCCATAGATTACTACTGAAATTCTGCAGTGGAGCAGAGAAGCTCATGGCAGCACCTGCAATCACAGCTGCCATTCTTGGATCAGCTCTGGAAGCAAGGCAGGGAGTGACAAAGCCTTCAGTTGGGAAGTGAAGGACTTGGTAGATCACAAGGAGGTTCCAGATTTACTTAAAGGACTTGCAAACAGACAGGCACCACTTCATTCCTCCCTGAGCTGCAGCTGCCCCTAGGTGAAGCAGCAAAGATGCATGCAGAACACAGGGGACTTAGTTTGGGAGGTGAGGAATGGTTTGTTTACTGTTTAGCAGGAAATCTGAACAAAAACATCAGGAATCGCTCAAAAGTGTTGCGCTGTGCTGCAATGATAAATGAAAAGGTCAGCTTGGCATTGAGGCCCAGCTCTGCTCCCAGTCACGCTCGGGTCATTCCCTGCTCTCACCATCTCAGCTGCTACATAACCTGCTGGGCAGAGGGAAGCAGAGCTGTCCTAAAGCCCTGAGCTGAAAGACGATGCAGGGGAGTGCCCGGGAGCCATCTGAGAGCTGCCACAAGCAGTGCCATAGCTGAGCAGGACAGGGTATGGTGCCTGTTTGATCCCCCTTTGCCCCAGTCTACCCCTCCTTCCAAATCTAGATAGACTTCAAATTAATTTACAATCTCAAGTGCTGCTAACTCAATCAAATTATGAAATAAAAGCTCATCCTGAGGGAAGGCAGAAATCAGCTCCCTTCTCTGTCTCACAGCTGTCCCTTCCTCCTCCCATGTGTTCCCGAAACCTGGGACTGTTCCAAGTGCTAAATGCACTGGAAAGCATATCCTCGGGCCAGCTGTGATCTGATCATGGTGCGTTGGCCGCGGGTGAATCAGAAACCAGCCGATAGGCTCCGAAACAATGCGGTCCCTTGTAAGGCTGTGAGAGTGGCCTTCTCCTGCAGCCCCCGCCCGGCAGCCAGCCTCCAGCAGAGTAGGGTGCCAGAGGCCTTCTGCAGCACGGCCTGGGGATCCTGCCTGCCAGCCCTGTGCTGAGCTGCGGTACTTTCTGTTGGGAATGATACGCTCCTTGTGTTGGGAGAAAAGCAGGCGATCATCAAGACATGGCCTGCTGTTGGTATTTCTGCATAAGCTGCTGTGGGATGGCCCCAGCAGCAGCACCTGGTACTGCAGTTCCTCTGGAATCCCAAGGGTTGGGAGCCTCGTGGGAAGCTTCTCATCATCAGCTGAGCAGCGCATGTATCAAGCCTAGGAACCAGATTTATCTGGCCTCTCAGCTTTGCTGATGTTTTGTAGGCTTTGTATGTTTATGACCGTATGTAAGCATTATAGAAATCAAGCAGTGGCATGCTGCCAGAGCCCTCTGCTTTTCCCAGCCAGGCTCACAGCGAGTGAGGCTGCTCCCTTCCGCAGGAGCAGAAGGAAGGGGTGAATGGTGGGGCAGGGCTCGCTCTTCTCCCAGCAGATACGCTGAGGGGACAGAGTGCTGTCCTGAGGGAGAAGGGGCAGATTTGAGGAAGTTTAGAAAAGACTGCAGAGAAATTTAATCCTGGTGCTTAAACCAAGTCTCAAAATGAAGAGCTGTTTGCATTTGTACTAAAGTACGTCAAAGCCCCAGTCAAGATTACCCAATGTGTTAGACAGGATAGACCCATCTTCACGGTAAATACGTTCTGCCAATCAATTCCCACTGCAGCTTTGATTAGGCACAACATTTTCCTTGCTTCCTGCTGCAAACAGCTGCCATGTTGCATCACAGCTGCATTTCAGTGGCTGTTGAAGATCCAAATAAATTGATCCTAACAAATTTCCGCTTAAATACCTGTCGTAAATTGGGACACTTGTATTGGTGCAAGGCACTATTGATTGTTGATAAAATCAAAATGAAATACCTGTTTTCTATGTGCTTTGCTATACTAACTAGCCTGAAAAGCTAGAAAAAATTACATATCCTAATGTATGAACTACTTGATCATTACCAGTCATTTGCCTTACGGGGATACCAGCACTAGTTCTCAAAAGAAATAGAGCAGAAAGTTAATTTTCCTGAAAATTAATGTTGCTTTGGATAATTGTAATAAGTTCTAATCACATCCAAACTGAATTTGCAGCTGTGGCTCAGACGTGTATATACTTTTCCGCTCTACTGACTTTTGCTGTGGAATTTCCATATTTTGAGCTGAGACGCCTCTGAAGTTGGCCCTGCTATTCTATTGTACTCCAGTTGCATCAAAAAAGAAATTTGCCCAGCTAGATCGAACTGCAAAATTGGAGGTCTAAATCATTAAAATGCACACTGAGGTTTGTGTAGATGAAAATTTTCATGAACTAGGTCAGTCAGCAAGAACCATGTATTGGACCATCGCAACAACGAACATGGAGTAAAGCAATTGAACATAAAGCCCACAAAAAATGTAACATATGTTCTACTAAAACTTAATCTCCTTTCTGCAAAGAGGACTATCGAGATTTTCTTGTAGCACAGAACTCAATAAATTTTCTTTGAATAGTCATGTGTGTGTGACAGAGAGAAAAAGAGAGAGAAAGAATTAGGCTGGAATGCTCTAAGGATGTATGCCAAGCTCTCCGCATCTGGAAAACAGAAAGTAGAACTATATTTAGTGCACAATGACTTGCAATAATTTGTGAGGGGGAAATAAAGAAAAGAACAAAAAAGAGAAAGAAAAAAAAATAATGAAACTTAAGTTGCCAGTGTTAGCCAATTAAATGAATTATAACGAAAAAAAAAAAACAAGCTGGGAAAAGATAAGTTAAACCCTGGGGTATATGTTACTATAAGAGCTTCTACAGGCAGAAACACTGTAGAATTAGCAGGCATATTTATAAACATGCCACAGATAATGCATACTTCAGTATAAATACCACCTCAAAGAATGTACAAAGGATTTCTGGCACACAACAGTTAGGGCACTGACCTCTGCTGTACATTAATTTCCTTTACGTGGCTGAAAGGGCCTAAATATGTTCCTTAGTGGTGCATGGGAAACTTTTTCCATAAGGTAATTGCAACTACAAGGGTAGTCCATGAATGCATTACAGACTCTTCATCAAGTATGCCTCAGTTACCATGCATTCTGCTAGGCCTTGTAAACAGAAAAACCATGAAGACTACCTTCCACAGATGCAGCACATTCAAAATGAAGATAGTAAAACACTTTCTAAATTCCTCATCATATACTCTATAAGTTAGTTATCTAAAATTTCTGAATTCCTCATCATATCTTGTTATAAAAACAAGACATAGAACAACTACATTCCCGTTCCACAGCTTACACAGCTTGATTTGAACATTTCATTCTCTTCAGTATCATTCTTGTTTGCAGGTAGTTTCTCAGACCTGAGATCTCAGTACCTCAGATTCTCCATCCTTGGCTCTTAAAAGGACATCTCAAATAACAGATGGAGCCTATTTTCATTAAAGCTGAGGTCTTATCTCACACAGTTTAGAAGGACAACTAATATGAAAACAAACAGCATTACTGACAAAATGGTAGAAAGACAGTCATAACTGCCAAAGCATCTTCTGGTGCTTAATTATTCTAGCTTACAGCTTCTAGGCAGCAGTATGCTGCCAGGAGTTTTTGAAAGTGAGCATCATGTGCCACTGCACAGCAATGAGGTCCCTGGAACATGGTGCAAGACAGTGGGACCTTGGAGTCCAGAGGAGTCCAATTGCTCCCTGCAGTACCAGGAGAAGAGCAGCCTGTTGCCTTTGAAGCAGTGTATCTATTGATAGGGCCATACCTAGAGCTACAGAAAGGATGGGGAATAGAAAAATGGACACCTGTACGGTAGGAGCAGAAGAGAAATGGGGCAACATACAGACCAGGAGACAAGGATGCCAAATAAAACAAGGCGGAGATTGAGATAACAGCTAGAGATTTAACTGGCAATGACAGGAACTGTAGCAATGCATGATGCAGTGTGCAATGGCAACATTATAAAACAGTCATGTAAATTTTTATAGCAACCCTAAACTTGATACAAGGACTGGGGAAATAAGGACATCTAACTGGTAAAGTAAGAGGCTGTGCAGAGCTCTCCAGTGGGATTTGTCTTGTTTCACTAGGCAAGCTCACAGTGCCTGAGACAGAAAATAAAAACACTCCACAGTTTTCCTTAAAGACAATGCAGAACTTCTTCCTCATGTTTCACTCAGGCAGAGCATTCATGTATGTCACGTATGCTTTAAAGGAAAAACAAACCAGTTTGAAGTATTAGAAACGAAAGCTGCTAAAGAAAATGGTTAAAAGGGCCAAGCAGACTTTGATACTGAAGCCTTCATGCTTCACATTCTTTAGGCTCTGAGATCCTGTTAGAATCAGAACTGCTGTCTACAAATACCCTGCTGAAGTCAGCAGAAGATGAGGATTTACTGTAATCACTACAGCACTGGGCAGTGAGTTAGGCTCGTTCCTGAACTGTTTCCTAAGAGATGTTAACCATCTCAGCTGGATGCTCTTTGTAGTCATGGTAGAGGTCAGCTCTGTCTCTAAGCACAAATCAGAAAAGTAAATCTAGTCTAAACAATTCTCTGTACTGTTCCAGAAGCAATTAAAGGCTTTGTATCTTTCCCCCAGGTGTGAACAGACACTTCCCACAGACAGTATGCACAGCAAGAGCTCAAAAAACATCAACTCCGCAGAAGAAAGTAAAAAAAAAAAACCACTGTTTTGGGCATGGAAGACTGAACTGGATAAAACAGGAACAGCTTCTCCAGGTGTTCACTACAGCCTGTAGAGAAAAGTGGACATAAAACATTTCTGGCTCAATTCATCAAACTCCATCAGGCTCTTTCTTACAAGGGCAATACTAACAGGTAAGATATCCACTTCTAGATTCTCTGTTATTTTGCTTAGCACACCTGCAATGTGCTCCATCAGCATAACAACTTAATTCATGATAGAGATAGTGGTGTGCAGGAGACTAAAAGCATTCCTTCATCCCTGCACAGTATCTTTTAAACCAGCAATGATATAAAAATAATAGAACGGAATGGTAAAGTGAATGCTCATCCATTTTGAAACAAGTATCCATATAAAGAGCATTTGGTTGTTTCCTTGTTCAGGAGACTTCAAAAGTGGAATAATAAATACAATTGCTTGTAAATATGTCTATACCATATACCTAAAATCTCTCACTGATTTTGCAGGGAGCCAGTAACAGCAGTCCTGGGAGTTTGATACGCTGCCTATGAAGCTTCAGCGTATTAGCACTGACATATCATTAGTCTTTCAAACTAGAAATCTACCTTTGCAACTAGCACTCATGACAGTGCTGATGAAACATGAGTAGCTTGGGAGTCAAGATTTTTTTAACATTCTTAATTTAAAATCTTTTTTTTTTCTTCTTCTTCTTCTTTTTTTTTTTTCCCTCCTATCAAAGTCAGCACCTTCTGCAGGTAACTCTGACCAGTGTGGGATGTTCTGTTTTCATTCACACCCCACAACTCCCCGCTGTGGTATCCTATATTTGGGGTTAGCCAATGTGCTTTTGCCTTTCAGAAATGGAAAAAAATACACAAGATGGCAGAGGGTAGCAAATCAAGTCTTTATCTGTGCCCCTGTTTGAACATCAGGTATCCTCTGCCTCCATCATCAGGAAGGTTTGTTTTTATAATTAGATTACTTTTACTTAGCATGGAAAACTGAGTGCACACATTTGGCTATATGCAAACGATCTGAGCAAACTACAATGTGGAAGAAAGGTGTCACCCTAAGTGCTATAAAAGGAGTTTTTGGCACATGAATCTATGCAGTGATCTGATTCTCTAAAACACAATCCATGCTATGGCTCAATTTCCCCCCTGTGGATTATATCAGCGAAGAAGCTGGTCCCAACACTTCTATCATAGCATAACATCAGCGTCTGGATATTGGTGGAACTGTCATGAGTTCTGTGATAATAGCAATGATTCAAATGTTTTTAATGTTGTAAAAATGGGCTTGTTTCTTCACTGTCTCTCACAGTGGCTTGGAAGAGAAGTTAGGGCACAGGGAGAGAAGATATCTACAGATGTTTAGTACTGAGCTGCCAAGCTCTTGATCATAACAGAACTACTCCACACAAAGAGTTAATTCGGCAGATAAAGGACGTACAAATTATTTTCAAATTATTCTCTTATACACATCTTACTAAAGGGGAGGGATGGGCAGTTGACTGTTCTCATCCTAAGCAGGAATTCTCTACTGGGTAGTTGTCAGCTCTGAGGTCATTCTGTACTCGCACATGACTTTAGAGACCAGAGAATCATTGCTGGGTTCTATTCAGCTAACAAATATTAGATATTCTGCTTTCATTAATAGTAACCTTTTGAAACTGTGAAGATTAATTTAATGAGCAAGACTCTATTTAGGAATTCATGTCTGTCCAAGAAACAGCTGAAATTGAAAGGATCACACTAGTCTTCAGCTGCTATCATAAAATCATTACAGAACATTGTATAATTACACCCTTCATGCAATTTCATTTTAAAACACATCCTGGCCTAGCCACTTTTGACTAAACTTGAGATGATTGGACAGAGTTGTGTGGGATGACACACAAAATTAGACAAATGAGTGCAGGTCAGGCTGGAGGTAGAGCTTATGAGATTCAGGACGAAATGCTCAGACAGGAGCTAGAGCTTCGGTTTGAAACAGCAGGGACAGAGCTGCAAGAAAAGCAAATTTCAGCAAAAATGAAAAGGAAACAAACTGCACAGAACTCTACAGGGTAGAGGGGAGATGATTCTCCTGCTTATTCTGAGGAAATTTACAGAGTACCTGGGAGTGCTGTGGCTGCCCAGA
This sequence comes from Phasianus colchicus, assembly GCF_987193195.1. Lineage (NCBI taxonomy): Eukaryota > Metazoa > Chordata > Aves > Galliformes > Phasianidae > Phasianus > Phasianus colchicus. The sequence continues at coordinate 29,487,829 of NC_143440.1, forward strand.
GCTGGCACTCCCAGCCTTTCACTTTCCTGCCCACCAGACATGTCTAATATCTTGAGAAAAACAAGAAGGAAAACTATTGCTGACTGTAGTGTGAATAATAAAAGCCTGGCTTTCCCCTTGAAGCTTCACTGTTGCTCTAAAACCACCCCAGCTGCCGTCTCAGGGTCCAGGATGTCAGCAGAGCTCCTCCAGTGGATTAATGTCGTGTCCACTGTGGAGCCATCTACAACAGCCCTTTATATGCTGTATTGTAAGTCTGGGGTTGGTTTCTCAGTTGGAAGACCAGCGTTACCTCTCGATTCAAGATAGCTGTTTTCTGTATGATATCATTCCAGTAAGAGCAAAAAAAACAGAGGTTGAAAATAAAGCTGTGCATGGGATGTACAGAGCTGTCAGCAGTACAGTCCTTTGTTTGCAGCAGAAACAGGTAGAGCATACATTAGAAACACTGACAGACAGATCCGAGAGATCCTATGGTAGAACAAAAAAGTTTTCTTAACCTCTAATCAGTAATGTGACTGTAAGAGCTGACTCAAAGGCAAAGGCTGAATTAGTTCTGGCTGAAACTCCCTGCATTTCAGTTCCCTATAATGAATTTGTCCCTACAACACAGTGCAATTATTCTTTCAATACCAGGATCTCTCACATGTCCATAGCATTCCTACTGATATCAGCCTTCACTTACTGTGTATTCTGGTTATTTAGAACTACCAAGAGAAGATGAAACAAGATAGAAAATGGTCACCTTACCCAGTTCTTTTTGTAACTGCAATCAATTCTTCAAAGGCTGGTGTGCTGTCCCTCTGCCAAGTACTACAGCACAGTCTTTACCTTCCCTCCTCTTTTTGCCACTGTCAGAAGGGCAGCTCATAAACCAGATTTGCTTCAGACTGTATTTTAGGGGGTACCAGCTATATGAAAAGACATGTCCTTCTCCCAAGCCAGTGCAGTTTGCATTCCCATTTTTACTCATTGTGGTTTTGGAATACAAGAATGAAATCAGCGGGTCTGTCACTCCAAGGCTTTTCATCAGGATCAAAACTACTTTAAAATAGGCACAAAGGGAAAAGAAAATATATATTCCTTGCTGATTTATCTATTAATGGTGGAAAGCAGTTATATCTCTGATGTTTTGGAGAAGGATCAGACACCTTCATAGTCAAACAGCACCATCCAACATATGGCAGTAGATGAAGGTTGCCTTTTGCTTCTCACATTCACTCTGAATCCTTCTAAATCATTCCTGCCAACACAGCATGGTCCCTGAGGATCATTAACATTCTTCAGAAGAGCAAATCTCTCACTTATATAATAGGTTAGGTTGCACAGAATAACAGGTATGAAAAGCTCCCTCAGGGAAGACACCTGCAGAGTCTATTCCTTGACCTTCATTCAGCTCTTCTGGCTGAATGGCTGCTGTTTGACTCAGCACTGCGTGAGCAGTACATACTCAGTCCCAGGAACAAAACATTGTCCAGTGATGCTACCTTCCAATTTTGTTCAAATGAAAAGCATTCCTGTTTAAAGTCATTAACAACTGAATACAGTCCTTCACTCACTTTGTGAGTATGTGTATCTCAAAGTGCAAAATTTCTAAAGAGAGATTGCTGGAGGAAGTGTCATTTCATAAGAGTCCCTCAAAACACTACAAATGCATTAAAAATACCCTGTTAATGAATGGAGGTTCTATCAGCACAGCCTGTAGCACACTGTAGCTTACACATTACTGGTACAAATCAAACTATTTCTTTTGACTGCAGTAGGCAACCTAATTTGATGTATTTCAGCTAAATGTAAATTGAATCAACATAAAACTTTCACCAGCACTCTTACACCTAAATTTCACTTGAATTTCCTAAGCAAACATACACGGTACTTCCCCAGAAAACATACAGAGATAGACTTCCCAACAAGTAATAAGCATCCAGCCACTGTAAAGTCTTCTGCAGCTGCTCACTCTGAAACTCTGTCGCTGTTGACCTCAATAGGTTTTCTTAATGCTGCAAAACTCATTCAACTCACTATAAAATATTATTTCAACGTATGGGTATGGGATTCAGATGTTCTTTAAAGACAAACAGAAAGGAAGAGGCAGATTAAGAAGATCTAGCATTAATCAGGTCTAATGTTTACATGCTGCAGAGAGAAAAAGTATGCTATTGATCCCAGTATAGTAGCTATCCTCACATCCTTCAAGGCACATCTGCTCAGTGTATCAGGCACTCTTGTTATCCTGGGAGACTCAGAGTCTGACTTGACAACAAAGTGGAGAAAGGCCACTTGAAATCTTTTTCTTCCTTGGCAGCAGTATGGTGGTGCTCTCAGATAAAAAACCAAAACTTCACAATGTATCTCCCCAGCACCATCTACTTATTAATAAGCATTTATTTTACACTGGAAAGATGGAAGGATGTTCTCATTTTGTTCTATCCAGTAATTATTCTTCAGCCAATGGTTAGCTGGGGCTTTTCCTACGCTGCATATACGTATTGGGGAATTTTCATTCATTAGCTCTTCTTCCAATTCATAGTTCAACTTCTACCAGTTGATAAAGAGTTCCATGCTCAGTTGTGTCTGGAGAAAAGCAGAGAGCCTGGCAACAGCAGAGATCTATGCAATAGCTGACTTATATGGAACTCCTGGGACTGAAGGTTTGAGCCCAAACATTTAGAAGCTCACAGGAAAGACAGAGAAGTTTGGTGCAAGAAAGTTTGGAAGCTGAGATGTAGTTAGAAGGGAAAGTCTGTCACTGTAGTAGGGAAAGTCATGGAAACTGAAAGCAAAGTGGGAGGTTCCGCATTGGTATGAAGCAGATGACAGTAGATGAGTATGGCAGCTGGACAGATACAGCTGTATTTCATCAAGATTGCATCTTCTTGTGAATGGCAACAAGAAGTTGTTTTCAGACACAATCAAATCAGAGAAAGAAAGTAAACCCACATGACATTCAATTGGCCTGACAGGACCAACACGCTTGATGTGGGACACATGGTCCTCACTAGCAGTTAGAAGAGAGCTCCACTTGAAGTAGTCATTCTTTGCTCAGTTTCAATCACCTTGAATCAAGAATCCCAGTTGTTCTGGCTCAGCATTCATTTTTGAATTAGCTATTTTTGAGTTAAGGCTGAGTAGTATTTTGGGAGTGCAAAAAAACTAATTTCTCCCTCAAGTCCCATCTGAAGTAATGGCATAATACCTGGCTCATTCTTTCAGTCCCACCAAACAATGACTGCCAGTAAAACAGCCTACTTCTGTAATTCCTAACAAAATATAGTTAGCTTTTAAACACACAGCCTTGTCTTTACTTTCTCTAACTGCTTCTTTTTGGTGCAGATCTTTGTAGTATCTCTTGGTTTATGTCAGCTGCAGCCCTCCCCCTGGGAGCAACTTGCTTCTTAGAGTATTTTAAAGCTGGAGCATTTCCCAAATCCTTCCAGATCTAACTTGATCCTTTTTCCTGGCAGCCTGTGTTGAAGGACAAAGCACCCGTCTGCAAGGTAGGGTACTGGTTTTAGCCTTGTCTCTGAAAAACCTAACTTTTTTGTAATTGCTGAGAGTCACCTAAGATACCTTTATAATGTAAATCAATACTCTTCTGGTGAATGATAAACCTGGAAGAGAGAAATACTATCTCCCTGTGCTAAGATGGTCAAACCCACCATATAAATAAGCTGATAATAAACCTAAAAAACAACAACATAGCTGCAAATGAGCGAGTTCTTACCTCCCTGACAGAAATGCGTGCCCCTCTGCTGGAGTACCATTATGCAAGCAGCTGGGTGGCCACTGGGAATATGCAAAGGCTTTGAAGTGGGAGGCTGAGCAGCCAATGATGGATAAAGATGAGAAAAGAGGGAAGAAAGGTTCTGGAGAATCCAGAAGGATGAATGTGGTACACGTAGTAGAAGACTTCTCTAGTGACAGTCTGTTTTGGAGGTCTTGCTCATTCATCTGTGGAGATCTGACCAAGACCAATTTGGATGGCCACTCTCTTCCAAAGAGGTACCTCTGTGGAGTGACAGTGAAGAGTCTGGGGCAAAGGGAGGAAGCAGGAATATCTTAAAGTATCATAAAAAATCTAATTGATTAATCATTGGAAAACAGTAATCATTAATCTGATTTCCACCAAACTTTGGGGAAAATTAAAAATATATCATGGTATTTTCTTTAAAAACAACAACAACAACAACAAATGGGGACACATACCATGTTCATAGCCCCTGCCACAGTATTAAAAAGTGAGGCTCTCACTGGCTGATTACTCTCTGCCTAATGGGACAGGATCACATTTGTGAACTTGCCTGTGATTGCATATGTGACGGGCGGTACTATACAAAATGAGAACCAATGGTTAAATGAATAAAGCATTGAACTGGATCATGCGACATATGGAATCAATTTCTGACTCTGGTACAGACTTATATATACCACTAGGAGAGTTCTTTTGACTCTTGCTATATCACATATGAATGAGATGACAGTAACACCTCCCCATCACATATTCATTCTTTACCACACAGAAAAAAATCATTTCTCTTTGTGAAGTACTCAGTCCTGCATTATTGAAAGAAACACAGCGAAAACAAGAGTGACTTGTCTTTTGTGTTGTCCATTCCATGATTCTGTGATTGCACTTGCATATCCCAAGCAGCCACAGCAAGTCCCCTGCAGGATTCTGACACACAGTAATGCAGCATGGGCTGAATGGGACAATTTAGGCCAAAGAGCTCTAATGGAGAATATGGCCCTGCACAGCTTCTAAGGTGCTGTAAACCATACTTTCAGTGATTTAAGCTTTCATGGATTTTAAATGATTAAGCAAAAGCATTACAGTGCACCTTCAAGTGGCCCTTAATAAATAGGTTTTACTTTAGAAAAAGGTTTCTTACTGAGTCTACCAGGAAATATTTGCATGTGAAATGAAGACATTTGAATGAAAACAGGTTTGTTTATTTTAGAAGGCACTGCAGCCACCCACTGCAGGGCAGGGTTTCCAGCACACCAGAACTGGATGCCAAGGAGCTTCAGGAAGGGAAACAAGAAACAGAACGGGAAATCGAGCAGTTTAGCTTCTTTTCACATTAATTGCCAAAAGTGGGCAGCACTACTAAAATAATATTGTATAAGATCTTCTCTTAACCCAGTAAGCTTACTGTTTATTTCCTACTCCAGTGTGTATGCACAGAAATCCTGGAGTACTGGAGGAAATAACATTAACCCTGTATTTATCCAGAAAAATAGAAGTACTCTTCATGAACACAGTAGGTTTAGGACCAAAAAGAAGATGTTATATTCCCATTGTAGGTCTCCTTGTACAAAAGCAGCCTTTTTTTTTTTTTTTTCCCCTTGAAATGAAAAATACATACTTTGTGCAGAACCAGCATTGATGCAGCAATTAAGGCAACACCACAGAACTGCCTTGTACAAAAAGCTACATCACCTTTCTAAATAAAATATAGACATAAGTCATATGAAAATGTCCACTGGATCCTTAATGAGTACGAGTACTGGATCCTTAACGAGAGCCTGGTTCAACATCTCATCTAACAGAGGGGCAGTGTTAAAAATCTTCCGGGAAAGTAGTTAGGTTCCAAATCAAGAAGGAACATCACCATCTCCTGAGTCATCAGCATTACTTCCTGCCTTTATGTATGCATGTTCATAGGAAATCTTTCATCTAATATTTTTCAAAGCCCAATCCCTCTTGGCTAGCAAGCTTAGGCAAAATCCAGCCAACAACAGTATAGGCACAACAAGTTTCAACAAAAATATTTGTTGCAAGAACACTCTTTGATTCATTTGCCTTCCTTGGCTGAACCTTGACTACACCCATCCTGATGCACACTCACAGAATGCAGCTGCCATGTCAGGATCCAAGTTGAATTTCTGCACTCCTTAGTTATTCCTTCTGGCTTTGAAAACTATCCAGGTGGCTGCATAAGGGGCTTCAGAAATTACAGGGGGATATGAGTTGGTGAGAGGACTTGCCTGAGAAGCAAAGAAAGGGGAGATACCCACACTCTGCCAGCCCATCCCCATCCGATCTGCCCACAATGTGCTGTTGTAAGGAGCCTGCAGTGAAGCAGGGGATTTGGCACCGACATGGTGTGGAATAGTCATCAGATATTTAAAACAGAGCTGAGAGAACAAAGAAGGGCTTTGTAGTGCAAGGCAGCACTGAAAACCCTGAGCCTCAGCCAGCCAGCTTGCATGGAGTGTTTGCTAATGTACACAGTGGAGTGCATTCCTCTCATTTGATTATATGACAGTTTTATATACCAGGTATGTGCAGAAGGTTTTTCTTAACCCTTTCAGTTCTACACAATTAGTAAATCTAAAAGAGACATGCATTTCTGCCATGTTCTACGTGCATGCAACGTCAGTCATGGAGGGCTGAGTATATGTTGTGGCCAAATGGGTTCGGATCTACTTGCTAAAAGTATCTTATCTATGTTGCTGAAACAACAGAAGTGATTAAACATGAAAGAATTACAAAACTTGTTTGGTCCTTATTGATGCTGTAATTTTATGTATTTCCCTTGATTTAAGCAGTAATTATAAAAAGGTTTATTTCAAGAACTATCATTAACTCTCTATATTGTAAAATGAAAGGATGCAGAGACTGCTCTTACAGCCCATTTGTTAGACTGTGGAGAAGGCAGACAGGAACCCCCTGTTAGCTAATGCCACTTTCTGCAGTGCACTGTGCAGAACCAGCATTGATGCAGCAATTAAGGCAGTTTCTCCAGTACAATGACAGTAATAAGACATGCCCTACTTGGTGTATATCTTGCAAGATCTAAAAAGTGTTGTCTATAATCGTGCAATGCTCTCATTTGTATAACATGTGTTGTACAGACCTGGTGCAGGACCACGGCATAAATGTACATGGTTTTGGATACTTTTGTGCCAAGTAGCAAGGGCAAAGCAGTCTTACTTTCCTGTTCTGCTAATGCACAAAGTAAATTTCTTAGCCATAATTATAATAACATACAATTACATTTTCAGAAGATCTGCTATGGTGTCTTCCAGAGACTCCAAGCTGTAGAACTATTACATTATACAGTTAAAAGACTAACTTCTGTTAATTAAAAAAATGACAGACAATGAAAGAGATGACTGTGGTTAAAATCCTCAACAGCTACAAAGTTGCCTGTATTTTTAATATTGCTAACTTATAGACCAATAATTAAGCCCATAGAACCTCTGCAAAGCATTAACTAGGAATTATTTTCCTGCTTAGCCATCCAGGGCAACAACCAGGAGATAAAAGCTAAAACATCTTGCCCAACATCTTCGTGTCAGAGATAGGATTAGAATCAGGATTTCTGGGTTCCTGCTCTCATACTCCAAGTATGAGTTCCTACTCCTATATTCCTCCTATATAATGTAGTTTCAGCCGCAGGTGGAGAGGAAGTATTTGAGGCTGGTATCTGGAATAAGGTGGACAGAGAGAAAAGAAGGTGGAGAAGGGTGAAGTTTATTGCAATGGTGGGTAAGTGTACACGTAGGCCGGTACATGGTGAGTGAGAAGTGAGCTAGAATAAAGGCACTGACCTGAGCCTCCATAAGGCTCTCACAGGTTCCTACCCCAGTGAGCATGATGTCAGAATTGGTCTCAAAATGGACTGAGTACATAAAGGACTTTGGAGAATACTGATGGGAGAAATTAGGTGTTTTTGTGCATACCAACAGGCAGACTCTTGCTGGAATATTTGGACATGCTTGAGTTTGTAAAGAATAAGAGAGTCCTCCCACAAAACAGACAACTGATGATTAGGTACTGCAAGCAGATTAACCAGAAGACATCCTGTTCCCAAATTAATACTATTTTCAATAATTAATTACAGCAAAATTAATATTTTGGCAGAACTAACTTACAAAAGGAAAGCAATTTTTTAAGTTTTCACCTAAATTCTGATAGGTCTTTAAAACTATTTGTGAGTTGTTACTAGTTGTGAGATGCTTCTTTGGAAAGCAGAAGAGAATGCTGCTTTTTAGGGGTATAAAGGAACAGGATGAAGCATGGAGGTTCCTATGGGAAAGTCAGATGTTCCATGAAATGCAGCGCAGATGAGACATTCAGACAAGTATCAGTGTTCTGTTTCTGGAACCGAGTATTACTCTTAATTACTTTTTCTACTGCTAGATTGTGTAACTTGGAAATAATGTGACAGTTTGGAAAGAGAAATATTTTCTGTTATGGAAATTTGTCTTAGACCATGAGGAAAGGGGCAGGAAGTACTCAGATTATAGGACTTCTCAGCAACCTTCAGCTCTAATGATCACAAGATGCGGCTGTCTCAGTTTAACGCTCGTCTGTATGTGAATGTAAAAAAAACTGGACTTGTCTCACATTCCTTCTCCTCCCATGATAAGTGGAGACACTTCTGCAACCACAGAAGCCCACAATCTTCCCCATACTATTAGGTAAGTACAAACATGTGAGACACAGCACCCCTGGATGCCAGGAGAGTATTTGTGACACGTATCTATATACTGTCTTCACAAAACGATAGCACTACTTCCCATCCAACTGAATCCCTAAGCTCAAATAAAAGGTGAAGATAAACCTTGTTGCTTAGTCAAACAGAAAAAAAAAAGATACAGACAATGCTGGCAGAAGAGGTGAAATTTTAGACATGCTAGCAATTATCACGCTGTATCGAAAGAACAGGCTGCTGCTACAGGGACACAGAACGTCAAGGTCTCTCCACAGGCCTCCCTGACGGAGGATACACAAACAGCTGCAACAGCAAAAAAAAAAAGCTGATGCAGATGGTGACTCTTATGGAACATGGCCCCGCTTGGATGTCTGAGGCCATGCACATGTGAGTGACCAACTGAGGCCTGCAACACAATGTGAACTGTACCTTTATGGCCACAAACTTTGCTTTCTGTAGTCGCTACATTTGGGAGGACTTAAAGAGGTTAGAATTTATGTCTAATGCAGCACCTTGTTGGCTGAACAACAAACCCAATTCCTCCAGCACAACTGACTGCGCAGACTACCTGGTCAGTTCAAGACTTCCAGATCTTTTCAGGGAGATGAATGTAAGAAATTTGACACATGAAAGGGATGAATGTTCAGAACTGCCCTAGGAAAGGGTCTAACAGTGGCCATAAATCTCAGTGTCTTCAGGAAAATCCTTTGCACTCCTGTACAGTGTGTTTTGAACAATGATTAATTTGGAAGACATGGATCTGTACACACTACTACGTCAAAAGAGAAAGCAGAAATTTGAATGAGAAATGAAGTTGATTATTAAAACAGCATGCTTTATGTTAAGGCGATGAAGGCCAAAAAGAAATACAAAGCAGAAAAAAAGCTTAAAAAAAAAGTTTTTTTTTTTTATCTAGTTGTAAGTATTCTGAATGGCTGAAATTAGCAAACACCTCTTTTGACATCACATGTGGCCTACACAACACCTAATCCTGCCCCAAACATCCCTGGCTGTGCAGCAAAAAAGTAATGAATGAACAGTGCTGGGAATGGCATTGGTTAAACTCTACAGGGGAATCAGCAGAGGGAATACATAACACTGTGGCTTTCTGTGTTCTACAAAATAATGGAAATGGCATCATTTTCCCTCCTCTTTGTGGAGTAATGGAACAGTAGATAAACTGTGTAAAACCACGGCTAAATATTTAGAACCCACAAGGAAAACGTCCTTTGAACAGAAATAGTTATTTCACTTACAGGCTGGGAAGGAAGAGAGAGACATAGGGTTTGTTATTGTTATTTCTATTTTTAAATACGTACGAGATGCTCAGATATTATGTGGATAGGGGCTATGTGAATACCAAAAGAAAGAGGGGTATGTATTTTTTCCATCAGATTCACCTACCTTAATAGCAGTTATCAGGGTTTCAACCTTTAGTTGCACTTTTTCCAATCAAGACATCTGGAAATGTCTCAAAACTGTTTCAAAAACCAATGGAAATAACGCAATATAAAATATGACCTTCTGGCTACATGGAGATATGATGAGTATCTGGAATTCTCACAGATTTCCTCCAAAATGACTATGTTCACTACCCGTATGTTGC